>NW_006408532.1:34544684-34597019 GCF_000296735.1 Chrysochloris asiatica | reverse complement strand
AATTGTTGAATGTGAAACTGATGATGTGCCTTGTAAACTTTCACTTAATCCACAATAAAAACCTTAAATAAAAGAAAGAAAGAAATAGTAGGGCGTAAGTCTGAAAAAGTAAGTAACCACTTGCTATTGTGTTGACTCTAAACTCCTAGCAAACAGGTGTGTCACAGGGTTTTCAATGCCTTTCTTCTGAGGCACCTCCAGGTGGACTTGAATTGTTCAGGCACTCACAGAAAGATAGGTAAAAAGTAGATTATGAAAGGCCTTCTATGCCATATTAAGAAGATTATACTTGATCATGAAGTACTATTGCTTCTAAAAATTTGTCCCTTCTGTTTATAAAAATAATCCATTTATAAATTAAGGGGACAATATTAGTTAGAAAAAAATTGTATAAGTATAATATGAGGAAGAACTTGCACTTATAGCAAAATATACTAAAAAAAAACCTATAGTAATTAAAGCAACACAATACTGCTATAGGAATAAACTGATCAATGTAATTAAATAGAGGCTTTCTAGCTTGTAAGTCCGTTTTCTGCCTATAACTGACTGGAATACCTAAAATGGGGCTACAACATACCCAGTGAAGGAGGCTTCCGGTGGAGCCTCTGCATTACGTAAGACCATAGGTGGAATCCTGAACTACATCCAGAATCTCCAGAGGTAGGAAATTTCCACTTGAAAGGGCGGGCAGACTAGCGTGGAGTGGCTAGAAGAACAGAAGATACTTCTTGAAAGAAAGACCTACAGGAAAAATACAAAACAATATAGGCAGTCCGACTGATTACTACAACAACAAACAAGTTCCTCACTCAGGAGACATCAAGGTAAGTGGTGAGGTCCCCTCACAGCAAACCCCCTTCCAAGACTAAGACTCAATGGGAATACACACTCTAATTGGTGACCACATTCGTCACCAATAAGGGGAAGTGAGGGAAAAACAGCAATGAAGCTGTCCTGTGAACCATGGTGGAGACCTGGTTGGCCAGCAGTGTGGCAAGACCTGGGGACTCTTGGGCCCAGAGTCAGTGACACAGCCACAGCGGACTAGAGTGGAGAGTGAAGCGTCCAGCTGATAAGAAAAGAGGGCATATGCACAAGAATACCCACACTTGCAGATAATACCCACTTGACCTGGCTTCAATGACTGGATGATCAGAGCTCAACTAGAAGAAAGAAGAGGAAAAAAAGAGTAGCCTTATACAATTTGATGAACTTGACTTACACCTATGAAAGCAGTAGCTCAAAAGAGGGAAGAATCTTTAAGGAAAGGATCATTCCCACCTCCTCCATACACAGAGTAGACAGGGATGGGCAACTTTGACATTGGCTACCCAAAATGAAGGAGCTACAAAGGCCAGAAGTGACTGGCTTACAAGCTTTCAAGAGGGAACCTAGATCCAGAGGGCGCGGAGGAAGGTAGAATCTCCACTGAGTAGTATCCAATCTGTCTAGGCGGGGCTGATGAAAGGCAATGTGGATAGGTCTCTTGTGATACAATAGTGAATAATTGTTATCAGGACTGATTGTGAGGGTTGGAAATGTAAAGGTAGACGTTTTGTAGCAAGGAGGGGAGTGATTAACTTTGCAGTCTAGTAGCAGAGGTCCCTGGGACCATCAAGAGAGAAGAGTGGAGAGCAGGACCCTACCCAGAGAAGCAGTGATGCCAGAGATGGAGGCAGAGACGATGAAATGGAGAGATGGAGCAGCTGGGGACTTTAGACCCAGAGAGGGAGAGGGGCTCTGGGCTGATGACTGGGGGGGGGCAGGCTTATAGGGTATACCCTTGAGTTGGTTGATGATGCATGGAGGGGATTGTAACCATGGCAATGAAACGATATATGATAGGATGAATGTAAAACTAATGTCCTCCCATGTAAACTATCACATAATTCACAATAAAACATAAAAAAACAAAACAAAAAATAGAGGCTTTCTAAATAGATGCAGTCCATGGTACTGCCAAAAGAATAAACCAATCTGTGCTGGAAGAAGTACAGCCAGAATGCTCCTTGGAAGCCAGGATGGTCAGACTTCATCTCTCATACTTCAGACATATTATCAGGAGGGACGAGTCCCTGGAGAAAGGGTATTATATTTAGTAAAATGGATGGTCAGAGAAAAAGAGGAAGACCCCCAGTGAAATAGACTGGCACAGTGGCAACAAAGATAGGCTCAAACGTAACAACAATTGTGACGTTGGTGCCGGACCGGGCTATGTTTTGTTCTGTTGTGCATAGAGTTGCTATGAGTCAGTACCAACGCAATGGTACCTAACAACAAATAGATGCACAAATCAATACATTGATATTAAGATTTTTTTCCTCCTCATTTCTCTTCAAGTTATATGAACTGAAATACATTTTATTATTTCAGCTAATATGAGCTGGGATTTCTATGACTTGTAACACAAAACATCCTAATGATAGATCTTCCAAGAAAGTCTCTCCACCCTTTTTGTTGTTGTTGTTGCTTAAGTAAACCAGAGTTGGTTTCTGTTCCTTGGAACTAAGACCTTAATTGATGAATTAACTGTGAAAATAACCAGTAGCCCTACCACTTGTAAGGCAGAGTGTTCCTTCAAGTGGGAGACCCATCCAGCTCTGGTTCAGTTTCTTCCACAAGCCCCAAGTTCCGCTTGTCCCCAGAAGACCAACCCCAAGACAACTCTCATGGGGCTCAGCCTTACGTATCTTCCAAGAGTTTCGCCTGTACCATGGGGAAATCATAAGTCCTTACCCTGCCAAATGGTGAGAGCTCAGACTGCACCACTTCCACACCCTTGGTCTACTCTGCCATCCACTCTAGTTCAGAGATGCACAATAGCAGAGCAGTCTGCCTCTTCCCCTAGTTGATGTCTGACCAGAGGTCAAATGGCCTCTTGCAGCTCTTTCAGATTATCAAGGTTATTTTTGGAGCTTTTTTGACTTGACTTCAGGAGGGAAATAAGGAGTCAAGGTCCAAGACCCATTGATTCTCTCCCTTGCCACCCTAACCCACTCATATAAAGATTTAAAAACAGAAATGGAGTTGGAATGGAATTATAGCTTTGTTTTGCTGTTAACTTTAGGGGTGGTGTCTAACAGCTATGACTGACACTCTCATTACAATGAGGGAAGCATAAGTGATTCCTTCTCTTCAACTCTGGAATCAAGACACCAATTGTGGGGCAACAGGAAATGTCCAATTCTGTTAGGCATCTGCTCACATCCTCCAAACATATGTGGCCCCTGGAGACCTGCTAAAGAGCCCTGATAGCATAGTGGGTTAAGCAACGGACCACAAGCCTACCAGCCTCTCCAAGAGAGAAAATGAGAGTTTCTGCTCCCATGAAGATTTGCAGCCTTGGAAATCCTATGGAGTAGTTCTCCTCTGCCCTATAGTGTGGTTATGAATTAGTATTGGATTTGGTTTTTGTAGACCTGCCTTTGCATCTCAGATTTATCATAATTTATTGAGTCTTTGCCAGAGGGTCTGCTGATTACCAATTTACAGTCACAATGTGTCTTTTCTTTCATTAAGAGTTCTAAAATGCCACCCAATTCACATTAAAAAGTAAAAAAAAAAAAAAATTCTAGAAATGTAACATAAACATAATTCATGGATTCATATCCTTGAATTTTTAACATTTTAAATAATTCAAATAAGTGAGTGGCTTTTTGCCCCTTCACTCCTTAACTTTCATGAAAGAAGGAATCCTTTTTAAAGACGCTTAGATTGCGCTACTGAAAATGGAAGGCATTGATATTTTTAAAAACAGAATTGGAAAGGTTAAAGGAAACTGCAACATGACACAGCAATTCCCAAATTTCCATACCCAAAAGACCGGAAAACTAGTACATGAATGTTATTGTTAGTATTTTGTAATACTTTAATAACTCCTGGTGTGGCACTGTAGGATCAGTACTGGACTGCAAACCATAAGGTTAGCAGTTCAAACCCACCAACTACTCCTTGAAAACCCTATACAGGGTCGCTATGAGTCGGAACAGACTCAAGAGAGCTTAACAACAATTCCAATGAATAGCGGTACTATTCACAATAGCCAAAAGGTTAAATGTCCATCAACTATGAATTAATAAACACAATGTAGTATATATTATCTCTTGTTGTTAATTGCCTGAGCCAGTCGGTTTGGCCCATATCAACCCTGTATAGGGTTTTCGAGAAAAGGCTGATGAGCTTGAACCGCCAACCTTGAGGTTCAAACCGACTTTGTAATCTAGTGCATCTAGAATGGTGTGGTGATGTAGGATAAGTACTGGACCTCAAGGTCGGTTTGAACTACAAAGTCTGTGGTTCAAGCTCACCAGCCACTCCTCAGAAACATGGGCCACTATGAGTCTGAACAGACTCGATGGCACTTTAACAACAACCAAGAGAAATGAATTCTGATACATACCAGAACACGGACAAATTTAAAATGTAGTACGAGAAAGACTACAGATACAAAAGGTCACATGTTGTATAATTCTGTTGATAAGAAATGCTCAGAACAAGTAAATCCATGGAGACAGAAAGTAGATTAGTGGTTGCTAGGGGTGAGAATGCATTGTGGCTGCTAAGAGGTATGGGTTTTTCATTTGGAGCATGAAAATGTTTTGGAACAAGATAGAGATGGTCACAAAATATTGCGAATGTACTAAATGCCATTCAGCTGTACACTTTAAAAATTGTTAATTTTATGTTATATGAATTTTACCCCAATAAACTAAAACAGCAGCCAAAATATTGAGAGGCAACGTAGAATCCTCCATGGGCGGATACCTACCTGGCGCTCAGTACGCTGTGATCCGTACAGTGGAGTTGGCAAGTTACGACTAGTGTTTGTAAGGACGCTGGGAGGCGGGCCACGGGTGGGGGCACCGGCGGGAGAGGGCGGGGCGGGGCGGCGGGCCGTTGCCCGGAGAACCGGTGACAACAAAAGGCGCGGGCGGCTGCAGTGGCGGCGCGGCCGGAGCTAAGCCGAGAAGTCCTGCGCCCCGAGCCGGTCAGTGCGGGGCGGGCCAAGCCAGGCGGTGCTGGTGTGGCGCCCTCTCGCCCGCCGCCGCCCCTGTGCCCGTCCTCCCTCCCTCTCCCATTGCCCGCGCCCCCGGCCTGCCGTTGGGAAGAGGGGGCGCCGGCAGGGGACTTGGGGACAGCCACCGGGTGGGTTGAGGGCACGGTTGAGGCGTCTACGCGGTCGAGAAGGGAGGCCGAGGGGATCTGGAGTCCGGGTTGTGGGTTTTGCAGGCGGCCGCAGGCTGCATACGTCTTCCGCATGGAGGTTGGGTCCCCTTTTAGGTAGGAGAACCTGTGGATGGGGACGGGCTAGGGCCGACTCCCACTGAATCGGGTCACGTGTATCTCTTGTGTTTGTACTTCTAACTGCCGGATATGAAAAGAGGTGGAAAGGCCCTCCATTTCTGAGGGTTTCGTTTTGTCTCAGGCCTCTGTTTTCCTTGCAAATGTTGAAACTTTTGGTGTATTCTCAGCTCTGGAGGAACGTTAAAGTCCCCATCCTCCCAGGCAGGTGATAATGGAAGAGAATGGGTGTTCTTTCATTTCTTTCTTGGAAACACTGTTAAAATAACTAAATTTACCATCCTCTCAATTTAAAAAAATCTTGGAGTGTTGTTTTTCCTCCTTTCTACTTTCCTTTTTTTGTGTGTGTGGTGAATCAAGTTCTGTGGAGTCCTGGTGTGGCGCTGTAGCATAAACACTGGACTACTAACTTTAACAACTAACGTTAAGGCCAAATCCTCTCCTCGGAAACCCCTCGCAGAGACGCTATTAGTCGGAACAGTCTGGACAGTACTTACAACTGAAATCCTTATGCAATTCACTAGCCATCCCTGGGAAGTTTCTTACGGATATATTGTTAAGAGAATCTACTTTTGAAAAAACAAGAACACATGGTGGCAATGGATTTTGGAGACACTAATTTCTGATCAATCACATGGCATTATGACTACATATTTCCTTTGTTGTTGTTCACTGCCTTCGAGTCTATTTCAACTCATAGCAACCCGTGTAGGGTTTCCGAAGAGAGGCTGGTGGGTTTGAACCACCAACCTTATGGTTAGCAGTCCAGTGCTTATAGCATCACACCAGGACTCCAAGTTGTTATTGTTGTGAAGTGTCACGGAGTCGGTTCCGACCCATAGTGACCCTGTATAGGGCTTTCGAGGAGCAGCTGGTGAGCTTGAACCACCGACCTTGCAGTTCAAATGGCTTTACAGTCTGGCGCATTAACCCACAGCGCCACACCAGGACTCCCAAGACTGTACTAAGCATGCCTAAATATTCTCAGCCAATCAGATTTTCCTTTTTTATTGACATTGATCATTTTTTAATATATATGCTTCTGATGCTGTATGTAATTCATCAGAATTTGAAGAAATCCTTTGGAATATTAAGATTTGAAAAATTACAGTGATTTTTTTTTTTTTTTTACAGGTCCTGTTTTTGAACTGCTTATTATTTTTTAATGTTTAGATTAGGTCGGTTTCAATTGCTTTTATGGTCAAGTTTTCCATAGCTATTTCTACTACAAAAACCAACAAAGTGTAAATATCCCAATTGCATTTGGTGTCTTTTATTAGCAATTTCACTGGCAGCAATTTGTTTTGACTTAACTAGACCATGACTTTAATTTTAAGATGATAACATAAGAAAATGAAAAAATCTTTATAATAAAAACTTCAAATGTAAATGTTCACAGTCCTTTGGAAGAATACAGCATTCCTATAGTTTCTTTGGAAAAGTTTCCAAGGGAGGCTTTACCATATGTGTGAATATTTATTTTTTCAGTGTAGAATTTTATTAGAATGATTAGCATTGCCAAGGTTAGGTGTATCTCTTTGTTTTGGCTTAAAGATAGTTTGTTGACTCTGTTTTGGGATTTTATAGCCCGAGGGAGCTGATATTTTTTTTTACTCTCAGTGGGCTTTTAGTAGAGTGATGTAAATGTTTTTTGTTATTGTGATCCTTTTTAGTCTATCCACTTAACAGAACAATAAATGCACGATACTGCTGCAGAGTATCTTTAAAAATACTGCTGTTGTTAGTGCTGTGGAATAGGCCTGGATTGATTGTAACCTCATGTATAGCTGAGCCTAACACTGTGCAGTTCTCATGACCTATTGTAGGTTGAACAGTCACTCCTTGGAAACCCGATCCATTGTGATCCAGAGTCTTCTCTCACTGGCTGCTTTTTGAAAGTGGATCACCAGATCTTGTTTTTAGTTCATTTTAGTCTGGAAGCTCTGCTGTTTTAAGATTTGTTGTTGTTGTTGTTAAATTACTTTCAAGTCGGTTCTGATTCATAACTACCCTATATAGGGTTTCCAAGGAGTGACTGGTGTGTTTGAAGCACCAACCTTGCAATTCAAACAGACCTTAAGGTCAAGTGCTTATCCTATGGTGCCACACTAGGAAGCTAAGTTTTAAAGGCATGTTGTTGTTGTTAAGTGCTGCCGAGTCTGTTCCAACACATGTTATTGTTATGTGCCCTGGAGTCGGTTCCGACTCATAGCGATCCTGTACAGGGTTTCTAAGGCTGTAAATCTTTACGAGAGCCGAAAGCCTCATCTTTCTCCCGCGGAACAGCTGGTAGTTTCGAACTGCTGTGAGATTAGCAGCCCAATTCATAACCACTACGCTACCAGAGCTAGCATCCCTATATAGGGTTTCCCATGAGTCACTGGTGAGCTTGAACCACCGACCTTGTGATTCAAATTGACTTTGCAGTCTAGCACGTTAACCAACAAAGCCACACCAGGACTTGTAAATACAAGAGGACTTCAAAAAGTTCGTGGAACAGTATCATTACCTTTTAATTCCATTTTTCTACAAACTTTTCAAAGCCCCCTTGTATGTTGTTAGTATTTTCATAGTAAGTAGTGCTTAAAATGGAGTCCTGGTGTAGTGCTGTGGGATAAGCCCTGGGCTGCTAACTGCAAGGTTGTAAGTTCAAACCCACTAGCTGCTCCTGGGAAACCCTATACAGGGTCATTATGAATCAGAACAAACTCAACAGCACGTAACAAACAACAACAACAACAACAACTAATTTGTTTCAGTGGACTGAAGTTTAACTCATGGTGACCCAAAGTGTGTGTGTCAGAGTAGGACTGTGCTCCACAGAGTGTTCAGTCCCTGAGTTTTTGGAAGTAGAGTGCCAGGTCTTTATCTCAGGGTTTCTCTGGATGAATTCAAACCGCCACTCTTTGTTAACAGTGAGCTTGTTAGCCATTTGCACCACTAGGGACTCCATAGCTGTCCTGTTGTTGTTACGTGTCATTGAGTGTATTCCGACTCAGTGAACCTGTATAGCAGGGGTAGGGAATGTCCAGCCTGTGGGCCATATAAGGACCACGAAGGCAACTACATTTCCAGCCATCACATTGTTGTTGTTAAATGCCATGGAGTTGGTTCCAATCCGTAGCAACCCTGTATAGCGTTTCCGAGGAGCAGCTGGTAAGCTTGAACTGCTGACCTTGTGGTTCAAACTGACTTTGCAGTCCAGCGCATTAGTCCACAGTACCACACCAGGACTCCACATTAGGGGTGAGTTAATTGTTTGACCAAATATATCAACCTAATTTTTAAGTTGATAATTTTGTGTGGCCTATGGATAATGTTATAAATTTTAACAGGAAAAAAGGTTCCCCACCCCTGTTGTATAGGATTTCCAAGGAGAGCCTTGTAGTTCAAGCCATCTTTGCAGCCCAGTGCTTTATTTCACAGAACCACACCAGGACTCCATAGCTGTCATTGTTGTTGTTGTTGTTGTTAAGTGTCATTGAGTCGGTTCTGACCAGTAGCGACCCTGAACAGGGTTTCCAAGGTTGTAAATCTTTACGGGAGCAGAAAGCCTCATCTTTCTCCCTCGGAGCAGCTGGTAGTTTCGAACTGCTAACCTTGTGATTCACAGCCCGATTCGTAACCACTACGCTACCAGAGCTCCTTGGTGAGTATGAAATGAGGCATTGATGGTTCAGTGGTAGCAGTGGAATCCTGGTGTGGCGCTGTAGGATGAGAACTAGACTGCTAACTGCAAGGTCAGTGGTTTAAACCAACCAGTCTCTCCTTGGAAACCCTATGCATGGTAGCTATGAGTCAAAACAGTAGGTAGGAGACTCTTAGTCAGTGACTCTCGTACATAGTCACCACTCATATTTCAGTGGAGGCCTGCATGTTCCTATGATGGTAAACAAGTTTTATTGGAATGGGAGTTTCCCGACATATATGAAAACCCTATGGATTACAACGGAGCATTGTCTGATCCTCAGGTTGTCCTAGGGGTGTTGTTGTTGTTGTTATGTGCAATGGAGGTTGGTTCCGATTCATAGCGACCCTGTACAGGGTTTCCAAGGCTGTAAATCTTTATGGGAGCAGAAAGCCTCATTGTTCTCCCGCGCAACAGCTGGTAGTTTTGAACTGCTGACCGTGAGATTAGCAGCCTGATTCATAACCACTATACTACCAGAGCTCCTGGGGCGGGGGTGGGGCGGTGTAGGACTGGGCAATGTTTTGCTCGTTGTGCATGAGGTTGCCATGAGGTGAGGCTCAATGGAGGGCAGTGTGAAACAGGAGTTATCTATGGTTTTGAGTTGCATTTCCCTGCTAGCTAATGATCGTGAACATTTTGTTATTATTCATCTGTTTAATTCTAGCTCTGCTAGTAGGTATGAAGTGATATTTATTTATTTTGATTTGCATTTTCTTGATGCTAATAATGGTAAATATCCTTTCATGGGTTTATTGGTCACTGAAGAAATGTCTGTTCAGGTCCTTTTGACTGTTTTTAAATTGGGTTGTGTTTTATTACTGTCTTGTAATAGTTCTTCATGTGTTCCAGACAAAGTCCTTTATCAGATAATTTGGTTGCAGATATTTTATCCCACTTAATGAGTTATCTTTTCACAAAGTTGTGTTCTTTGAAGCATAAGTTCTTAAATTTTGATGAAGTCTAATTGATCTATCATGTACTTTTAGTAACATACATAAGAAATCATTGCCTAATCCAAGGTCATGAAGCATTAACTCTTGTGTTTTCTTTTAAGAGTTTTATAGTTTTAGTTCTTATGTCTGTGATTCATATTGGGTTCATTTTTATATGTAGTATGATGTAGGGCTCCAACTTGATTCTTTTGTGTCTCAAGTGTGGAGATCCAATTGTCTCAGTGTTATTTGACTCTCCCCTCCCCCATGGGATTGTCTTGTCAAAAATAAATTGCCCATAAATGTGAGGGTATATTTCTCTGGATTGTGATTTGTCTGTCTGTCTTTATGCCAGTACTACACTGTCTTGAATACTGTTGCTTGATAGTAAATTTTGAAATCAGGGACTTGTGAGTTATAAAACTTTGCTCTTCTTTTTCAGTATTATTTTGGCTATTTCATGTCCCTTGAATTTCTGTGTGAGTTTTAGGGTCACTTTGCCAGTTTCTGCTCAGAAATGAGCTTGGATTTTTCTAGGGGGTCAATAATTAACATTTGTTTCTATTTTGGTACACAGGAGTCCAGATGTTCCATAAAATGGATGTTTCTCACACTAGATACTGACTATTAAGTAGAAAATCTAATCAATAAAATCTAAGCTGCCATGGAAGAAGTACCAGTAAAAGTTGCTGTAAGAATTAGACCTCTTCTCTGCAAAGAAGTTCTTCATAATCATCAAGTGTGTGTGAGAATTATTCCAAACACCCAGCAAATAATCATTGGAAGAGACAGAGTCTTTACTTTTGATTATGTTTTTGGCAAAAGTTCCACTCAAGATGAAGTTTATAATATGTGTATAAAGCCACTGGTGTTATCACTCATTGAGGGCTATAATGCAACAGTTTTTGCCTATGGACAGACTGGATCTGGGAAGACCTATACCATTGGAGGAGGCCACGTTGGTAAGATTCTCCTATTTTTTGGTTTTTGTTGGAGACACTAGACAAAAGCTAAAATGTGATAATACGTGAGACACAGTATGTGCTCAAAATTATTGACTGAACAAAAGAATGAATATGATAATAAAATCATCTTTGAAAGGTATTCAGTCAGTGTTTGTTTTGCATTACTTAACAATCCAGTTGTAAAATTAAGAGTTCTACAATCAGAACTTAGAGGCAGTAGGATAAATTTATTATACAGTTTGTTGTTACAGTTGTTGTTATTGGTTCCAATTCATAGTGACCATATGCACAACAGAATGAAACACTGTCTGGTCCTGCGCCAGCCTCACTGTCGTTGCTACGCTTGAGTTCATTACCGCAGCCAGTATGCCAATCCATCTCGTTGGGTTTCTCCCTTTTTTTTGCTGGCCTTCTACTTTGCCAAGCATGCTATCCTTCTTCAGGGACTAGTTCTTCATGATAATATGTTCAAAGTATGAGAAACGAAGTCTGGTCATCTTGGCTTCTAAGGAGCATTCTGATTGTACTTCTCCCAACACAGATTTGTTTGTTCTTCTGGCAGTCCATGGTACTTTTAATATTCTCCAACATTGTAACTCAAATGTTACCAATTCTTCTACAGCTTCCTTATTCATTGTCCAACTTTCAAATGCATATGTTGTTTTGTATATGAGGCAAATGAAAATACCATGGCTTGGTCCTCAAACTGACATCTTTGATCTTGAACACTTTAAATAGGTCTTGTGGGGCATATTTGCCTACTGCAATAATATGTCATCTGATTTCTTAACTGTTGCTTCCATGAGTGTTGATGGTGGATCCAAACAAAATGAAGTCTTTGACAATTTCAATCTTTTCTCCTTTTATCATGATGTTATTTATTGGTTGAGCAGTGAGAATTATACATTTTAAACATCTTTTTTTTTTTCTCCTTTCATTTTCTAGCCAGATTTCTATTTCAAATACTGAATATTTTAGGGTGTAATTTCTCCTGCTTATAATTCTAGCTTGGAAAAGGTAGGATCATAGATCTGGATGGAACCAGGAAATCATCTCTTTTCCATTATAAGTGAGCCACTCCAGCTCGTTGATGTGAAGGAATTGTTCTGTTAGTCAGCTAGTACGGGGTCTGGGACCTAAAGCCAAGTCCTCAGTTGAGATTGCTGTTTCAGTATTTTCCTTTCAAAAGCAAGCCTTGTGATGTCGTGCATACCTATCATTGTTAGAATCTTAGTTAATATTCTCTTAATCTATATAGTGTCTCAATCTTATTTCTGTTTTCATCATCACGTAGACTATGCAATTTCTAGAAATATCTCTTTACCTGAAGGATTTGGGGCAGGGGCTTTGAAGAGTGACTGTGTAGTTTGAGGAAGCCCTCCATAGATTAAAAGTAGGGACTTTAAGTGCTCAATACCCCCCCAGAGTCTTTTCTTTATTTTAATACTTTACTGTATTTTTGGAAAACATACACAGCAAGACATACTTCCATTCAACAATTTCTATACATTATGTTCAACGACATGGCTCTAGTCATCCCTTTGTGTCAACCTTGTCATTAGTTCTGTTTGAGATGTTTCACTCCTATTAAGTTTATTCCTCAGACTGCTCCCTAAATTTTTCATCTGTGTTTAAAGTGACTTTTGTTCATTTGTTCTTATATAGATCATTTTTTTAAAAGGGCAGTCACATTTTTTATTTTGTGGGCTAACCTCTGGTAGTGCAGTGATTACGAATCGGGTTGTTAATCTCATGGACAGCAGTTCGAAACTACCAGCTGTTTCACGGGAGAAAGATGAGGCTTTCTGCTCCTGTAAAGATTTACAGCCTCGGAAACCCTGTACAGGGTCACTATGAGTCGGAACCGACTCCACGGCACATAACAACAACTATTTAGTAGAAATAGGTAACTTCATCCCCCACCCCAAATTTTAATAACCAGTCTTCAGGATTAGGAGATTACAGATTCTATATGCTATTTTAAAGCCTCAGTATAGAAATAAAATTAAAAGTTTTTCTACTGTAATTTTGATTTTTCTTGAGGATTGTTTCTTTCTTTTATAATTGTGGTAAATCTATAGTTATTGCAACATTTGCTGTTTCAATAATCTGTGGTTTTGGTTTTTGATTGGCAAATGTTTTATGACCTTGAATACCTAGTATGTGTTTTACAATAGTTGCAGTTATAAAAAGTTCAGAGTTTGGCGACTTAATTATAACTATACTTTTTAAAATTAGGAAGTTGTGAATAAAGTAACCTACTGTCCTAAAATGTTTAACTACTCTAAAATTTTCCATACTAGAAAAAATAGAACACTATTAAGAACATTTTGATGTTTATTTCTTTACTTTTTTTAAATTAGAGAATTGTTCATTGTTACATGAATTATAAGTGATGAATATTGAAGTAAGTTAAATAATTGTAAATTCCCCTTAATCCCAGTATATCATTCGAAAATTCTCAAGATATTTTTCTTGGCATATTACAAATACATGTTTTTTGTTTCTTTGTTTTCTTTGTGGTTCTGTAACTTTTTTTGCATTTAAAAATATAAAATATAATTTACTTTTTTCTACTTTGCTCAGGGAGTTCTACCTAATTTACTGGCTACATAATACTGCCTTTGAGTTGTTTCTGATTTTTTACTATTGTAGAAATAGTTATAGTGTATATGTTTATATTCATGTGTTGGTATTTCTATTTGTTGTTAATTTCTATTGAGTCCTCCAGGGAGTGGCTGGTGAGTTTGAATGGCCAACCTTGCGGTATAGATATATAGACTCCTGGTATTTCTATAGTGATAAGTCAAATGGTATTCACATTTTAAATGTATATGTGTTGTTAGGTGCCAAAGAGTCAGTCGGACTCATAGTGACCCTATGTACAACAGAATGAAACATTGGCTGGTCCTGTGCTAATCTCACAATTATTGCTATGTGTGAGTCCATTGTATAACCACTGTGTTAGTCCATCTCATTGATGGATTGATGATCTTCCTCTTGCTAACTGACCTACCTTTCCTAAGCAGGACGATCTTCTCCAGGAACTAGTCCTGATAACATGTCCACAGTACACAAGACTAAGTCTCACCATTCTCTCTTTTAATATGCATTCTGGCTTTTACTTCTTCTGAGACAGATTTGTTCATTCTTCTGGTAGTCCATGGTATATTGAATATTCTTCCTCAATACCATAATTCAAAGGCATCAATTCTTTGGTCTTCCTTATTTATTGTCCAGTTTTCACATGCATATAGGACAATTGAAAATACCATAGGTTTGGTCAGGCACATCTTAGTTCTCAAAGTGACATTTAAAGTGACTTTAAAGAGATGTCTTGCAGCAGATCTGCTCAATGTTGTTTGATTTTTTGATTGCTCTTCCAAATTAATTGTGTATCCAAGTAAAATGAAATCCTTGACAACTTCAATCTTTTCTTCGTTTATCATTATGTTTTTTATTGATTCAGTTGTAAGGATTTTTTTTTTTTTTTATGTTGAGGTATGATCCATACTGAAAGCTACAGTCTCGGATCTTCATCAATAAGTGCTTCAAATTTTCTTTGGTCTCAGCAGGCAAGGTTGTATTATCTTCATATTGCAGATTGTTAATGGGTCTTCCTCCAATCCTGATGTCACATTCTTCTTCATATAATCAAGCTTTCCATATTATTTGCCAGTATACATATTGAATAGGTATGATGAAAGGAAACAGCTCTAACACACACTTTTCTTGATTTTGAACCACAAAGTATTCTCTTGTTCTGTTCTAACAAAAGCTGTGTATAGCTTCCTTATGTGCACAATTAAGCATTCTGGAATACTCATTCAATTGTGTGGATCATAGAAAACTATGGATAACATTATAAATAAACATCTTTCTGGTATTTTCTGCTTTCATACAAGATCCATCTGCTATCAGCAATGGCATGTCTCATTCCATGCCCTTTTCTGAATTCAGCTTGAATTTCTGGCAGTTTCTTATCAATGTACTGCTGCAACTGTTTGAATTGTCTTCAGAAAATATTACTTGCATGTAATATGGACCTGATTTGATAATTTTCGCATGCTGTTAAATCACTTTTCTTTGGAATGAGCACACATATGGATCTCTTCCAGGTAGCTTATTTTCCTTGCTATAGAAGAATAAGCACTTCCTGCCTTGCATCCGCGTGTTGTAACATCTCAGTCAACACCTGTCAATTCCTGTACCCTTGTTTTTAACTAATGCCTTCAGTGCAGCTTAAACTTCTCCCTTAAATACTATTGGCTCTTGCTCATATGCTTCTAAATGGTTGAGTACAGCGACTCTGAGTTCCACTCATCTTCTTTTGATGCTTCCTTTGTCATTCAGTATTTTGCCCATAGACTCCTTCAGTATTGCCATATAAGGCTTGGATTTTTTTTCTTCTCTTCATTTCATTGAAAAATGTCAAGAGTGCTCTTCCCTCTCTTTTTTTTTTTTAAACTCCAGGTTTTTGCACATTTCATATTATAAAAGCATTATAGCTTTACTTTTTTTTCTTGAGCTGCACTTTGTTTGGCTCTTCTTCTGTTCAACCCTTTATACTTCATACTTATTCCATTTGCTTGAACATTACTCTGTTCAAGAACAAGTTTCAGAATCCCTTCTGACATCCACTTTGGTCTTTTCTTTCTTTCCTTTTTTTTGAATGACTTTTTGCTTTCTTCATGTATGATGTTCCTGATGTCATTCTGCAGCTTGTCTGGTCTTCAGTCAGAAGTGTTCAGTGTTGCAAATCTATTCTTGAGATGACCTCTAAATTCAGGTGGGATATTCTCAAAGTTATACTTGGCTCTCATGGACTTATTTTAATTTTCTTTTAGCTTCAACTTCAACTTAGGTATGAGCAACTGATTGTCTTTTCCTCAGTTGGACAATGGTCTGGTTCTGACTGAGTTTCTTATTGTGTCTTTCCACAAATATGTTGTTGTTGTTGCTAAGTGCTGTTGAGTCAGTTCTGACCCAGAGTGACCCTATGTAGGGTTTCCAGGAGCAGCTGGTGTATTTGAACCACCAGTCTTGTGGTTAGCAGTCCAGTGCTAGATTACTACAGCATTACATCAGATACTGACAAATTATTCTAAAAAAGATTGTATCAATTTATATTCTTACTAAGATGATAGGAAACACATTTGCTCATATCCTTGCCATTACTGGATATTATTAATTCATTATGGTACCCTACAGATACAATCTGGGAAATTGAAGACACTCGCTAATTTCAGGAATACACCAAACACACTGTAACTTAAAACAACAAAGTACAATTTTTTTTCTTAAATGTTTTATTGTGAATTATGTGATAGTGTACATGGGAGAACATTAGTTTTACATTCATTCTATCGTATATCGTCTCATTGCCATGGTTACAATCCCCTCCATGCAATCCTTCCCCGTACCCCTCTCCCTCTCTGGATCTAAAGTCTCCAGCTGTTCCATCACTCCACGTCATCATCTCTGACTCCATTTCAGGCATCACTGCTTCTCTGGGTAGGGTTCCGCTCTCTGCTCTTCTCCCTTGATGGTCCTAGGGACCTCCACTCCTAGACTGAAAAGTTAATCACTCCCCTCCTTGCTATAAAACGTCTACCTTTACATTTCCAACCCTCACAGTCAGTCCTGATAACAATTATTCACTATTGTATCACAAGAGAGCCGTCTGCATTTCATTGCATCAGCCCCGCCTAGCCAGATTGAATACTACTCACTGGAGATTCTACCTTCCTCCAGGCCCTCTGGATCTAGGTTCCCTCTTGAAAGCTTGTAAGCCCAAAGTACAATTTTTTACTCACCAGATTATTTTTTAAAGATGAATTTATAATATCTAGTATTGGCAAGGATATGAGCAAATGTGTTTCCTATCATCCTGGTAAGATTATAAATTGATACAGTCTTTTAAAAAATAATTTGCCAGTATCTGTCTACATTCCTGGGGTCCTGTTGAATGCTATAGATTAGCATTGGACTGCTAACCACAAGATTGGTGGTTCAAATACACCAGCTGCTTCTGGAAACCCTACATAGGGTCACTCTGGATCAGAACTGACTCAACAGCACTTAACAACAACAACAACATATCTGTGGAAAGACACAATAAGAAACTCTGTATCATCAGTCAGAACTAGACCATTGTCCAACTGAGGAAAAGACTGTCAGTTGCTCATACCCAAGTTGAAGTTGAAGCTAAAAGAAAATTAAAATAAGTCCATGAGAGCCAAGTTTAACTTTGAGAATATCCCACCTGAATTTAAAGGTCATCTCAAGAATAGATTTGCAACCTTGAGGTTAGCAGCGCGATTAGTAACCACTAAGCTATCAGAGCGCCTTACAACGGGACCGGATGGTCTCAGAAAGAAACCCTTCCTTTCTCTCTTAGTATTGGAAAAAGCCTACAACTTCCTTTACGAGCCACAAGATGGCGATACTACATTTTAACTAGGTGAAAGACCCTTTAAGTTAAGAGGCAGAAAATTACAAGAATTGACTTTTGTTGCCATCAGTCTAATTATTGGTATCCTTAAACTTGGACAAGCTATTTTTTAAGGTTTATTCTCTAACTTTTTGTTGCTTGGAATGTATTTTTCTTGGAACAGCACTAAAAACAATGGACAGATTTCTGAATTGACCTATAGAAATTTATTTAATTTTCGCTCCCAATTTTATTCCTCTAGCTACTTTTTTCTCAACTTATTTAAATTTTTATTTCATAAGCCGTTTTAAAAAGCTGCTTCAGCTCCTTTCTTGACACAAGATGGGGACAAAGAAATATTCATGATGTTTTTGTGCTATTCTTTATTCTGGGTTGTAGATGGCTTAGGTGGTGATGGAGAAAAGAAGTGGAGAGCTATTCTCTCCTTCATTGCAGAGTTGTGGCATTTCTATACCTCTCTTTGACACACAGTCACCATAGGAACTTGGCTTATTTCCCTGTACCTTTTTTCTTCTTTTCCATCTATCAGTTTGTGGTACTGTGGTGCTTGTGTGTTGTTGTGGTTCTGGAAGCAATGCCACCAGTGTTTTAAATACCACCCATAGTGAAAAGATATCGGCAGAACTTACAGACTAGGAAGAGGGAGAAGTGGACTACTTCTGAATGGTTAGCCACTGAAAACCTCATGAGGAGGAGTGGAACATTTTCTCATAGAGTGCTAGAAGATGAGCCCCTCAGGATGGAAGATACTCAAAATAAGACTGGGAAAGAGCTGATGCCTCAAAGTAAAGTTGACCTAATGTCATGGATGGATGGAGCAAAGCATTTGGGGCCTTTGTTTGCTGATGAGCACAACTCAAATGAGAAGAAACAGCTGCAAATAGCCTTTAATGATCAGAATGTGGAATTTACAAAGTTTAAATCTAGGAAAATTGGAAATCATAAAAAATGGGATACATAAAAGATCAATTCTCCTAGGCATTAGTGAGTTAAAATGGACAGGTTGTTGGCCATTTTGAATCAGTCATATTGTTTACTATGCTGGGAATGACAGACGAATAGTGTTGCATTCAGTATCAAAAAAGAGCATTTCAAAATCTATATTGAAGTACAATGCTGTGATAGGATAATATCCATATGACTCCAAGGAAGACCCGTCAGTACCACTTTTACTCAAATTTACGCACTAATCACTTAAGCCAAAGATGATGAAATTGAAGAAATTTATCAATTTCTTCAGTCTATAATCAATCAAACATATAATCAAGATGCATTGATAGTTACTGTTGTTTGGAAAGCAAAAGCTGGCAACAAAGAGGAAGGATTGGTAGTTGACAAATATGACCTTAGTGACAGAAATGATGCTGGAGATCCCATAGTAGAATTTTGCAAGAACAATGCAATTGGTTGCAATGTAATTCATTGCAAATACCTTTTTCCAATAACATATAAATGGAGACTATACACGTGGTAGCATAGTGGTTACTAATTGGGCTGTGAACCTCAAGGTCAGCAGTTCAAAACTACCAGCTGTTCCATGGGAGAAAGGTTTTCTGTTCCTGTAAAGATTTACAGCCTTGGAAACTCTGTACAGGGTCAGAACCGACTCCATGACACATCACCACCACCATACACATGGACTTCTCCAGATGGAATAAATTGACTAAATTTTTGAGAAGAGACAATGTTGTTGTTTTTGTTGTTAAGCACCATCAAGTTGGTTCCGACTCATAGTGACCCTGTATAGGGTTTTTGAGGAGCGGCTGGTGAGCTTGAACCACCAACCTTTCAGTTCAAATTGAAATTCAGTCCAGCATATTAACCTGCAGCGCCACACCAGGACTCCTCACATCTGTGGGAAGAGACAATAAAGAAGCTCAATATCACCAGCCAAAACAAGGCCAGGGGCTTACCAACATTTATTCATGTCCAAGTTCACTTGAAGCTGAAGAAAATTCTAACAAGTTCACGAGAGCTAAAATATAACCTTGAGTGTTGTGTCCCACCTGAATTTTAAAGACCATCTCAAGAACAAGTTTAATGACCAAAGACCACAGGAGTCCTGGCATGACATCAAGACCATCATACATGAAGACAGGAAAGAAAGAAAAGACCAAAGTGGATGTCAGAAGACACTCTGAAACTTGCTTTTGAACATAGAGACGTTAAAACGATGGGAAGAATTGAGGAAGTAAAAGAACTGAACAGAAAATTTCAAAGGGCAGCTGAAGAAAAGTAAAGTATTATAATGAAATGTGCAAAGACCTGGAGTTAGAAAACCAAAAAGGAACATGCTCAGCATTCTCAAGCTAAGAGAATTGAAGAACAAAATCAAGCCTCGAATTGCAATTCTGAAGGATTGAAATCAGGAACTGACAGAGTACAAATTGAAATCTTTCAGCAAACTGATGACAACACTGGAGGTTCTCACGTATCTATGCCAAAAATTTGGAAGACAGCTACCTGAACAACTGATTGGAAGAGATCCATTTCAAAGAGAGAGATTCCACAACAAAATGTGCATATCATTAAACAATATCATTAATGTTAAATGCAAGTAAAATTTTGCTGAAGATAATTAAAAAACGGGTGCAACAGTACACCAACAGGGAACTGCCAGAAAGTCGAGCTGGATTCAGAAGAGGACATGAAACGAAGACTATCTTTGCTGATGTCAGATGGACATTGGTTGAAAGAAGGGAACCCCAGGAAGATAGATATTTACTTGTGTGTTAATTGACTAGACAAAGGTTTTTGACTGTGTGGATCATGACAAACTGTGGACAACATTTAGAAGAATTGGGTATTCTAGAGCACTTAATTGTCCTTATGAGGAACTTATACATACACCAAGAGGTAGTTTTTGGAACTGAACAAGGTGATACTGAATGGGTTTAAAATCAGGAAAGGTGTGAGCCAGGGTTGTTGTATTCGTTCAGCCAACTTATTCATTAGGTTATTCAATCAATATCCTGAGAAAATAATTTAAGAAGCTGGGTTATATGAAGAATGTGGCATCAAGATTAAAGGAAGACTCATTAACAACCTGCGATGATCAGATGACACAACTTTAATTGCTGAGAATGAAGAGGACTTAAAATACTTGCTGATGAAGGTCAAAGACCACAGCCTTCAGTATAGATTGCACTTCAGTGTAAAGAAAACAAAAAATCCTCACAACGAAACCAGTGGATAACATCATGAAAAATGGAGAAACGATTGAAGTTGACAAACACTTCATTTTGCTTGGATCCACAGTCAACACTCATGGAAGCAGCAGTCAAGAAATCAAATGACATGTTGCATTAGGCAAATCTGCTGCACAAGACCTCTTGTGTTTAAGGGAGCAAAGATATCAGTTTGAGGACCAACGTGTGCCTGACTCAAGCACATTTTCAATTGCACAATACATGTGAAAGTTGGGCAATAAATAAGAAAGACCACTGAAAAATCAGTACATTTGAATTGCTTTGTTGGTGAAGCATATTGAAAGTACCATGAACTGCCAGAAGAACAAACAAATCTGTTTTGGAAGATGTACAGCCATAATGCTCTTTAGAAGCAAGGATGGTGAGATTTCATCTCTGGTACTTTGGACGGGTCAGGAAAAACCAGTCCTTGGAAAAGGACTTTCATGCTTGGTAAAAGTGGAGAGTCCTTGAAAAAGAGGAAGACTCACAATGAGATGGATCGACACAGTGGCAGCAACAGTGGGCTGAAACATAATAATTGTGAGGATGGCACAGGGCTGGGCAATGTTTTTGTTGTGCATGAACTGGACTAAGTGGGCATAACCTCACAACCACCAACACCACCTTCAAGTTACCTGCACCATCCATCTCAGAGCAAGGATTTTTTGTTTTGTCTTTTTTTGAAACTTAATTTGTTTGTGTAGTTAAAATATATAGTGAAACATCTACCAATTCAACAGTTTTTGCATGGACAATTCATTGACATAAATTACATTTATCATGTTGTGCAATCACCATCACTATCCATTCCCCAAAATTCCCATTGCCTTTAGCAGAAACTCAGTGCCCCTTAACCAATAGCTCTTTTTTTCTCCCTCCTATTGCTGCTGGTTACTAGCAATAAACTTTGGTGTCTATGCATTTGCCTGTTTTAGGTATTTCTTATGAGTTCATATAATATTTGATTGTATGAACATACTTGACATACTTCATTGAGTATGTTTTCAAGGTTCAGCCAGATTGTAGTACGTATTAGTATGTATTCTCTTTATGACTAATATTTCATTGTATGTATATTGTATAGTTTGTTTATCCATTCATCTATTAATGAACATTTAGGTTGTTTCCCCCTTTTGGCTGTTGTGCTACAATGAACATTGGTGTTTGTTTGCATTCCTGCTTTTAATTATTTTTGATACACAACAGTAAATCAAAAAGTTTTGCTACAAAATCACAGGCATCTTTATTGAACAGAAATATAAAAATGTGAAGCCATTGTTTCTTGACATAGTCTCCATCTAGGTCTATAAACTTCTGATGGTGACATTTCTCTTTTTAATCTTTCCTCAGATAATTCTGTGCTCTTCATTTTGCACTCCATCAAAATGGCAATTTTGGCATCCTTGAGAGATTAAAAATGTGTTCATTTTCAATGCTTGTTGAATTTTGGGAACTAAAAGAAATCTGAAGGGGTAATACCAGGACTGTAGGGTGGATGGGGTAAAAGGTGAGGCTTTCTGTTCCTGCAAAGATTTACCATCTTGGAAACCCTATACAGGGTCATTGTAAGTTGGAACCACCTCAGTGGCACTTAACAACAACAAAGGGGATGGGGTAAGGTTTCTCAATGAATTTCTCATAGGACAGCCCTTGAGATCCCTGCCTTTGAAGAATGAGCAGGTGCATTGTTGTGATGGAAAAAATTCCTCAGTGCAAATTTTCTAATCTTTTTATAAGTGCAGTTTTCAATATTCTTATAACTTCTTCCTAATAAATCTTCATTATCATCCTGTGTCTTTTGAGAAAATCTACCAAGGTGTTCCCTCAAAACAGTCACTATAACCTTCTGAGCTGACCTCTCTGCCTTGGATTTAATTGGCTCAACAGATCCCCTCAGAAGGCACTATTAGGATTGGACTCTTTTATCCTGGCACCCTGATGAGACTAAGACAAATGTATTATTGAGAGAACTTGTCTACAGTCACCCACTGATCACAGAGAAATGTTTAAACATGTTTGGTTTGGGGTAAATCTGTGCATGTATGAACTAGAACCCCAGTAGCAATACTTTTTGACTTACCTTTGTATACATCAGAGTGAAATTGCTGGATCACATAGTAATTCTCTTAACTTTTTGAGGAACCGCCAAATTGTTTTCCACAGTAGTTGCACGATTTTACATTCCTACCAGCAATGGAAGAGCCCAGGTAGGGTAGTGGGATAAATGTTGGGCTGTTAACCACAAGGTCAGTGGCTCAAACCCACCAGCTGCTCTGGGGAGAAAGATAAGGCTGCCTACACCCATAGTTTTGAAAACCCTATGGAACAGTTTGACTCTATATTAGATCACTGAGAGTCAGAATCTGTTTGGGTTTGGTTTTGTTTTTTGTGTAACAGGGGCAGATGAAAGATTTCTATATCTCCATATTCTCACCAACACCTGTTATTTTTCGTTTTTAAAACCAACCACCCTTGTGGGTATGAGGTGATATTGTGGTTTCGATTTGCAGTACTTTTTGATTTGCCCTCATTTGTCTGAGGCAAATGGTGATTGCATTTTAAATTTTTATAGTCTTGATACAGTAATTTTAAAAAGTTTTTTTTTTTTTTTTAAAGAAAGAATGGGAGAAGGAGAGCTCTCCACAGTGGCATGGTCAACCTGTTTGCTACTCAGTTCAAAATCCAAAGCACAAGAGATTTGATTGCTGTGCAGCTCATGCACTGCCCTTGTTTTCATCGACCATAACTGAAGTGTTTCGAACTGGTATGAAACCCTGCCTAATAGACAACTCATACTTTATGGATGAAAATCGGTTCCCTCCTCAAACCAATTCAACACCAACTCTTCTCAGATTAGTTGATGGCAACATTGCCCTTCCAATGGCTCAGGACAAAACTCTAGAGTCATCCTTGACTAGTTTCCTTCTCTCACATCACACATCCAATCTGTCAGGAAATCTTCATTGCTGTACCTTCAAATTAAATCTAGAACCTGGTCACATTTCTTCATTGTTCTACTACCATCCTGGTGTGAGTCACCATCTTGTCTTTCCTTCTCATCCTCTTGACCGCTGAGTGACTTACACAGCAGTTAGAGTGGTCTTTTTAAAATCCAGGTGAATTCTCAAAGCCTTTCGATGACTCTCATTTCATACAGAATAAAAGCCAAAACCTGCAGTGGTTTATAAGATTCTGTAGGATCTGGCTTCTGTCATTCTTTGACGCCACCTCCTACCATTCTCCTCTTTCTCACTCTGTTCCAGCTACACTGGACTCCTTGTGTATGGAACACACCAATTTAGACTCTTTGCACTGGTTCTTTTTTCTCTCTGGACTCTCTTTCTTCAGATACCCAGCATGACTTACTGCATCATCTATATTGAATGTTCAAGTGTCGGCTTCTCAGTGAGACTCATTGTAACAGTCATACTTCCAATCCCTTTACCCTGCACTTTTTATCCCTCCAGGCACACACCACTTTTTAATATACCATATCATTCACTTAGTAGTCCCTGAGGTGCTTTGGAATAAAGGAGCACAGTTCTACTCTGATACATGACTCAGAATCAACTTAATGGCAACTAGTTCTGGTGGTTATCATTCACTTAGCAGTCATGCATTTTTGTTTCTTGTCTATCTTCAGCAGAATCCTGTAGGGCAGGGATTTTTCCTTGCATTTTTGTTCACTGATGGATGGCTTGAGGTACCTAGAATAGTGCCTGGAACATGATAGGTACTAAATAAATATGTTAAGTTGAATGAATGCATGAATGAATTTTGAGTAAGGCCATATACATTAACATTTTTGTAATTTTGCTTCAAAATATTAAGATATGTAATTGTAAAAAAATTAATTTATTAACTTAATTAATTGTAAATGTTGGGTTGCAGATTTCCATATTCTTTAAGCTTCAGATGTGCTTTCTTTTTCTAAAATCTTTTTCAGCTTCAGTTGTAGAGGGTCAAAAAGGTATCATTCCTCGTGCTATACAAGAAATATTTCAAAACATCTCTGAAAATCCTAACATTGACTTTAATATAAAAGTGTCTTATATAGAAGTATACAAGGAAGAACTAAGAGATCTTCTAGAATTGGAGCCATCCATGAAGGATCTTCATATCCGAGAAGATGAAAAAGGAAACACAGGTAAAGTAGCTTATTTAGTTTCTAGCCTTTATTAATTGAATTGTGGATGTAATTTAATTCCGTTTCCAAATGTGTACTTAAAAATAGACAAAGAAGCAGACTGATTTTTTTTTTTTTTACCTTTAAATTGAATAGCTTATTGATTACCAATATAAGTTAAATTATCCAGTTAAAATGTAGAAATTCAGACTGGTTAGTAAGGTGAAGCTATTTATTTGTAAATTCAAATGATTTATGTCCTATAATTACTTTCCTTAAGACCAGCCTTAGGTATGACTATGAAATACACTGAATTTATTTTTACTTTTTGTCTTTTTTCCCTGCTTTGTCCTGGTCTTAGGGAAACTTCTCCCATTGTCGTTCATTCAAATTGGTTCCAAACTCTCCTTTCTTTGTCTTTGATTTTTGTCCTAGAACAGCTGTTTTTTCTTCTCTTTATTAAAGGAGTGCTGATAGCATTGTGGTCATGAGTCGGGCTGCTAACCTCAAAGTCAGCAGTTTGAAACTACCAGCAGTTTCACAGGAGTAAGATGAGGCTTTCTGCTCCCGTAAAGATTTACAGCTTCAGAAACCCTGTTATACAGGGGCACTATGAGTCGGAATTGACTCCATGGCACATAACCATCACCACCACCACACTTTATTAGAATTTATGTTTCTGCTTCTTCATTTATCTGTTCTTCATTGTGTCTCTCAAGCACCCTGTTGATCTCATTAATGAATGCCCATTTGTTTAGAAATGGGAAAAAATTGGAATGGGTGGGTCAAAGTGCAAATATTTTTAAAAATAACAACTTTCTGCATTTTTTACTTAAAAGGTAATATATTCACCATAAGGAGTCCTGGTGTGGTGCTATAGGATAAGCACTGGACTGCTAAATGTGAGGTCAGCAGTTTAAATCCACTAGCTGCTCCTTGGAAACCCTTATCTTACAGCAGGGGTGGAGAACTTTTTTCTGCCAAATTTTATAACACCATTCATGGGTCATACACAGTTATCAATTTAAAAATTAGCTTGCTATGTTTGGCCAAACATTTAATTAACTCAATAGTTGCTCCTCAGAAACCCTATACAAGGTCACTATGAGTTGGAACCGACTTAACAACAACAAATGTGATGGTCTGAGTCATGGTGTGGCGCTGTGGGATAATGTACTGGACCTCAAGATCAGTTTGATTTGCAAGGTTGGTAGTTCAAACTCACCAGCTGCTCCTTGGAAACCTTATACAGGGTCTCTATGAGTCGGAACTGACTCGATGGCATTTACCAAAAACAACAAAATAGGATGACTGGGACTGCAGGGCCAGACCAAAGGATTTTGAGGGCCTTATATGGCTTGCCCGCTGGACGTTCCCCACCCCTGATTGACAGGGTTGCCAAGATTCAGAACCGACTCCATAGCACTTAACAACAATATATTCATATATAGGATATTTGGAAAACAGAAAAGTATAAGGAAACAAGTTGAAGATCACCTTTAATCTCAGAACCTAGAAATAGCAACTTCTCTTTTTTCCTTCCATATTTTCTTCTATATACATTTAGTGTTGACAGTATGTTTTAAAAAATATACTTGTAACCCTGTATACAGTGTGCATCCTTTTTTAAAAAATCACTTCATATTATATTTCATGTCATTAAACATTTAAAAAAATTATGACTTAATGGTCATATGGTAATTTGTCATATGAATGTCACAATAATTTAAATTTTGGACATTTAATTTAATAATGATTGCTGGACATTTAGGTTGTTTCCAGGTTTTCCCTATCACATTAATATTTCAATGACTGTCTTCTTCTTTCAGAGAACACATTTAATAGTTCCTGTAACTATAGGACCCAGCTCAGAGGAGTCACATCCTAAGGGGAATTTCCTACCAGTAAGGAAAGGAGCCCTGGTAGCACAGTGGTTAAGCACTCAAGTTGTTAACTGAAAGGTTTGAACCCATCAGCGACTCCATAGAAGAAAAGACCTGGCAATTTGATTTTGTAAAGATTGTTGTTGTAAGTGCCATCAAGTTGGTTCTGACTTATAGCTACCCTGAATAAGGTTTCTGAGGAGCGACGGTAAGTTTGAACCACCGACCTTGCGGTTCAAACCAACCTTTTGGTCAGGCGCATTATCCTGCAGCGCCACACTAGGGACTCCTCTAGAAATGTTAAGTGCCGTCGAATCAGTTTCAACTCATAGCGACCCTGTATAGGGTTTTACAGGAGCTACTGGTGAACTTAAACCGCCGACCTTGCCATTTAAACTGACTTTGTAGTCCAGCACATTAACCCACAGTGCCACACCAGAACTCCTTATAAAAATTTGTATTGTTGTTAAGTGCTGTTAAGTTGGTTAGGACCCATAGCAACCCTGTATAGGGTTTCCAAGAAGCAGTTGGTGACCTTGAACCACCGACCTTGTGGCTCAAACCAACTTTACAGTCCAGCACATTAGCCCACAGCGCCACACCAGGGCTCCTAGGAAATCCTATGGGATGTTCTACTCGGTCATACAGGATTACCAAGTTGGATTCGAAGGCACACAATGAAAAAGAAAGAGGGTATTACCATTTAAGTAGCACCCTGCAAAATGCAGTGAATTTTGTATGCTGGTGGCCCTTGTATTTCCAGCTGTTTGAAGAAATTGAGATTTGTTTTGTTGTGTTTTAGAAAGAGCATATAATAAGGTAGTTTATGATCTTATTAGATAACTCAGTACAGTTTATATTTCCTTGGATAGAATTTACATGAATGTTTTCAGCTTCTGTATCCTATGGAACAGAATTATTGAATATTTTCATCTTTTTACAAAAATAACATGCATTCATTGTAAATCAGTCAAACAATGTAGAAGCATACACTACCACTCCTGATAATCTTGATGACAAAATATTCCATAGTTGATAATCAATTCCCCCAAAATTTTAGAAAGGTCTAACCGATTGTCTTAAGACAAATTGCCATGTCTTACACAGCTCACAATGAACATGTACTTATTTGACATATTATTTAGCGCTGCTGTGAAAAGTGGTGTTGGCACCAGCATAATTAGAATCACCTGGGAATATCTTTGTAAACCTTTGATTTCTGGGCTGCACTGCTCTGAGATTTTGCTTTAATTAGTCTGAGATAGGCCCTGAGCATTGGTATGTCTTTTTTTATGGAGTGCCCAGGTGATTTGCACCTAAGTTTGAGAAGCGTACTGTTCAGCGTAACATCAGAAACATTTAATAAAATTTTACTATGATTCACAGTTACATTGTCATGTTCTATAATCCCTGATATTTTTAGCACTGTCTGTTCATACAGCTTTAAATGAAATAGGTTTTTTTAAAATGGTGGCATGGTGGAAAATGGTATAAAGTGATTTCTTTTTCCCCAGAGAAGCAGTGACATGCCAGGGTCTGATTAAAGACAAAATGTGATGCTGCGATTAGTGCATATACTCTGGAGCACTGTTGCTCTGGTTCAAATCCCAGCTCTGCTAACTACTTCTCAATTCTTTTGTGGTAAAACATATAATAACAAAAATATAAAATATATAATAACAAAAACTTGCCGTTTTAACCATTAATTTTGTATATATAAGAGTCCTGGTGTGGCGCTGTGGGTTAATGTGCTGGACTGCAAAGTTGGTTTGAACTGCAAGGTTGGTGGTTCAAGCTCACCAGTTGTTCCTTGGAAACCCTATACGGGGTCGTTATGGGTTGGAACCAACTTGACAGCACTTAACAACAACAAAAATTTGTATATTATATATATATATATATAAACCTTTGCTACTTTAATCTTTTTTACATGCATAACTCAGGAACATTATGTTCATCATGTACAACCATTTTCACTATTTCCAAAAGTTTTTCATTACCCATGTGCTCCTTTTTGCAATATCATTGGATATAAATTAAAAAATGCATGGAGTTATTTTTGGCTCTTACTCTTCAGTTGAAATAGAAAGTTTTTTTTCTCTTTTTTTGAATTGCCATATGATATCTACCTTGCACTCTGATGTTATGTAGGGCACACATGCCGTAAAAATGAATAACCATTTTTATTTCTCCTGGATTTACTTCTCAGTGATTAGGATCCACAGTACCAGCAAATCTTAAAGCTAAGGGTGGCCTTATGTATTAATGGAATGCAAAAGAAACTAATTTCTTTTAATGCAGAGCTTTGATAGATAGTGACTCTACAAATCAAAATGCTGCAATAAAGAGTTTTTCTTTTGTCAGATATATTTATAAGAGCTGAGTGTGATGTGTGATTCCAAGAAACAGGATTGCTTTAAAAATGATGCAGTTTAGAACATATGCATCAAAATGGTTTCTTTGAGAGATTACCTAAAATTACTTAATGACTATGGATTTCTTTAAGGGCCTTTGTTGGTTGGACAGCTTAGCAAATCATAATTGTTGTGTGGTTAACTTTAATGTACTGGATTTTGATCAAAACTTGGTCTAAACATTTGCTCTTGCTATTTTAAGTGATTGCCGGGGCTAAAGAATGCCAGGTGGAGAGTGCAGACGAAGTGATGAGTCTCCTGGAGTTGGGGAACGCAGCCAGACATACAGGGACCACCCAAATGAATGAGCACTCCAGTAGGTCACATGCTATCTTCACCATCAGCCTTTGCCAAGTGGAGAAAAATACTGAGGCAGCTGAAGATGCATCTTGGAAATCCCCTCGGCATATTGTTTCAAAGTTCCACTTTGTGGATTTGGCTGGCTCTGAAAGAGTAACAAAAACAGGCAATACAGGTGAGCGGTTTAAAGAATCCATTCAGATCAACAGTGGACTGCTGGCTTTAGGGAATGTCATAAGCGCTCTTGGGGACCCACGAAGGAAGAGCTCGCATATTCCCTACAGGGATGCTAAAATTACCCGGCTTCTGAAAGACTCCCTGGGAGGCAGCGCCAAGACTGTCATGATCACTTGTGTTAGCCCATCTTCCTCTGATTTTGATGAATCCTTAAATTCTCTCAAATATGCCAACAGAGCCCGGAACATTAGAAATAAGCCCATTGTAAACTTCAGCCCTGAGTCAGACCGTATGGATGAAATGGAATTTGAAATTAAGTTGCTTCGAGAAGCTTTGCAAAGTCAGCAGACCAGTATCAGCCAGACTAGCCAGACCCATTCAGAGGGGACTCCTGATAAAAATAGGATCCATTCTCTTGAGGAGCTAGTAGCCCAGTTACAAGGAGAATGTCTGGGTTACCAAAATTGTATAGAAGAAGCCTTTACTTTCCTGCTGGACTTAAAAGATGGTGTCAGGCTAAACCAAAAGCAGCAGCACAAACTTCAGGAGTGGCTTAACATGACCCAGGAGGTGAGGAAGTCAGCACCTAGCTCATTCAGACATCGAAGCATTGGAAACATGGAAGAAGGACCACAGCATGTTACGGTTCTCCAGCTGAAGAGAGAGCTTAAGAAATGCCAGGTACTTAGAGTCACTTTTATAAGTAACTTGTTTAAGAATTGACTTATTTGGGCAAGTAAATGCTGAGAGTCAATTTGAAATTGTACAAGTTTTACCAAAGGGATTGCATATGTTGAAATGTCCTCATTTGCCTTTCCCTCATTCTCTTTCTACCCTCTCCTTCCTTATTGTTGTCTCTTCACAAGTCATATTTTTTTTGGCACTTCCTTCTTTCTGCTTTAGTAAAATATGTTTATTAAAGTGAATGTTGTGAACTAGTGGCTCTTTGAAGGATGGAAAGAAACAAAGTTTCAGAAACAAAATGAAGTTACACTCTTAATTTTTCTTCCTGTGTGGATCAATGAAAGGAGACCTGGTAATGCATTGGGTTAAGCATTGAACTGCTAATCGGTTGATCAGCGGTTCAAGCCCACCATCCACTCTGTGGGAGAAAGATGAAACCGTCTGCTGCTGTAAAGATTTACAGTCTCAGAAACCCTTTGGAGCAGTTCATCTCTGTCCTGTAGAGACACTGTAAGTTGGAATTGGTAGTGGGGTTCTTTGTTGGTTTTGTGTGTCAGTGATTCTTAAAAGGGAAAATAAAAATCCATCCTTTGTTTAGAATATAGTTATTTTGAACAGATCATTTCATATGTTATATTTAAGAAAAAGAGGTATGTTCCTGCATATATTTGTGTGTGTATTTCAGAATTCTGTTTTCCCACCTTTCATTCAAAAAGCATTTATTGAGTGAAGCTTATGTGTCCCTGGGTGTGTTAGTGATCTAGTGCTACTATAAAAGAAATACTGTAAGTGGGTGGCTTTAATAAGAAAATTTGTTTTCTAAATTTATTTTATTGTTTCCACCACTTGTTTGTCAGTTTGTCATACTGTGGTAGACTGTGTGTTGCTGTGATTCTGGAAATTATGCCAATGGTGTTTAAATACCAGCAGGGTCATGCATGGTGGACAGGTTTCAGTGGAGCTTCCAGACTAAGACAGACTAGGAAGAAGGAGAGGCAGACCACTTCTGAAGGGTTAGCTACTGAAAAACCTTATGAATAGCAGCGGAACATTGTCACATGTACATTCTGAGAGGCTAGAAGTCAGAGTTCAGGGCTCTGGCTTTATGGGAAGGCTTTCGTTGTCTGGGGAATGGTCCTGGTCTCTTTTCATTGGCTCTTGTTCCTTGGTTTCTTGGTGATCTTTGCATGATATGGCATCTGTCTTCCCCCATCTCTGCTAGCTTGATTGGTGGTTTGTTCAATCTGCTCTTTTGTAACTCAGAAGAAATTGATTGAAGATATACTGTACACTAATACCATCTTATTAACATGACAAAGACAACCCATTCACAAATGGTATTATTGTTGTGATTGTTGTTAAGTGCCATTGAGCCTGTTCCTATTCATGTTAGTTGTTGTTGTTAGGTGCCTATTTATAGGGACCTTATGCACAACAGAATGAAACACTGCTCGGTCAAGCACCAATCTTGAGCCCACTGCCGCTGCCACTGTGCCAGTCCATCTCCTTGGGGGTCTTCTGACTCATAGTGATCCTGCATAGGATTTCTTAAGGAGTAGTTGGTGGGTTTGAACCAACAACATTGTAGTAGGCAGTCTAGTGCTTATCCTATAGTGCCACACCGGGACTCCAACAACAGGTATGTTGTTAAGTGCCATTGAGTTGGTTCTGACTCCTAGCCACTGTTTATAGGGTTTAAGAGGGAAGGCAAAGGTTGGTGGATTTGAACCATTGACCTTGTAATTCAAATTGACCTTATGGTCCAGGGCTTATCCTATAGCTCTACACCAGGACTCCAACAGATATGTTGTTGTTAAGTCCGTCAAGTCAGTTCCAACTCATGGTGACCCTGTATAGGGTTTCCGAGGAGCGGCTGGTGGGTTTGAACTGCAGACCTTGCAGAGCCACACCAAGACGACACCACAGCTCAACAAGTGGTAGTTTCTAAAGGTCACTTCCGTTGTGGAGTATAAAACTCTTTTGTTATATTAAAATCTGTACATTAAAATCCAATGGGCTCTAGCATGTATAATATTTCATCTAAATAACATGCCCATTATATATTTTTATATGTAAATGTGCTATACCAGTTTCTTTCATGTTGCCTACTTCAGTTTCATTTTTCCCTCATGTTTGATGTTCTAATGTCATCTCACAGCTCTTCTGGTCTTTAGTGTCTAATGCATCAAATCTGTTCTTGAGGTGATCTTTAAATTCAGTATTTGGCATGAAGCAGAACCTTGGTAAATGTTAATTTTCCTTCTGTTTAATATAACTAAAAAATGTTTCAAATGTATTATTTTCATACCCCTGGTTGTGGACTGTAGGATGAGTTTTGGATCTTGACCCACAAGGTCAGCAGTTCAAGCCCACCAGCTGCTCCTTGGAAACCTTATACAGGGTCTCAGTGAGTTGGAACTGACTCAAAGGCACTCAACAGTACACTTAAAAACAAGCGTAATTCTTTGGGAACTAAGAAATAACTTCTTCAAAATATAAAGTCTTATCTCCTCAGAGTGAAAAGTACAAAATCAGGAAGCAGGAACTGATACTTAGTTTATTAACAGAGAAATATAAATTTAAAAATGTATTCTTATACCTGGGTGCAGTGGTGGAGCTGTGGGATAAGCACTGGACTGCTAACAAGGTCAACAGATCAAACCCATCAACTGCTTTGCAGGAGACACATGAGGCTTTCTGCTCCCCTAATGATTTACAACCTTTGAAACCCTATACGGGATGGCTATGAGTCAGAACCCAACTGACAACACCTAACACAACAACATCGTTCTTATACCCTATAGGTCAGATTTGGAAAATTGTGAACCTTTTCCTTTTTTTTAAAGCCCATGTTAAAATGTCAGCAATTCCAGAAAAATTGCAAAAATCTCATTGAAGTTACTCTAGAACCTAAATGACTGGTTTTAATTTTAAATTGCAAGAAATATAAATCCAGAAAATCGTGCTCTAATCATGGTCATTAATTTCTATACTGTAGCAGTGATACATTCTCTCAACTGTTTCTTTCTTATAAATAAACCAGGAAATAGTTCAAAATGAAAAGGATGAGAAAAATTTTAAGAGGCACCATCATACTATCAAAGGAGCTCTGGTAGCATAGTGGTTACAAGTCGGGCTGCTAACCTCAAAGTCAGCAGTTTAAAACTACCAGCTGTTCCGCAGGAAAAAGATGAGACTTTCTGCTCCTGTAAACATTTACAGCCTTGGAAACCCTGTACAGGGTCACTATGAGTCGGAACCGAGTCCACAGCACATAATCACACCACCACATCAAGCTATCATCAGACTGCTATTTTTGTGGGTTCTTGTGAGTCTTCACAGCCTCTGAATGTGCATCTCACGCAGGCCTTCTTTCTCTCTTAGTGTGCTCTTGCTGCTGATGAAGTAGTTTTCAATCAGAAGGAACTAGAAATGAAGGAGCTCAAGAATCAAGTGCAAATGATGGTACTGGAAAACAAAGGACATGTTATATCCTTGAAAGAAGCACAAAAAGTGAATAGATTGCAGGTAAGTCTGCTATAGATTTAGTTGAAGTACCCCATTGCCGCTGAGTTGATTCTGCTTCTGACCCTAAGGACAGAGTAGAACTGTGCTTTAGGGTTTCTGAGACTGTAAATCTTTTTGGGAGCAGAAAACCTCATCCTTCTCTCTTTGGGTGGCTGGTGGGTTTGAACTGTCTATAGACAATTAATTACTCAGCCATAATGAGAAATGAAGTCGTCATGAATCCCACAACATGGACAGTTGTAAAAGGGCAAATACTTTATTATCTCACTTTTATGAAGTGATGGTGGATCCAAGCAAAGTGAACTCTTTGACAACTTCAATCTTTTCTCCATTTAGCATGATGTCATTTATTGGTCCAATGGTGAGGATGCTTGTTTCTTTACATTGAGGTGCAACACATAGCAAAGATTGTGGTCTTTGATCTCTATCAGCAAATATTTTAAGTCCTCTTTGCTTTCAACAAACAAGGATGTATCATTGACAAATAGCAGGATGTTAATGAGTTTTCCTCCAATCCTGATGCCACGTTCTTCTTCATATAATGCAGCTTCTCAGATTATTTACACAGCATATAGAGTGAATAATTATGATGAATGAATACAATCCTGGCACACACCTTTCCTGATTTTAAACCATTCAGTGTCCCCTTGTTCTGTACGAGCCTCTTGGTCTATGTACAGGTTTCTCATAAGCACAATTAAGTGTTCCAAAATGCTCCTTCTTCACAGTGTTGTCCGTAGCTTATCACGATCCACACAGATGAAAGCTCTTGCATGGTCAGCAAAGCACAGGTAAACGTCTTTCAGTCATTCTCTGCTTTCAGACAAGATCCATCTGATGTCAGCAATGCTATCCCTCGTTCCACATCCTCATCTGAATCAGGCCTAAACCTCTGGCAGTTCCCTATCAGTGTACTGTTGCAATTGTTTTTAAATTATCTTCAGCAAAATTTTACTTGCATGTGATGTTAATGATATTGCTTGATGATTTGTGCATTCCATTGGGTCACCTCTATTTGGAATGTGCACAAAACTGATCTCTTCCTATCAGTTGGCCAGTTAACTGTCTTCCAAATTTCTTGACAAAGATGAGTACCTCCAGTGCTGGATCAGCTTGTTGAAAGATTTCATGTTGAATTCCACCAATTTCCCAAGCTTTGTTCTTTGCCAAAGCCTTTGTACTTCTTCCTTCAGTACCACTGGCTCTTGACCATATGCTATTTCTTGAAATGGTTGAACATCGACCATTTCTGTTTGCTACAATAACTCCTCATATTCCTTCTATCTTCTTTTGATGCTTTTTGCATCATTCAATATTTTGCCCATAGAATCCATACAAGTTGAGCCTTTAATTTTTCCTTCAGTTCTTTCAGCTTGAGTTTAAGCATGTCTCTATGATCATAGATGGCTGCCGACAAGTTCTCGCAGTAATAATCTTGTCTTAACCTTGTTAGGGTGTCTTCAAATAAAAGAAAAAAGGCTCAATCTGAGGGGAACTGCTTCTGGGCCAGTTAAATGCAAGGCCAAGAAGTCAGTTCATAAGATTATGGCGACTGCTTTTAGGTATTTAAAGGGGGTAATCTTTAAAGATTTTTCTCGAAGGACACAGGGAAATCATGGGGGCTGATAAAGAAGTTTCTTTTTCTGGCAGGGTACAGTGTACTTTATTGGTTTACACCACAAGGTTGGGCTCTCTAAGGCCCTCCCATTCTCCAGGTGGTATGGATGGGAGCTTCTCAGTGTGCTGGGGATTGAGTCAGGGCAGGGACTCCCCAGCAGCTGAGGCCCTCTCTCTTCCTCTAATGCTACTGTTAGGGCTGGTGGTCCAGGGGACTTATATTCCTTGGAGACTATAAGGTCCATCACGCTGTTGATGTAGTCAGATTCATTGTCATATCAGGAAATAATCTTGACCAAGCTGTCATTGAGGTCAATGCCAGCCCCAGGATTAAAGGTGGAAGAGTGAGTGTCCCTGTAAAATTGCAGGAGACAACCTGGTCTTCAATGTAGCCCAGGATGTCCTTTAGAGAACTATTTTAATGCCTGCTTCACCACTTTCTTGATATCATCATATTTGGCAACTTTTGTTAGAAGGTAAGTCACATTCATCATGGATACATTGGGTATGAGTCATGGAAGGCCAGGCCAGTGAGGTTCCCAGTCTACTCAGGGATGACTTTGCCCACAGTGTTGGCAATACTGGTAGATGAGGGGATGATGTTCTGAGCAGCCATCTGGACATCCATCCATAGTCTTCTGGGTGGCAGTGTTGGCACAGATTGTGATCATGAGTCCTTCCACAATGCCAAAGTGGTCATGGATGATCTTGGCTGAGGGCCAAGCATTTAGTGGTGCCGGAGACATTACTGACAATCTTGAGGGAGCTGTCATACTTGGTTGTCATACATGGTTCACATCCATCACAAACATGGGAACATCAGCAGTAGAGGCAGAAATCTTTACCATTTGACACGACTCTTGAAGTGAGCCTCCACCTTTTCCAAGGTTATGAAGACGCTGGTGGACTCTGCAACACACTCAGCACCAACATCACCCCATTTGATGTTAGTAGGATCTCACTCCTGGAAGTGCCATTGAACACGTAGACCGTGTGATTTTTGGCATTTAGGTTATTTATATCATTTGGCTATTGTGAAAAGTGTTTCAATAAATTGCTGTACGTATTTCTGTTTGTATTCTTCCTTTGACTTCATCTCTCCACTTATGTACCTAAAAATGGAATTGCTGGGTCAGACAGTAACTCTGTGTTTAACCTTTTGAAGAACTACCAAACTGTTTTCTACTGAGGCTGTGCCATTTTACAATCCTGAGAGCAATGGATTAAAGTTCTAGTTTCTCTATAGCATCATCAACACTTAATGTTTTCTGTTTTTCTAATCATAGCCATCCTAATGGGAAAACCAGCTTTCTTTTGATTAATGATTACATGGCATCTCTTATCCTGTATTATTTTTAATCCATTTTAGTTGTGTTTCTTGTAGGCAGCTAGTAAAATTGTATCTGGCAATCAATCGTTAATTAGATTATTTAGTTCATATATGAACTTAAAGTACTGCTGTATTTTGACTAAAATACATCATTGTAATTTTTATTTATTTGCCTTCTCTGTATTTCCTTTTCCTTTTCTCTCCTTTTCTACCTTCTACCAATTGGCATTCTTTATTTTTCTATTCTTTTTCTCCATTAGCTCAGAAGTTGTATTTTTACTTCTTCTCCTTCCCCACCAGTTTTTAACCGGGAAAGTATACCATTCACCTTTGACTTATTAAATTCTAATATTAATGAGCACTTTTTCCCTTTTCCCAGACAATATAAAGTTTTCATTTAATACTTCTATGCCATTGGTGTTGAATATCCTAATTATCTGAATATATGACTTTTAATAAAAATAAGATATTTATACTGCTTAACATCAACACAACAAAATATTAGAGTTCTTTTTTTCTTCTGTCCCATAAACATTGTAGAGTATGTTCTGTGTCAAGATAAATGACAATTTCTTGTTACATAATTGTGTACTTGTATAATAAAGATTGCTGTTAGAACTTTCTGGAGGGGGTATATTTCAAGTTGTTTAATTCAAAGTTACATACAAAGATAGACCAACTTACACACATGTACACACTCACACACTCCGGCTAAGCCAAATGTTCTGCCTTTGATTTCTAAGGTTTCCTTTCTGCTAGGGCTAATAGTTAGCTATCTTCTATCTCTTTGTGTGTTTAGCTTTCTTTTCACTGAGTAAAGACTTCACTTCATTGTACCTCTTACCACTCTTTGCTGCAGTCTCTGCTGCTACAATTCTTTGTTCACTTTTCAACTTTGTTGTTTCATGTTACTTCTTGGATTTCAATCAGAAAGCCGCTACTTTTACAAAGACCGGCCAATTAAAGAGCTTCAGGTTGTTGCCGCTTACTATTAAAAAACAATAAGTATCAGAACAAGCCCAGATATTTATAAACATTAGCCTTTGGATAATTGAGGTTTTATTGTACTGTTAAAGTAGTTGTGATTTTGGTCAATGTAAAGTTTCTTTTTTATCATAATATAAACTTGTACTGAGGTTCATTTAAAGTATTCTCGTCTTCCTCAAAGAATGAAAAAATAATAGAACAACAACTTCTTGTGGATCAACTGAGTGAAGAACTAACAAAACTTAACCTGTCCATGACTTCTTCAGTGAAGGAAACTTGTGGAGATGGGCCAGATGCCAGGATACCTGAAAAGAGACCATTTACTGTACCATTTGATAATCATTTGGGGCATTATATTTACATCCCAGCAAGACCAGATTCCAGGAAGGTAAAGTCCAATCATTGATAGTTTTCTTATTTTGAGACTTATAATCTACTGTATACAATATAGTGTAATGTATGAGTACACAATCTCAACATTTTCCCCTTATTTGGTTTCATGGTCTTTGGTACATATATACTTAAAAGCAGTTCCCCCCCTTTTTTTATAATTGTGATTTGGGTGAAGATTTACAAAAAAAAATTGGTTTCCCATTAAACAGTTCTTACACATTTTATTTTGTGACCAAGAATGTTTTTTTTTAAACGAAAAATGAATAGATGAGAATGTATAGTTATATTGCTTAGTAAAGTGAAAGGTCAGTGAAAAAGAGGAAGACCCCCCCACCCCCCAAATGAGATGGATTAGCACAGTGGCAGCAGCAGTGGGCTCAAGAGTAACAGTGATTGTGAGGATGATGCAGGACTGGGCAGTATTTTGTTCGGATGTACACAAGTTTGCTGAGTTGGAACCAACTTGATGGCACTTAACAGCTATAAGTTCTATTGGAGTCCTGGTGTCAAGCTGTAGTATCGGATATGTACTGGACTGTCAGCTGCTTCTTGGAAACCCCTTATAGGGTTGTAGGAGTAAGAACTGACTCGATGGCGCTTCACAACAACGGGTATATTTGGAGGGAGTAGTTAGAATTTTCTCATTAAGGTGAAAAAAATGATCCTTTGCCATCATGTTATCAGCCATGACTAAGTTTGTTATCTTTATAATTATTTTTTCCTTTTAGTCATACCAGGTTGAGAGGAAGTTGGAGGGTATTTATTTTGACTTGTGTTCTGTGCTTTATTGTTGTTGTTAAGTGCCATCAAGTTGGTTTCAACTCGTAATGACCCTGTATAGGACTTCCAAGGCTGTAAACTGTCGTAGCAGAAAGCCTCATCTTTCTCCCGCAGAACTGCTGGTGGGCTTGAACCACTGACCTTGTGGCTCACAGTCTGGTGCTTTTCCTCCAGAGTCACCTTGTTCCTGATCTGTGCTTTAGTATATTTAAAATGACCTCTATGCATTATTCGGTCTTGCCTTGTTGACGTAATTGTTGTTGTTAAGTATCGTGGAGTCAGTTCCGAGTGATCCTGCACAGAGTTTCCGAAGCTGTAAATCTTTATGGGGACAGAAAGCCTCATCTTTCTTGCGCGGAATGGCTGGTAGTTTCGAACTGCCGACCTTGAGGTTAACAGCCCAATTTGTAACCACTATGCTACCAGAACTCCTTTGTTGACATAATTAGTATGGAGTTTAGTTTAGTTTTTTGTTTAATTGTAAATAATTTGTGGGTGATAAATATAAGCACACATAGAATATCTACTGTGGTAGGCTAGATGAGTGAATTTTGGCTTACAGTTTCTCCTTGTATAAAGGGACATGATTTGTTTTAGTGAGAACTGCCTGGTGGTTACAGTTACAGAGGTAAGAACTATGAGAGGAAGTGATTTATGAGCCACATCACAGACTTTGCAGTCAGGCAGGCTTGGGTGTGATTGCAGCTCTAGTGTGCCACTTTGCAATTTGACTAGGACTGTGTGAGCTCCAGGTTCCTTATGAGTAAGAATGGGGGTGGTAACAAGAGGATGGATGGATGATGCACATGAATGACTCTCAAAGTGCCCAGTGCAGTGCCTGGTCCGCTATGCCTCCCGGCACAAGTCCAGGGAGTGTCAGATGCCCCCAAGTGAATGAGGCCGATACTATCCTTAACTGGCTAGATGTTTTGTCAGTTTTGCATGGGTGGATTGAAAAATTTAAACCATTGTTGGTATTCATTTAAATTGTATTTGGGAAGCCATTGCCATTGCTATATAGCAATTTTCATAGAGCATTCGGGAAGAAAGAGAAATTCTTTCCAGGGTTCAAATTTGTTATTTGTTAATTTACCTTACTAATTATCTATAAGTATATCGAGTCTTAAGGAGGTCTGGTAGCGTAGTGGTTACGAATCGGGCTGTGAACCTTAAGGTCAGCAGTTCGAAACTACCAGCCGCTCCGTGGGAGAAAGATGAGGCTTTCGCTATGGGTCGGAACCGACTCAATGGCACTTAACAACAACATATCGAGTCTTAGTGCACTGGACTGCAAGGTCAGTTTGAACTGCAAAGTTGGAGGTTCAAATTCACCAGCTGCTCCTCAGAAACCCTATACAGAGTTGCTATGAGTGGGAACCAACTCAATGGCACTTAACAACAACACTTGTTATAGTCAAAATCCACTTGGCAGCACCCAATAAGAAGGAGTAGTTATGTGAACATATCTTGTTTCTGCCCCTTTTTCATTTGTTAAAAATAGCATTTGTGTTTTCTGGTTATAAAGTGGTGGTGGTGGTGGTTATGTACTGTAGAGTCAGTTCTGACTCATAGAGACCCTCTCTAGGGTTTCTGACTCTCTAAATCTTTATAGAAGCAGAAAGTCTCATCTTTCTCCCATAGAACCGCTGTTAGTTTCGAACTGTTGACTGATTAGCAGCCTGACTCATAACCACTATGCTACCAGAGCTTAGTTATAAAGTTGTTGTTAAGTGGCATTGAGTCACTTCCGACCCATAACAACTCTGTATAGGGTTTCCGAGAAGAGGCTGGTGAGTTTGAACCGCCAACCTTGTAGCTCAAACCTATTTTACAGTCCAGATCATTAACCCACAGCACCACACCAGGACTCCTGGTTATAAAGTAGCACGTGTTTATTCACTTTTTTTGGTCTTAGTTTCTTACACACACACACACACACACACACACACACACACACTTTTTTGGGAGCTAGAGCTCCATGCCTCTGTAAGAAGGTCGCTGAGTTGGAACCAACTTGACGGCACTTAGCAACAACAAAGAGTTGTATTGGAGTCCTGTTATCAAGCTTCTAATCTAATATCTGCTTTTTTGATTAGACCTGAAGTAGTTGTGACTGGAATGAAGATTTCCACAGTTACTGTTTCAAATTAGCAAGATTTAAGTTTAGTTTAAAAAATTTCCCTCCTATCCCAAAAGTAACCTTCCATACACCAAAAGAAGGGGGAAAGGAGGAAGATAGAAAGGTCAGAGTTTTTAGAGTTCTTATGTTCCTCCTTTGTGTCCAGGAATCCACATGGAAAGTCAGGCTTGCATGGAAGAAACAGCGTGGCAAGACTTAGTCAAGTTCTATCTGCTATTCTGTTGTTCTAAGGGAAAAGGGAAGGTCTCCAAAACTAGTTAAAGTAAGCTAGAATTGGCATATGAAATACCATTTATTTTATTCTAGATTTCTGTCTCCCTTTCAGAAATCTAGCTATTCTAATATTTCCTTGAAATGAAAATAATCTAGTGAGATAAATATTTCCTTGAAATAAGATGAAAGGGAAGGAAACATTGGCTTCTTAATCATTTCCCAAACTGATTACAAAAAGAGACTGATGTTATTTGTTAACGTGCTTTTTTATGCATATTGGAGACAAAGACTGAAAAGTCCAGTCAGCATTTTTCATTGATCTTAGTTATTTTAAAAGTGTATTATTTATTATGAAGTACTAGTGTAGCACTGTAGGATAAGCAGCTGTTCAAACCCACCAGTTGCTCTTTGGAAATCCTTTACAGTACAGAGTCACTATGAGTCAGAACTGACTCAACAACATTTGACAATATCTTTAGACATAAACTTTAATTCCTACAATTTCTCAATTAATAGCATATCATGAATATTTGACAGTCATTAAGTATTCTATAACATACAATTTTCAAAGGCTACCTAATATTTTATCCTAAGGAAATACCATTGGAGAGGGAGTGGAGCTCTGAACTTTTTCCTCTGGTGAGCTTTGGGTGGTGGTAGGGGCCGGGGCTCCTGAAGTGGAAAGAATTCGGCATCGACAGTCACCCCACAAGGAAGGTGGCCTGACCCTGGATCTATGTTACACTCCTTGCACTGTTCCTGTGGCCAGGCAGAGCCTGTGCTGTCAGGTTTGCACGCATGTCTCTCTCTGGTTTCATTTCTTAGTATTATTTCCCAGGAAACTGTAGTTGAAGACAGAAGTGCATTATAGAAGAGGGCTGGATGTGGAGATTCTGAGAGAGATCGTTCCCAGGAGGCACAATAACAATATTTTGATATGAATTTAAAAAGTTTTTAGGCCATATTTTCATTGACAAACTATTTTTAGAGTACCTATCTAATAACGTTTTTTTAAAACATAGGATAAACATAGAAGTTTTAAAAAATCACTTTTTTTGTTGTTGGGTGGGGGAATTACTTGCAAGGTCTACACAAGTCCTCCTATGTACTCTCTGGATCGAATAGTTGCTGGATTTCGAACGCGAAGTCAGATGCTGTTGGGTCACTTAGAAGAACAAGATGAAGTTCTCCACTGCCAATTTTCTGATAATAGTGACGATGAAGAAGCAGAAGAAGGTCAGGAGAAATCTGGACTCAGGTATGTTAAACATAGACAAATTTAGTGTGTATTATTACTATGATGCAATAAATGTCTACAAGAGGACTTTGAAAATTTATAGACAAATGGAATTGAAAGATAATGGAGCCCCCTTATACAGGTCAGATATAGGTTTTCCATTATGATTTATCTTTTGTATGTAAAAGTAAATAGTTTAGCTAGATATACTGTCAAATAATGTATTATGAAACTAGTGCTTGTACACGTCATCAGTTTTATAATAAAAACATAATTTTGCTTTCAGACATTTTTTAGTTCTTAGATTCTAATTTTCTGAGGGAATCTTTGTGGATTTCTGATGCTGCAGCCACTCGAGCACAAATGTTGCATTTTTCATTGAATGCAAATTGGGTGAGGGTATATTGGTAAGATTATTTATTTTATATAGTACTTTAAAAATACTACTGTCACTTTTGGGAAAACTAATTTGAGCGCATATTAGAAAAAATTAACAAAGAAGTTGCTTTGATTTTGATCTTTTTTCTTTTTTTTTAAGACAATGTAGAAGTCACCCATGGATTCAAAAGCCAAGCCCTGTTTGTTCTCTTGTTGAATTGAATGATATTCAGGATCAAGCACACAAGTCAACTTTGGCAAATGAAGGTACCCAGGCTGGAATCATTTAGATTTAGACAAAGCCCTTCTCTCTGTCTTCAGTCTATTTAAGACACATCTAGGAGTTCTCAAGAATTAGAACTTGGTAGGAAGTCTTTCTTAGCTAGAGGAACTTTACACTGTCTGTTCAACCTCTGCTTTTAAATCTTTCAATCTTTCTTTTTACTCAGTAGAAGTTTTTTCCCACTTAAGATCAGTCATTTCTGGGTTGCATTGTAGGTGAACTCTCTCAGAATAGGGATTTCATATTCAAGCCTGAGTTGAAATACATTATATTGTTGGTTACTTTAAAAGCTGCATATGTAAATTACTCAGGTGTTGACTGATTCACTGGCACACCTGCCTATCATTTATTTGTGTACTTTTTTACTGTGCGTTTTATAATCTCACTTGTATTTGGCATTAGTTTACTAGAGGCTTGTAATGACTTCTTGTTCTTGGTAAGTCTTAGCAACCCTGTATTAGGTTTCCGAGAAGTGGCGGCTAGTGGGTTTGAACTGAAGTCAAGTGCTTATCCTACAGCAGCACTGTGATGCCATCAAATAGCAGTATCAAACATATTTATGTTAAAAAAAAGAGAGAGGAATACTCTAAACTGTAGTATACTGATAAAAAAGAACAAAATGTACAGAAAAGTAAAACCTTCTGCCCTCTCCTAATCCAGTTCTCTAAAGGCAACCACTCATAAATGTATCTAATCTAAATTAAAATTTTGTTTAATGTTTATATAGCAAATACTATACAATAGTAGGAAATTTTAAGTCATCACTCTCGGCCTTTGAGTTTTCAAACCACACACACACAAAAAGAGTAAAGATATAGCAAGTATAAATAGCATCATAAATAAGTATTACACTAAAAAGGTAGAGACCATCTTTTTAAAAAAACAACAACATTATTATTGTGAATTGTGTGAAGGTTAATGACAAGATCATCAGCTTTACCCTCAACCAATCATAGATTTTGCTCCATCTCAGTGATTACAATCCCCTTCCTGCCACAGCAATTATCCTTTCTCCTTCCTGTGGCTTCCCTTTTACATCTTATTTTTCACAAATCAACAAAGCAAAAAATTTGATGTACACATACAAAACAAAAAAATATGTGTTCATTTAAATGTCCAAAGGGAACATATTTTTAAGAGCTTATGTGTGTAATATAATTTTTTTTAAAATGGCTATATTATATAACAAGTAAAATTAAATACTTTCAAAATGTAGAAAGATTACAGATTACTACAATAAATTAAACTGTTTGTTACTGGTTTGCAAACATACAAACACAATGTAAATTAGTGCACGACTTTCTTCATGGAGAAAGTCTTAGTATGAAAAACAAAAAACCCCAAACCAATGTGTGCCAGAGGATTTAAATTCTTATGCAGGACAGTGACAAGTAGTACTACACACTGAGGAGCATGGTGTCAGCTGCATTCTCCAATTAGAATAAAAGTAGAAAGTAATAAGAATAAAGCCAGTCCTCTAAGCAAAAAAGTTACAGAATATCTAAAGGTAATGAGGACACAAACTATTAAGTGCTCCAATATAATCACCAAAAGAGATTGGTGATTCAAACCCACCCAAAGGTGCCTTGAAAGATAGACCTGGTGATTTGTTGCCAAAGTTTAAATCCTTGGAAGCCCTATGGAGCACAGTTCTGCTGGGAAATACATGGGGGCTCCAGGACTCGGAACTGACCTGATGGCAACTTGAAGAAGGAGAGACAGACTACTTCCAAACATATAGTCACTGAAAACCTTATGAATAGCAGTGAAACACTGTCAGCATCAGAATACTGAATATTGAAACATGATGAAGAGTACCAGAATATTGTTAGATATAGTGCCAGAAGATGAGCACCTCAGGTTGGAAGACACTCAATATATGGCTGGAGAAGAGCTGCCTCCTTATATTAGAGTTGACTGAGATCACACGAATGGAGTAAAGCCCCCTGGACTTCATTTGCTGATGGGGCACAACTCAGAATGAAGAGAAATAGCTGTAAACATCCATTAATAATCAGAACATGGAATGTGAGAAGTATGAATCTAAGAAGAATGGAAATTGTCAAAAATGAAATGGAACACATAAACATTGATATCCTAGACATCAGTGAGCTGAAATGGACTGGTATTGACCATTTTGAATCTGACAATCAAATGGTTTACTATGCTGGGAATGACAAATGAATGGCATCACATTCATCATCAAAAAAACATATCAAGATGTCTGGAAGTACAACACTTGTCTGGGATAGGATAATATCCATACACCTATAAGGAATACCAGTTAATACCACCATTATTAAAATTTACACATCAACCACTAAAGCTAGTGATGATGACATTGAAGAATTCTATCAATTTCTTCAGTCTGATATTGATCAAACATGCAATCAAGATATATTGATCATTACTGGCAATGAGAATGCAAAGGTTGGAAACAAAGAGGAAGGATCAGTAGTTGGAAAATTTGGCCTTAGTGATATCGTGATAGAATTTTGCAAGCCCAATTATTTCATTGCAAATACCTTTTTTAAACAACATAAAGATGACTATACACATGGACCTTACTAGACAGAATACACAGAAATCAAATTGATAACATTTGTGGAAAGAGACAGTGGAAAAGTTTCATATCATCAGCCAAAACAAGGCCAGGGGCAGATTGTGGAACAAACCATCAATTGTTCATATACAAATTCAGGCTGAAGCTGAAGAAAATGAAAATATAAAATATATCCCACCTGAATTTAGAGATCATCTGAAGAACAGATTGATGCATTAGACACTAAAGACTGAATACCAGAAGACTTGTGGGATGACATCAAGAACATCATACAAGAAGAAAGTAAAAGGTCATTAAGAAGAAAGAATGAAGGAAAAGACCAAAATGGACATCAGAAAAAACTGAAACTTGCTCTCCAGTGTAGAGATGCTTAAGCAAATAGAAGAAGTGAGGAGGTACAAAGCTGAACTGAATATTTCAGAGGTCAGCTTGAGAAGACAAAGTCAAATATAACAAAATTTGCAAAGACCTAGAGTAAGAAAACCAAAAGAGAAGAACATACTCAATGTTTCTGAAGCTGAAGGGACTAAAGAAAAATTCAAGCCTCGATTGCAACACTGAAGGATTCTATGACAAAAAGTTGAATGATGCAGAAAGCATCAAAAGACGATGGAAGGGGTGCTCGCTTCGGCAGCACATAAACTAAAATTGGAACGATACAGAGAAGATTAGCATGGCCCCTGTGCAAGGATGACACGCAAATTCGTGAAGCGTTCCATATTTAAAAAAAAAAAAGATGGAAGAAATACACAGTCACTGTACAAAAAGAAATGGTTGTTATTCAGCCATTTCAAGAGGTACGTTATGATAAAGAGCCAATAATACTTAAGGAAGAAGTCCAAGGTGCATTGAAGGCATTGGCAAAAAACAAGGCTCCGGAAATTGATGGAATACAAATGGAAATCTTTCAACAAAGTGAGGCAGTACTGGAGGCACTCACTCTTCTGTGCCAAGAAGTTTGAAATACAACTACCTGGCCAACTGACTGGAAGGGATTCATATTTGTGCTCATTCCAAAGATAGGTGACCCTACAGAATGTGGAAATCATCGGACAAGGTTATTGATAATTGCACGCAAGTAAAATTTTGGTGAAAATAATTAAAAAACGACAGCAACCATACATTGACAGAGAACTTCCAAAGGTTCAAGCCAGTCCCAGAAGAGGACATGGAATCAGGGATATTATTGCTGATGTCAGGTGAATATTGGCTGAAAGCCGAGAATAAGAGAAAAATGCTTACCTGTGCTTTATTGACTATGCAAAGGCTTTCAAATGTGTGGATCATGACAAACTTTAGGCAGCATTGCAGTGAATGAGTATTCCAGACCACTTAATTGTGCTCCTGAGGAACCTGTATATAGACAAAGAGGCAGTTCTTCAAACAGAACAAGAGAACACTGAATGGTTCAAAATTAGGAAAGGTGTGTGCCAGGGTTGTATTCATTCACCATACTTGTTCAATTTGTATGTTGAGCAAATAGTTTGAGAAACTGCATTATATGAAGAAAAACATGGCATCAGGATTGGAGGAAAACTCATTAACAACCTGTGATATGCAGATAATATAACCTTGCTTGCTGAAAATGAAGAGGACTTAAAATGCTTACTGATGAAGATCAAAGACCACAGCCTTCTGTATGGGTTATACCTCAGTGTAAAGAAAACAAAAGCCCTCATCACTGAACCAATAAACAACATCCATACAAATGTAGAAGAGATTGAAGTTGTCAAAGATTTCATTTTGTTCAGATCAACCATCAACACTCATGGAAATAGTCGTCAAGAAATAAAACAAAGTATTGCATTAGGCAGATATGCTACACAAAACCTCTTTAAAGTGTTCAAAAGCAAAGATGTCACTTTGAAGCCGAAGTCGCACTTGACCCAAGCCATGGCATTTTCAGTAATCTCATATTCATGTGAAAGCTGGACAGTGAATAAGGAAGACCATAGAGGAATTGGTACATTTGAATTATGGTGTTGGTGGAGAATATTAAAAGTACCATGGACTGCCAAAAGAACAAATCAGTCTGTGTTGGAAGAAGTACAGCCAGAATGCTCCTTAGAAGATAGGATGGCCAGAATTCATTTCTCATATTTTGGACATATTATCAGGAGAGTTGTAGAAAAAGAGGAAGACCCTTGGTGAGATGGATTGGCACAGTGGCAGCAGCCATGGGCTCAAACAGCAATGATTGTGAGGTTCGGGCTCAGGACCGGGAAGCATTGCATTCTGTTGCACAGGGTTGCTGTGAGTTGGTACCAATGCGATAGCTCCTAACAACAGCAACAGTCTGTCTTCAGAGTACACACTATTAACCAGAACACTCCATTGGCTATTAAAACTATGAAAATAATACAGTGAAAAATTACGTATCAGAACCTACAGGGTATGACTAAAGCATACCTTTAATTTTAAGGAAATGAAAACTCTGCTGTAGGCTTGAAAGCTAGTCTCAATTACTGTGCATTTTTTCCTGTCTTCCTTCTCTTCCTCGGTCTGCACCTTCCTCTGCTCTTTCTAGATTGCTTTTATATTTGCTTTTCTTTTTTACCTCTCCTGTTGAAGATAAAACAGATGTGGGAAAAAGATGTGGCAGTCAGGCTCTGTTATAGATTGTAGCCTTGGAAACCCTATGGGCAGTTCCACCATGTCCTACAGGGTCACTATGAGCCAGAATCTACTCGACGGCAGTGGGTTGGGGTTCTGTCGAGTAATATATGAGCAGATAGTTTTATTTCTGTTTTGTATCTTTTAAAGATGTAAAGATCGAATGTCTCCAGGAAAGTCGAGAATTAAACTTGCAAAAATTAAGGAAGTCCGAACTCATACTTACTGAAGCTAAGCAAAAAATGAGAGAACTTACAATTAATATCAAGATGAAGGAAGATCTGATTAAAGAACTGATAAAAACAGGTAATAGTATCCTATAAGCGAGACTTTATGAGGAAGAAGAGCTTTTAAAATTGCTTCTGATGTTGCCACATTTACTTTCATTTTCGAAGCTTAGGACTGTCCAATGTAGCTTGGAATCTGATATAACAAGGTGTGATTTAGAGCCAATATGTGGGAGGTTCTTTATCAAATGAGTCATGTTATATATACGCTGATTTCACCTATGAATTGTCCTAACCAGGTGAACTTGAACTTCAACAGTAGAATGAGTTTGCTCAGGGACAGTTGACTCTTAAGGGCAATTCCAAACCAGTTTTTAGGGTCAGTAGTTGTGCTTAGAATGAAAAGAGATATGTTGTTGTTGTTAAGTGCCTTGGAGTCGGTTTTGATTTATAGCAACCCTGTATAGGGTTTCCGAGGCTTCAAATCTGCACGGTTGAAGAAAGCCTCATCTTTTTCCTGCAAAAAGATATATAAAAATATTTATATTCTATTTTTCCATATGTTTAAAAATATTTGTAAGAAAAGCATTTAAAAAGGAATTCATCTTAAGTTGGCTATCCCTAGGTTAAAAGATTCTTAGGGACAACATAATCAGAGGTATTGGTGACCTTGTGTGGATCCTGATCAAAATTAACCAGTTGCAAAGATATTTTCGAGACAATTGGGGAAGTCTCAATATGGACTGAGAGAGATTAACATTGTTGCTGCTGTTGTTAAGTGCTGTTGAGTCGGTGTCAACTCATAGCAACCCTATATAGGGTTTCCAAGGAGCCGCTGGTGGATTTGAACTGCTGACCTGTGATTCGTAGTCCAGTACTGATCCTACAGTGCCACCCCATACATAACTGTTGTTGTTGTTATGTACCATGGAGTCGGTTCCAACTCATAGCAACCCTCTATAGGGTTTCCAAGGCTGTAAATCTTTACGGGAATAGAAAGCCTCATCTTTCTCCCGTGGAACAGCTGGTAGTTTTGAACTGTTAACCGTAGATTAGCAGCCCGATTCATAACCACTACGCTATCAAAGCGCCTTAATTATTGTTAGGTATGACTTTTTGGCTATGTCCATATTTCACATAGATTAAAGTATATGCAGGTGAAATGATATGACTTCTGGAATTTGCTTTATAGTAATTAAGCAATGTAAAGAAAAGAAAAACAGGTTTAGCTGAAGCAAAATCTTGGCTACTGTTGAATTTGAGTGGCAGGGGTTCATTATCTGATTCCCCTACATGATGGATGGACAAAAAGGGGTCATCCCTTGCTTTAAATCCCATGTTTAAAATTTTTCATAATCCTAAAGAATCAAAGGAGATATATGGATAGCAGCAAACGAAAGTGTGTATAAGCCAAGAGGCCGAAGAGTAATTCCAAATATCCTTAATGGAGTTTGCTGCCTGCAAAGCTAAACTGCCAGTTCAAAAGGTCAGAAATGTTACACTAAGACACTGAGGTGAATCAATGAGAAGACTGAATGGCACTTGTTGTTATGTGCCATCAAGTCAGTTTTGACCCATAGTGACCCTGTATAGCGTTGTGTGTGGGGAGGCAGTTTGTAAGCTTGAACCGCTGACCTTGAGGTTTAAACCGACTTTACAGTCCAGTGCATTAACCCACAGTGTTACACCAGGTCTCCCTGAATGGCACTAGATGGGAATAAATGGAGCTAATTACTAAAAGACCACCTGGCCAGTTGTGTTCGTGCCAATGGTGGGTATGGACCGCTGGGTTTTAACTTAATGCCAGCCTTATGTGGTAAACTGGCCCAACTGGATTTTTTAAAGAGTTGAACATTTTTACTCTTTTATTATTTTAATTTTTTTAGAAAACATTATTAAAAATTATTATTTTTATTTCTGGTGAAGGTAACGATGCTAAGTCTGTAAGCAAACAGTATTCTCTGAAAGTAACAAAACTAGAGCATGAAGCAGAACAGGCGAAAGTGGAATTAACTGAAACACAAAAACAGCTACAAGAACTGGAAAACAAGGAGCTTTCTGATGTTGCTTTGAAGGTAAAATTACAGAAGGAATTTCGCAAAAAGATGGATGCCGCAAAGCTAAAAGTCCAGGTAACTATAAAATGTAATTGCAAAACTTGTTTAGCTCTCCTGGTTTTGAAGATTGAAGTGGGATTCCATTTTTATTTTCAGCAAGAAAAATGAAATGGTAACTTTTCTTTGCCAGCGTGGTAGTCAGTTTACATATTTCTACAATTTTTAGGTTGGTAGTCTATTTCTAAGGAGCCCTGGTGATTCAGTGGTTAAACCCTCAGCTGCTAATCAAAAGGTCAGCAGTTTGAATCTACTAGCCACTCTGCAGGAGAAAGCTGTAGCAGTCTGTTTCTGTAAAGACTGTTGTTGTTAAGTGCCATCGAGTCAGTTCCTATTCATAATGACGCTATACAGGATTTCTGAGAAGCATCTGGTGGATTTGAACTGCTGACCTTGTAGTCTGAAGTCCAGTGCTGATCCTACAGCATCACACCAGGGCTTGGAAACATTATGGGCAGTTCTACTCTGTCCTATGTGCCACTATGCCAGTGGCAACAGGTTTGGTTTTAGTACATTTTTTTCATTCAAGAATTATTACTTTAGGGAGGCGGGGCTTGATGGCGGCTAGGGTGGAGGTGCAGTGAAGGTCGTCGTCAGCAATAGCACAGAATACCAGGCAAAGCAGAGCCAGGGCAGAGCTCCAAAACTCGGAACCACAGAGATAGGAATATTTTAAAGGTTTGAAGGCTTATAGCTTGTGGAGTTTGGAGCGGAAGTAAAAAATTGCGTACTTTTGAATTTGCCGGGCCAGGCTCGGAGGCCTGAGCCGACATCCTGGGCGACACCAAGCGGCGGGATGAAATAGGGGCTGCAGAGACAGCACGGAAAAACGCAGCGGGAACCTTGGTACAAAGGTGGAAAATATAGTTTGTCAGTTTTGCCTTGTTCTGATTTTCTGTTTTTCTTTGGTATCTGGTAATTGGCGTGCTCACTGTTTGCCCACCTCCATTCTGGGGAATAGAGGGAGAGCCTGAGCCGAGTTGCCACCCCACCATCATCACCGCTGGTGGATTCTTCTGCCACAAACCCACACATACACTCAGCCAAAGCGGAGGCACTGATCTGTTCCCTTTTTGTTCTGTTTTTTTATCACGGGAAAGAGGAGGGGCCTAAAGGGACGGAAAGAGAGTTTAAAGGCAAAATCTCTCAGGCAGCTTTGAGTCAGGAACGTAGGACATTAAAGACATATTAAGCTATAGATTTTTTCCCCCTTCTTTTTTTTCTGTCCCTCCCCTCCCTTTTCTGTGATTAGAGACTGCAATATTCAGTCTTGTTTTTTCTGGTGCTGTTTTTTTCTTTTTTTTTACCCAGCTGGTGTTGTTTTGCTGTTATATAGCCCCCCTTCTACCTTTGGAGGACTCTTTGTCTCCCTATATTACACAAGAAGAGTCAGCAACCACTGCCATATAGCCAAGCTACAATCACACTGTATAAAACACCAAAACCCAGGCAAGAACCAATACCAGCTGCCATATACCAGGGAAACAGACAACACCTGTGAAAGTTATTCTGAATTAAACAATAAGAAGAGTGAAAAGGGAAGTCCAGATCCTGATCACATCTTCCTGGAAGCAATCAGAAAGCATAAAAAAATTACCAAAACACATACTAAATTAAGTATTAAGGCCACAGATAAACGTTAAACATGTCCAAGAAGCAAAAGCAGATGACCATATCAGCTCATGTCCAGAAAAAAGATAAAATGTCTGAGACAAATGACCTAGAAGTAGACCTGGACTCCATTCTGGAAGGAGGGCAGGCCTTGGAAATGCCTGAGAAAGAATTCAGAAAAATGATTATAAAATGTTTCA
>NW_006408532.1:34528926-34538009 GCF_000296735.1 Chrysochloris asiatica | reverse complement strand
ATGCCTGAGATGGAGGCAGAGACAATGACATGGAGCGATGGAGCAGCTGGGGTCTTTAGATCCAGAGAGGGAGAGCGACTGTGTGCTGAAGACTGGGGTTTGTGGGGGTTGTGGAGAATAGTGTAGGGGGCAGTCTTGCAGGGTATACCCTTTGGTTGGTTGATGATGCATGGGGGTGATTATAACCATGGCAATGATACGATGTACGATAGAATGAATGTAAAACTAATTTCTCCCATGTAAACTATCATATAATTCACAATAAAACACTAAAAAAAAAGAATTATTACTTTATTCCTATTATCAAAAGAATCCTTGGACAGTTCAAATGGCTAAGCACTGCTACTAACCAGAGGTTGGTGCTTTAAACCCACCCAGAAGCACCTCAGAAATAAGGCCTGGTGACCTATTCCAAAAAGGTCTTGAAAACCTTTGGGGGCACAGTTTTACTCTTGCCATGAGCTGGAATCTACTTGATAGCAACTAACAACAACAACATTATCAAAAACCATATAATAAGAAGTAAAGATAACCACAGAAAGAGTGTCATTGTCTCTTTAAGTCAATTTTCTGAAATCGTAACTAGTTGGTTTAAGAAACGTTAATAACTTTGAATACAACAACTCATCCTTCATTCTTTAATGCCTGGATTCAGCTATAACTTCAGAAATAGCTACCATTGAAAATTCCATTGTGCAAGAACCATCTTATTAGAGAGATTTGTATAAAGAAGCTTTGGGGATGGTCATAGCACTCTGTTAGTCTGTTTGTAATGAATTTGCTAGAATACCTGTTCCTGTTCTTTTCATCTCATAATCTATTGCTTTTATAATGTTCTCATTGTAGATGGAACTGAATTGTATTTAACCTAGTAAGAATACTATTACTATTCTTTTTTTAAGTTTTTATTGTGAATTGAGTGAAAGTTTACAGGGCAGATCATCAGTTTTACATTCAACAAATCATATTTTTTTTTGACTGTAATGATTATAATCTCCTCCTGGTATGGCGCTGTGGGCTAATGCGTCAGACTGCAAAGCCGTTTGAACTGCAAGGTTGGTGGTTCAAGCTCACCAGCTGCTCCTTGGAAACCCTTGCAGGGTCGCTATGGGTCGGAATCGACTTGACGGCACTTTACAACAATAATGTACCATCATTCAACAGTATTTACCTCTACTCCCTTTTTGCTTTTCTTCTTCTTTTTTTTTTTTCATGTATATATACAAAACAGAAAATACATATTCGTCTAAATATCCATGCAAGCCAGCCTCTTAGCTGCAGGCACACAATCTTTCTCAGTCCATGGGCCTAGAGTCCTCAGCTACTCCATCTCTCTATACCATCGCCTCTGCCACTGTCTCTGCGGTCTCTGCTTTTCTGGTTAGGATCCCATGCTCCACTCATGTTCTTCCTTCTTGCTGGTTCTAGATCCTCTGTTCCTGAAATTAACTCCCCACTTTCAGTTACACATCTACATTTACAGTTCTGATGATCACAATTAGTCCTATTAACAGTTATACACAATTGAATCATAAAATCCTATCCCCATTCTCTCCCATCCCCTTTCATGCAACCAAACTGGAAAAGAAGAAAAGTATTAATTGGGGATTCTACTTTACCCCCCTCGTTCGGCAACTAAGCACACTCATGAAAGCTTATAAGTCCGTCACTTCATGCCTTTATAGCCCCCATTAAAAATTTTTTTTATTTATTGTGAATTGAGTGATAGTTTACATAGGAAAACATCAGCTTTACACTCATCCTATTGTATTTCGTTTCCATGCATCATCATTCAACAACATTTGCTTCCAGTCCCTCTGTTGTTGTTTTTTAGATGTACACCAAAGCACTCAGGAATATATAACCATTCAAACAACCAAAAGTGTACACCCCGCAAGCCTACCCACCAGCCATCAGCATAGAGCCCCTCTCCCTCCTTAAGTCCAGAGTCCCCAGCTGCTCCATCTCTCCACATCATCGTCTCTGCCTCCCCATCTCTGGCATCACTGCTTCTCTGTATAGGGTCCCACACTTCACTATTCTCCCTTGTTGGTCCCAGGGTCCTCTGCTCCTGGTCTGCAAGATCAACTACTCCCCTCCTTTTGTTATAAACATCTACCTTTATATTTGCAACACTTACAATCAGTCCTGACAGTAATGATTCACTATTGAACCATAAGAGACCTATCCCCAACTCCTTTCACCAGCCCCGTCCAGACAGGTTGGAAACCACTTAGTGGAGATTATATCTTCCCCCGCATCCTCTGGCACTAGGCTCCCTCTTGAAAGCTTGTAAGCCAGTCACTTCATGCCTTTGTGGCCCCCATTTTGGGTAGCCAATGTCTAAGTTGCCCATCCCTGTCAAACCTGTGTACCAAGGGGGTGGGAATAATCCTTGCTGTAAAGATTAGTTTCCTCTTTTGCGCTACTACATCCATAAGTATAGGTAAAGTTCATCAAATTGTAGTGGATTACTCTTTTTTTCCCTCTTCTTTCTTCCTCTTGTCAAGTTCTGATCATCCAGCCATTTAAGTCAGATCAAGTGGGTATTATCTGCAGGTGTGGGTGTTCTTGTGCATCTCCCCTCACTTCATAACAGCTGGATGCTTAACTCTCTGCTCTAGTCCTCTGTGGCCATGTCCCTGTCCCAGGGCTCAGGAGTCTCCAGGTCTTGCCATACTGCTGGCCAACCAGGTCTCAATCCAGGTTGACAGGAGTCTATTGAACATGGTCAGACTTAGTTCATAATTTCATTGCTATTTCCCCCTCTTCCCCTTATCAGTAGACCAACGTGGTCACCAGCAAGACTACATGCCTACTCGTGTATTCCCCTTGAGTCTCAGTCTTGGAAGGGGATTTTCCCTGAGGGGATCCGACCACTTTCCTTGATGGCTCCCTGGTAAACAACTTGCTTGTTCTTGTAGTAGTCACTTGGACTGCCTTTATTATTATTATTATTTTCTGCTGGTCTTTCTTTCAAGAAGTATCTTCTGTTCTAGCCACTCCAGGTTGGTCTGCGTGTCCTTTCAAGTGGAAATTTCCCACCTCAGAAGATTCTGGATGGGGATCAGGATTCCACTTGTGGTCTTATGTAATGCAATGGCTCTATAGGAAGCCTACTTCACTGGGCATGTTGTAGCCCCATTTTAGGTATTCCAATCAGTTACAGGCTAAAGATGGACTTAAAAGTTTTCTATGGTGATATTTCTGGCTATTCCTTCCCTCCCCTCACCCCATCCCACACACCCTGATAACCAACAAAGAATTTTTTCCCACCTTTTAGTGTGAGTACTTTTTCTTAAGTTTTTACAATAATGTTCTATGCAGTATTTCCCCTTTTGTGACTGACTAATTTCACTCAACATAATGTCCTCAAGGTTCGTCCATGTTATGCAGTGGCTTGCAGCTTCCTTGTTATTCTTCAAGGTAGCATAATATTCCATTGTGTGTATGTACCCAAGTTTGTTTATCCATTCTTCTATTGATGGGCACTTAGGCTGTCTCCATCTTTTTGCTATTGTAAATAGTGCTGCTATGAACATTGGTGTGCATATATCTACTTGTGTTATGGCTCGTATTTCTTGTGGATACATACCAAGTAAAGGGATTGCTAGAACATAAGGTATTTCTATTTCCAACTTTCTGAGGAAGCACCATACCATTGGACCATTTTGCAATCCCACCAGCAATGTATGAGGGTCCCAGTCTCTCCGCATCCTTGCCAGCATTTATTGTCCTCTACTTTTTTGATCTTCGCTGTTATTGTTGGTGTGAGATGATATCTCATTGTTGTTTTGATTTGCATCTCTATAATGTATAGCACCCCCATTTTTGCTATCCAATGTCTAAGTTGCCCTTTCCTATCAACCCAGTGTACTGAGGAAGCAAGCGTGATCCTTGATATGAAGAGTCCTTTCCTTTCAATTGGAATTTTGAGCAACTGCATCCATAAGCAAAGGTCTAGTTCATCAAATTCTAGCAATTTACACTTGCTGCCGGTATTAAATTTTTCAAATCTTCATCTGGTCGAGTTCTGGTCAGCTAACCATGCAATCTATGTCAAATGGATACTACTGCAAGTTTGGGAGTTCTTGCATGCCTACCCTCACTTCAGGCCAGTTGGCCACTTCATTCTCACTTAGCCTCTGGTGGCTAAGAGAACGTCCACAGGCTCAAGAGTTCACTCACTTGCCTAAACTTCAGACCAGCTGGTTCTTCCTCTTCTCTTTCTCATCTCAAGGTCAATGGGTGTCAATGGATCATGGCTAAACTCAGCCCATTTCTTCATTGCTTCATTTCCCCAACTTCTACTCACAAACAGACCAGGGTGATCACCAGCAAGCATGTAAGACTGCATGTGTGTTCCTTTTGAGTTTCAGTCTTAGAAGGGGGATTATTCTGGTGGGCTGACTTCTCTTGCCTTGATGGCTTTGAGGTAGACAGCTTGTTTGATATTCTAGCAGTCAGTCTGCTTTTTTTTTTTCTTTTTCTTCTGCTGGTCTTTCTTTGAAAAAATATCTTCTGTTCTTTTAGCCATTCTGAGTTGATCTGCATGTCTTTTCAAATGGGAATGTCCTACCTCAGAAGGTTTTGAGTGGGGCTCAGGATTCCACCTAAGGCTTCATATTCCACAAAGGCTTAACAAAAATCCTATTTCCCTAGTCAAGTTTGAATTCCTTTTTTAGCTAATCTAATCAGTTATAGGCTGCAGACTGACTTCAAGTTTTCTGAAACTATATTACTCAATATTCCTTTCTATCCCACTTAAATGTCTATTTTGCAATAGAAGGCAGGGGAAACCAATATCCACAAGACAGTCAATCCCTTTAGCATTATTTCCCCTCCTTTACCCATTCTGACTATGTCTGGATCCCTGTATCACAGAGCCCTGTTGTTCCAAGGTTGAGTATATATCATTAGTTATCTCTGTCCCATATAGGCCATAAGGGGCTCTGGTAGCGTATTGGTTATGAATTGGGCTGTTAACCTCAGGGTCAGCAGTTCGAAACTACCAGCTATTCCATGAGAGAAAGATGAAGCTTTCTGCCTGTAAACATTCACAGCCTTGGAAACCCTGTTCAGAGTTGCTATGAGTCAGAACCAACTCCACAGCACATAACAACAACATTTAGCCCATGCAAACCTCCCTAAGTCTTCCCCTATCTTCCTTGTTGTCCACCCACCTTCCCCTTCTTGTGTATTGCTCTCCCATTCCTTGCATATTGCCCTCCCTACCACCAGAGTTATAATGCATCTATCCTCTAACCTGTGCCTTACTTTCCCTGCCATCCCATTTCCGGTAACCATCAAAGAATTTTTCTTTTAGTATGGAAATCTTTTCTTTAGCTTTTACAATAATGGTTTTATGTAATATTTGCCCTTTTGTGACTAATTTCACTCAGCACAATGTCCTCAAGGTTCATCATGTTAGGTGTTTTGCAGTTTCATCATTATTCTTCCAGGTAGCATAGTATTCCATTGTGTGTATGTACCAAAGTTTGCATATCCATTCTTCCATTGATGGGCACTTAGGCTGTCTCCATCTTTTTGCTATTGTGAATAGTTCTGTGATAAACGTTGTTGTGCATACTTGTGTTCTGGCTCATTTCTTGTGGATAGGCTCTGGTAGTGTAATAGTTACAAATCAGGCTTTGAACCTTTAAGGTCAGCAGTTCGAAACTACCAGCTGTTCTGTGGGAGAAAGATGAGGCTTTCTGCTCCCGTAAAGATTTACAGCTTTGGAAACCCTGTACAGCATCGCTATGAGTCAGTTCCGACTCCATGGCACATAACCACCACCACCAAAGGAATTGCTGAATCATAAGGGAGTCCTGGTATGGCGCTGTGGTTAATGCGCTAGACTGCAAAGCCTTTTGAACTGCAAGGTTGGTGGTTCAAGATCACCAGCTGCTTCTTGGAAACCCTATACAGGGTTGCTATGTGTTGGAACCAACTCGACGGCCCTTAACAACAACAACAATGACAGTGGCTAATGATTGTGAACATTTCTTCATATGTTTGTTGGCTGCCTGAATGTCTTCCTTGGTGAAGTGTCTGTTCATGTCCTGTGCCCATTTTTTAATTGGGTTAATTTTCTTTTCCTTGTAGAGGCGTTGTACTTTTCTATGGATTTTAGAGATTAGTCCCTTGTCTACTATGTCATAGCAAAAAAAATTTTCCCATTCTGTGGGCTCCGTTTTTACTCTTTTGGTGAAATCTTCTGATTCACATAAGTTTCTAATTTTTAGTATGTCCCAGTCATCTATTTTGTCTTCTTTTCTTTTGTATTTTTGCAATGTTTGACAGTCTATATGTGCACTGTATTAGAACCCTTAAATTTGTCCCTGTCTTTTCACTGATGGTCTGTATAGTTCTGGGATTTACATTTAAGACTTTAATCCATGTTGAGTTAGTTTTTGTAAATGGTGTGAGATATGGTTCTTATTCCATTCTTTTGCATATCCATTTCCAGTTTTGCCAGGACCATGTGTTGAAGACACTAGCTTCTCCCCATTCAATGTCTTTTGGCCCTTTGTCAAAGATCAGTTGGCTGTATGTGGATAGATTAACTTCTGGGTTTTTAATTCTGTTCCACTGGTCACATAGATACATAATCTTTCAGTGTACCAATACCAGGTATTGTTTTGACTACTGTAGCTATGTAGTAAAATTTGAAATCAGTGTTGAAAGATTTCTATTTGCACTCCATTAATTTCTGGAGCCTTGTTCTTTGTGAATGCCCCTAGCCTTGTTTTGGCTGATGATATAGGGCTTTTCTACCATCTCTTCCTACAGATGTAGTCTGTGCATTTGCTTTCTGTGCATTCTAGGCATTTTCAATAAATAAGTCATTGGTCTTGCAAAATTCTATCATGAGCTCTCCAGCATAGTTTCTATCACCAAGGCCATATTTTCCAACTACTGATCCTTCCTGTTTCCAACCTTTGCATTCCAATTGCCAATAATTATCAATATATCTTTATTGCATATTTGATCAATTTCAGACTGAAGAAGTTGGTAGAATTCTTCAATTTCTTCATCACTGGATTAAGTGGTTGGCACGTAAATTTGAATAATAGTTGTATTAACCAGTCTTCTTTGTAGGCGTATGGCTATTATCCTATCACAGACAACATTGTACTTCAAGACAGATCTTGAAACGTTCTTTTTGATGATGAATTTCTCTTCAGTTTGTCATTGCTGAGCCATGTGATTGTCGCATTCAAATTGGCCAGTATCAGTGCATTTCAGTTCACTAATGCCTAGGATATCAATGTTTATGCATTCCATTCATTTTTGACAACTTCCAATTTTCCTAGATTCATACTGCGTGCATTTCATGTTCCGATTATTAGTGGATGTTTACAGATGTTTCTCCTTGCTTTGAGAAAATATTAGTAAATGAAGATCCTGGAAGCTTTACTCCACTCCTGGCATCACAGTGAACTTTAATTTGAGGAGGCAGCTCTCCTCCCTCAGTCATATTTTGAGTGACTTCCAATCTAAGGGGCTTATTTTCTGGCACTATACCTGACAATATTCATAATGTTTCAGTCTTCAATATTCTGGTGCTATCTGACAGTGTTGCACTGCTATTCATAAGGTTTTCAGTGGGTAAACATTCAGAAGTTGTCTGCGTTTCTGCAAATAATTTTAGCTATATGGAGAGAAATTTTACTGAAGATAAATGTTACAATAGTCATTATTAATGGTTGGTCACACTCAGGGAAAACGATATCACTTATCATCTTTTCTCAGGGGTGAAATGTATAGGCTATACTGGATGTAGGAACAAGAGCATGGTGGAATACTATGCAATCAGAATGAACAAATCTCTATGGAGAGATATCTAAGATAGGCCAAACTAAAACAAGGAGAAGGAAAGCAGTGTATATAGGATATACATGAAACTATTTGCATATGTATGTATAAATTCTCTCTGGAAGGATGTTTAAGTAATTGGAAAATTTGTGTTAAGGATAAATAGGTTTGGAATTTGGGGTCAAAGAGAGTATCTTAATATACATTCAATTTTGTACTGTATTAATTTTTGCCATGTACATATAATATTTTTCAAACAAAGATACTGATAAAATAAGCAGAGAGATCCATTTTATTTTGCTTGGTTGTCAGCATCAAACAGTCTCATTCTTTTTAATTTTGTCTGGTGAAAGTGATGGTTGCTGTAATTGTAAAAGATGAAATGTAGAGAAATCAATTGTTTGTGAATTTATGAAAAAGGAATTAAAATTGAGGCAAAATGCCTACCCTTGCCATTGAATGAAAACTTTAAAGTTTAGTTGAGGAATGTGAGAGATGTAGATTTTCATTTTGGAATATTCCATGTGATCTCAGGTTTTACAGAAGAAGCAGCAGGACAGTAAGAAACTGGCATCACTGTCAATCCAAAATGAGAAACGTGCTAATGAGCTCGAGCAGAATGTAGATCACATGAGATACCAAAAGGCACAGCTGCAAAGAAGACTTCGAGAAGAAAATGAAAAAAAGAAGCAACTGGATGCAGAAATTAAGCGGGATCAACAAAAAATCAAAGTAATACTGTCATATTTTCCTGCTCAGCATAATATGAAATGTTAAATGGCTCAGAGCTAACGAAGCCAAGGTCTTGATTCATTTGGCTTCTGAGTTACCTAACCTTGGCCTGCCCTTGGCTGCTGTCCTTAATCACTTGAAAGCCTTGCTCATCTACATAGTAAAACTGGTTTGTTGAATTCTGGATATTGTCATGAGGGCTTTAACTTCATAAAAGAAGGTACAGTGATACAGTTTCCCTTACAGGACCATAACTAGTTGAGGATATAAAAAACTTATATACATTTATATATATGTGTGTATACATCTATCTATCTATCTATCTATCTATCTATCTATCTATCTATCTATCTATCTATTTATCTATCTATCTATCTATCTATCTATCTATCCCTGGTGGTGCTATAGGATGAGCACCGGACTGCTAACTGTAGGTCAGCAGCTCAAATACACTAGCTGTCCCGTAGGATAAAGAGACTTTCTGCTCTCATCTATGCATATACATGAGGCTGTCTGCTCTTGCAAAGCTT
>NW_006408532.1:34522036-34528826 GCF_000296735.1 Chrysochloris asiatica | reverse complement strand
AGAGAGAGAGAGAGAGAGAGAGAGAGAGAGAGGATACGTATATATGTACAAATTCACTGGCGTTAAGTCAATTCCAATGTATATGGAATTGACTTAATGCCAGTGAATTTGTACATATATATGCATCCTAGTGTGGCACTGTAGAATAAGTACTGGGCTGCAAGATTAGTTTGAACCACAAGATCCATGGTTCAATCCCACCAGCCACTCCTTGGAAATCCTATACAAGGTCGCTATGAGATGGAACTGACTCTATGGCACTTAACAATAACAACAATTCCATATATGGGAGTCCTGATATGGCACTGTACTGTAAGCACATGACTACCAATCATAAGGTTGGCAGTTCAAACCCACCAGCCGTACCTTGGAAACCCTACACAGGGTCACTATGAGTCAGAACTGACTCAATAGCACTTAAATAGCAACAGTTACACATATGGGGGATGCAGTGGCTCCATAGGATAAGCACTGGATTGCCAACCACAGGTTGGTGATGTTTCAAGCTCACCAGCTGCTCCACAAAAGAAAAATGAGGCTTTCTGCTCCTGCAAAGACTTCTTCTAAAATAATTAAAGCCTTGGAAAACTTATACAGTGTTGTTATGAGTTGGAACTGACTTGACAGCACTTAGCAACAACATTACGTATATGAGCCCTTTTGTGATGCTGTAGGGTAAGCACTGAACTGGTAACTACAAGGTTGGCAATTTGAACCCACCAGCTGCTCTCGGGAGCTGTATCCAGGATTGCTATGAGTCAAAACCGATTTGATAGCTCAGCAACACCATTATGTATATGGAGTCTTGGTGTGACATTAGGATAAGAACTGAACTGCTAAGTACAAGGTCAGCAGTTCAAATCCACCAGCCGCTTCTTGAGATCCCTATACAGGGTCGCTGTGAGTCAGAACTGACTCCATAGTACACAACCACTTCCATTACATACATATATGTGTGTGTGTGTATGTCTACACACACACACAACTAACTTTATAATATCAAGCATTCGAATAGGATTTTCCATATTTGAAGTGCTTTGACATAGAAAAAGTGAAGGTTCACTTCATTCATAATAAGCACAGCATGGTCAGACTTGTATGTTCGGCAGTTCTAGTGCAGAGACTGGGCAGGGGAGGACCTGGTGGGGTCAAGCTGGGGCTCCAGAATCAGACCAGCCTGGATTCAACTCTCAGCTCTCAGCTTCAGGCTGGGTCACTTAGTGAGAAAAGCATTTACCTTTTCAGTCTGTTTATTCCTTTTACATTTTATTTTGTTATTGTTGAGAATCACACAGAAAAACATGCACCAATTCAACAGTTTCTGCATGCTCATTGGAGTGACACTGGCTGCATTCAAGTTATGCAGCTGTTCTCACCCTCCTTTTCTAAGTTGTTCCTTCTCATTAACATCAGCACACTGCCTGCTAAGGTTCTTGTCTAATCTTTCAAGCTACTGTTGTCAGTTGGATCCCATAGAGATAGATCTTGAAAAAGCATAATGCTCAAAGCAGATATTTTTTACTAGTTAAGCTAAACCATTATTTGATTTTCAGATGACTTCGGGAGATATTTTTGGTTTAAGGTTTAAAGAGGATCTCAGGGGAATAGTTTCAAGGATTCACCCACCAGTCTGTTTATTCTTATCTAAATGGCCTAATCCATACTTAGCTCCCAGGACAGAAGATGATGATGTTAGGAACAATAGCAAACACCGTTCTAGTATGTACCAAGTGCCAGCCTCTATTCTAATGAAATGTTCAATTGATCCCAAAGCTTGAAGTTTCCTAGATTTTAATATTGAAATATAACCTGCTCTTACATCTTAAAAATATCACAGAATTTAAGTAATTTCTTCTTTATAATGGAGTCTTGATGTGGCACAGTAGAATAAGCACTGGACTGCTAACCTCTAGATTGGCAGTTCAAACCCACCAGCTGCTCCTCAGAAACCCTATACAGGCACGTTATGAGTCAGAACAAGCTCGATGTCACTTGACCACCACAACAGGCTTTTTAATAATGGTAATAATTACTATTACAGCTATGTTTTTGTTTTCCTATAATAGTAATTATTACTATTATATTGTACATAGGGTCACTATGGGTTGAACCAACTCAACAGCACCTAACAACAATAACATAGCAATGTTGTGTTGTTGTGAAATGTCTTCGAGCCAGTTCTGACTCATTGAGATGCTGTACAGCATTTCTGAAGCTTTAAGAAATCTTTGTGGGAGCAGAAACCCACATCTTTCTTCTGCAGAGCAACTGGTGGGTTCGAGCCATGGACCTTGTGGTTCTTAGTCCAGTGCTTATCATATGGACCCCCGCGCTCCTATTATAGCAAGTTACAATTTCTTGAGTATTTGCCTTTGATCAAGACATATGTGCCTTAGCTCATTTAGCCCCCTTTCCCATATATTTTCAACTTCCTTTTCTCATGGATTGTTTCCTAAAGTATCTTAGATTTTTACTCATCCTAAAATTACCCTTCAGCCTTATTTTGTCCTTCATCTGCTCCTTCTCTCTCCTCCCCTTTGTAACCAAACTTCTTGGAGAAGGTGACTGCATCTGTTTTTGTTTCCTTTACTTCCTCGTATGCTCTTGTCCCCAATTCAGTGGCGCTCCTAGACGTTCACTTAATATTCACTCTCATAGAAGTCCTTATCTTACCTAACACCTTAGTTACATCGGGCCTAACTCACCACTCCATCTTGAAATATTTCCCCTTTTGTCTTTTTGACATCACACTCTGCTCTGGTTTTCTCTCCTGACTGATTATTCTTGACCTTTGCTAGCATATCCTAGTTGCTTACTCCTTTAAATATGGGTGCTCCTCCAGGCTCTGGTTTATGCACTCAAATCTTTTCTATTCTTTCCAGGGTCACTTCATCTTTTTCCATGGCTCCAATTAAACTGGACTCCTGGTGTGGTGCTGTAGGATAAGCATTGGACTGCAAGCCACAAAGTCTGAGGTTCAGACCCACCAGCTGCTCCTCAGAAACCCTATACAGGGTCACTATAAGTCAGAATCAACTTAAAGACACTTAACAGTTTAGCAACAGTTAAATTGACAGCTTCCAAATTTAATCCTTACTCACAGATCTGTCCTCTGAGCTCCAGATTAATATATGCAATGACCTACTTCTTCACTAGGTTAATTTACAGATACATTCTTGATTTTCCTTGTTTATTCTGTCTTGCTCTGCTGTAGGGAGGAAAATATAGTTCTCCAATGTGCCTTATAGTTCAGTAAAGTAGAAATCTAGGGATTATCCTTAATTCTCCCTCTTCCTCATCACTCACACCCAATGAATCACGATGTCTAATTTTTTTCCCATTATCTTGAATCTGTCCAATTCTCATTTCCAGTAACAACGTAGCCTCCTTGTTACAGTCCTTTCTACAGCCCGATCTCAGCTCCTGCTCTTTCAGTAATCACAGTTTAAACCAGCAAGACACAGTATTCTTTAACCCCATGCTTAGGGAAAGAACAAGAAATTAACTGAAATGCAACTCTGCCTGTTACTTAAACTTTCCACATTTTCATTTAGGGTAAATATTCCTTCTAGCCAACATCTTCATTTATTCTAGCTCTATGATGTGTGGCGCTGTGGGTTAATGCGCCAGACTGCAAAGCCATTTGAACTGCAAGGTCGGCAGTTCAAGCTCACCAGCTGCTCCTTGGAAACCCTATACAGGGTCGCTGTAGGTCGGGACCGACTCGAAAGCACTTCACAACAACAACAACAATGATCCATTTAAAGAGGAATCAATCCCTGGAGAAGGACATCATGCTTAGTCAAGTAGAGGTCAGTTGAGCACCATGCTTGGTGCACAGTAATTTTAATATAACAGGAGTTACAATACAAGAAAAAGACAATAATGTTTGGAACAACACGTGGAAGAGGGAATTTGACCTTTTACTGTAGCATAATGTTTAGAAAAGGAATAATAGAGCCAGCTCCAAGTATAATGTGACTTAATCTCAGGTGAAGGAATCTTGGTGGTGTAGTGGTCAAGCAGCTCAAACTCACTGGCCACTGCAAGCGAAAGAGGTGGCAGTCTGCTTTTGTACAGGTGACATGCTTGGACGCTCAGTGGGAGAATTCTGTTTTGTCCTATAGGATGAGAATCAACTTGACAGCAGTGGGTTTGGTTATGTCAGGTGACTTCATCATATTGTGAGGTTGCTCTGAGCATGACTGCTAAATTATAACCTAACTAGAACTAGAAAAGCATGAATAATTGTTGTTGTTAAGTGCTGTCGAGTTGGTTCCAACCCATAGCAACCCTGTGTAGGGTTTCTGAGGAGCGGTTGGTGAGCTTGAACTACCAACCTTGCAGTTCAAACAACTTTGCAGTCCAGCGCATTACCCCACAGCGCCACAGATGGTAAGTAATAATTCCCACCACCTGTCTATCAGTTTGTCATACTGTGGGGGCTCAAATTTTACTATGATGTTAAAAGTTATACTACTGGTATTTGAAATATCAGCAGAGTCAACCATGGTGGACAGATTTCAGTGGAACTTCCGGGCTAAAACAGCAAGAAAGGCGTGATGATCTCCTTCCAAATATTAGTCAATGAAAATCCTTTGGATTACAACAGAATACTAACATATTGCTGGACTGAGAGCCTCCTATGTTGGAAGCACTTAAAATACCCAGTGGCCACAACAATGGACGCAAGCATACCAGTGATCGTGAAGATGACACAGAATCAAGCAACTTTTTGTTCTGTTGTTACTTGGGATCACCACAAAGGGGAACTGACTCAGTAAAGGTTACCAACAAAACTACAGAACATGGTACAGACACTCATAGTACAACTCAGATGGGCATGCAGAATTTCTTGATTTAATCTACAGCTGAGCTGTCTTACTGATGAGTCCCATGTCCTGATAATTGCTGGAAGTGTGGGAACTAACCAAAATTCAAATCTGTTCAGATCTTTCCCTGAGAATTTAAACATATCCTTTAACTAATTCTTGGGGTTTCTTAAGTAAGAAGCTCAGTCTCTTAGCTCTCCCTCCTGTTATTCCTTCCCTAAGATAGTTCCCAGCTTGTGTGGTAGTCAGATTTATAGGATTTTTTTTGTGGGGTGGGGGTGGGTTGCATCTCATGGAATTGAGGAGGAAGGAGCTCCTGACTTCCAGCAGATCCTTGCATGTGACTGGCTAGAATGTGCTGTTCCTTGTCCACCTAGCCTGACTTACCCTGCTAGTTCCTGAAGGTGATGCCCATGACTAGTAAAACTCATAGTCTGTTCTATCTCTCAGCTTAGAGCATGTGGTGCTTTTGGCTGATTGTAGTTCATCTCATCTCCCATTGGAAGGCCATCTGGTCTTTCACCTAGCATGGGTCCAATGGTCTGCTCTCACTTTTGTTGTTGTTCGGTGCCACTGAGTCGGTTCTGACCCATAGCAACCCTTATGTACAACTGAATGAAACACTGCCAGTCCTGCACCATCCTCAAAATTGCTTCCCATTGTTGCTGCCACTGTGCCACTCCATCTCGTTGGGGGTCTCCTTCTCACTGTCCCTCCACTTTATCAAGCATGATATCCTTCTCCAGTGACTTGTCCCTCCTGAAAATATGGTGAGAAACAAACTCTCACCATCCTAGCTTCTAAGAAGCATTCTGGTTGTAATTCTTCCAACACAGATTTATTTGTTCTTCTGGCAGCCCATGATACCTTTAATATTCTTCTCCAACACCATAATTTAAGTGCTTCAGTTCTTCAACAGTCTTTCTTATTCATTGTCCAATTTTCACTTGTATATGAAGCTATTGGAAATACCATGACTTGGGTATTTCTCATCCTTAGTTGGGATCAGTTCTCCATTATAGCTCTCAACCCCATTGACTCTCAAATTTGGAATCCACTCCACAGAGTATGAGGAGTGCTAACTAGTCTCTTTTCTGATTGGACTGGACCTCTGCACAGAAGTTTGCATTCCTTCTCCCAAACGGGGATGGGAGGCAAGGACCCCTCTGCCTTTGTTAATACCTTTACTTACATCTTTCTGGGACAAAACTCAGAGAGGAGAACATTGGAACACATGTTTCTTATTGTCTCTTTTCTCCTTTCTACCATTCCCAAGGATGGAAGGTGATATACTTTTCTTTTACTTCCTTTGTGGTGTTGTTATTGCTGTTAGGTGCCATCAAGTTGGTTGAGTTGGTTCTGACTCACAGAAACATTGTCCAGTCCTTCTCCATCTTTATAATCATTGCTGTGCTTGAGTTCATTATTGCAGCTATTACTTCAGTCCATCTCTCTTTCACTGACCTATACTTCAAGGCATGATGTCCTTCTCCAAAGACTGGTCCCTCCTGATAACATGTCCAAAGTACAGGAGACAGAGTTTCATCTTCCCCACTTTTAAGGAGCATCCTGGCTGTATTTCTAAGTCAATGTGGTTTATTGTTCTGGCAATCCATGGCATATTCAGTATTCTTTCCCGCACCATAATTCAAAGTCATCAATTCTTCTTTGGTTTTCCTTATTCATTGTCCATCTTGCATTCGCATATAAGTCCATTAAAAATACCATAGCTTAAGTCAGGTGTACTTTAGTCCTCAAACTGACTTCTTTGCTTTTTATTTTTTCCTTTTTTAAGTTTTTATTGTGAATTTAGTAATAGTTTACATGGGAGAACATCAGCTTTACATTCATCCTATTGTATTTCATTGCAATGATTACAGTCCCTTCCATTCATCATCAAACAACCAAAGGGTACAGCCTGCAAGCCTGTCCCCCTGGTTGTCAGCACACAGCCCCTC
>NW_006408532.1:34509146-34513841 GCF_000296735.1 Chrysochloris asiatica | reverse complement strand
GGTATTTTCAATAACCTCATATGTGTGTGAAAGCTGGACAGTGAATAAGGAAGACCATAGAAGAATTGATGCTTTTGAATTATGGTGTTGGAGGAAAATATTCAAAGTGCCATGGGCTGCCAAAAGAACCAATAGATATGTTTTGGAAGAAGTGCAGCCAGAGTGTCCCTTGGAGGCCAAGATGGCCAAACTTCGTCTTTCATACTTCAGACATATTGTCAGAAGGGACCAGTCACTGGAGAAGGATATCATGTTTGGTACGGTGAAGGGTCAACGAGATGGATTGACCAAGTGGCAGCATCGATGGACTCAAGCATGGCAACAATAGTGAGGCTGGGCCAGGATCGGGCAGTGTTTCGTTCTGCTGTGCATAAGGTCACTATGGGTCAGTACTGAATCGTTGGCACCTAACAACAACAACATACCATGAGTTGATGGTGGTATATTCGTAACCTTACCACTTTGATATGACAGGTAGACAGTACTGGAGACCTGTACTGACTTCTGTTCTGTCTTCCATCCCCCAATCCATATAGAAATCTTTATTAGCAACCGTCAGTTGATACAAGGTTGGGTACAACAGGTCATTGGGTACAAAACTCAGATGCTTTATCTGAGTTAGTTACTATTGCTATATCCAGATAGTGTGCTCAAACTGGGGTCAAATATTAAAAACTCCCCTTCAAAATATGTAAATGACAGCAAAGGAGATCTACAAACCAAAACCTCAAGTAAGTAAATAGAAGAAAGCTACCTGGGAACTTTATGATACATTGTACATCCTAAAAGAAGAAGGAAAAAAGAAATGAAATGAAGAAGACTATCTTTTCCCTTAAATGTATTTACTTCATGATACAGATAAAAATATTTTCTAGTTTCAAGGAGGTGTAATATTTAGGAAGCAAGAACAAATTGAGATGAGTAGAGAGTGTAATAGCAGATCAAAGCAAAATTAATTCTTTGAAAATTGTTTTACTGAAACAGAAGAGGAAATTGCGATTGTTACCTTTGAAAAGGCTTGCTGAGTTCTCTCTATATAAACAACATAAAAAGATGACATTTTTTCAGTGTTTTACACATATCCTAAAACAGTCATCTGCACATGAGAAAAGGAACATGATGGAGTAAACACATGTATATTTTCCTGCTGCTTCTTGAACCTCACAAAATTGATAGTAAAGAAATATGAAAGCTATATTCTTACCATATAACTTGAAATAGATAAAGACAAATGTAAAAGCTAAAACATATGCATAAATCTTCATGATTTTGTGTTAGACAACAATTTCTTTAATAATACACCAAAGGCAAACAAAAAAAGATAAAAGATAAATTGGGCTTCATCAAAACTAAAAACTTTTGTGATTCAAAAGATACCATCAAAAAGTGAAAAAGCAACCCACAGAAAGGGAGAAAATATTTGCAAATCATGTATCTGATAAGTAACTTGTGTCTAGAAGATACAACTCAGTAATAAGACGAATAATCCAACTTTAAAAATGGACAAAAGATCTGAATAGAAATTTCTCAAAAGCAGGTAATAACTTGCCAATATGTCCATGAAAAGTTGACCAACATCATTAACCATAATTGTTGTTGTTAGTTGCTGTTGAGTTGGTTGCTACTCATAGCAACCCTGTGTACAACAGAAGAAAACATTGCTCAGTCCTACACCATTTTCACAATTATTTTTACATTTGAGCTCATTGTTGCTACTACTGTGTCAATCCATCTCACTGACCATCCACTTTTCCAAGATGATGTCCTTCTCCAGAACTGGTCCGTCCTGGCTACACGAAAGTATGAGAGACAAAGTTTCACCATCCTTGTTTCTAAGGAGCATTCTGGATGTACTTCTTCTATTAGGGAAATGTAAATCAAAACCACCATGAGATGCCACTGCACACCTCCTAGTTTGGCTGTAATAAAAAGGTAATAACAAGTGTTGGTGAAGATAGGAGAAAGAAGCCAATGTACACTGCTAGACAGAATGTAGAACAGTACACTTGCTTTGAAAAACTATCTGGCAGTTGCTCAAAACATTAAACATCATATGATGTAGCAGCTCCACTCCTAGGTATATGCCTGAGAGAGATGAAAACATATGCTCACATAAAAACACAGACAAACGTTGATAGCAGCATTATTCAGAGCAGCCAAAATGTGGAGACAAAGCAAATGTTCATCAATAAATACAGTGTGGAATATTACTTGGCAATAAAAAGGAATAAAGTTCTGACATATGTGATAACATGGACAAACCTTGAAAACATTATGCTAAGTGAAAGAAGCCAGTCACAAAAGACCAGATTGAATAATTTCATAGACACAGACAGTAGACTAAAGACTGCCTTGGGCTGGGGGTAGAACAGAGGTAGAGAGGTGAGAAAGCAATGGGAAATGGCTATTAGTGGGCACAGGGTTGTTGTCGTTGATGACAATGTTGTAAAATTTATTGTGGTGATAGTTGCGTAACTGTGAATATACTAGAAATCACTGAATTGTATACTTTACATAGGTGAATTGTATGATAAGGGAATTATGTCACAATAAAGCTGCTATTAAAAGGCAAAGCTATAAGCCCATAAAAGGAAATAGGCAGTAGAGGAGAGACAATAGAGGACAAAAGATTACAAAAACATATATGTAAGATGGAAAACAAACAGATTAATGGTTACTGAATTAGCAAAACAGAAGAAGCTGAAAACCAAGTGCTGATGGATTAATGAGAGTCAAAGTTTAGCTTTGAATAATAAAAATAAATAAATAAATAATAGCTTTGGTGGTAGTGGTGAATCTGTTCTGACTCGCAGTGATCCTGTATAGGGTTTCTGAGACTGTAAATCTTTGCAGGAGCAGAAAGCCTTACCTTTCTCCTGAGGAGTGGCTGGTGGATTCGACCTGCTGACCTTGCAGTTAGCAGTCCAATGCATAACCACTATGCTACCTTAAATAACAACTTTTAATTAGATATAATTCACTGAGAAGTGAAGGAACCGAGATTTTCAAAAGATAAGAAAGAGTGAGACATAAGGAAGAGAACAGGGCATAGTTAGGAAACTGTCTTTTTCTTGTTCTGGAACAAGATGATTTCTTTTCTGAAGAATCTAACCAAGCACAGCTGAAGAAGGGGTACACCAAAATACTCCAAACAGGGAATAAGTGAAAGTCTACATATGAGTCCTGAGATGTTGATTTCCTAATCCCTGCCTAGATCCCAGAAAGCTGGCAGTCAGCCGTATGCTTCTCAGCAGCAGGAGAGACTGTTCTCCAAAAGAATCTTTAGGACCTACACATAATTCAACTAGGTGGCTGAATCCCAGGCATAGTCAACTTATTCCCACACATAGCTTCTTATCAAGTTGCTTTAGTGTGAAAGGTCAGTTGAGGAATGCCACTAACTTTAAAGACAAGAGAACAAAACAAAAGGAAAAACTTGGAGATATTAGAGATAGAACATGAGGGAGAAAAAACTTTAAAAAAGTAAATATCTTCAAGGTGGCAAAGATTATACTCTCTCCATAAAACAAGAGCTACATGTTATTAAAAATATGAAAGGACTCTTGAAAATTAAACAGGTGGAGGACAAAGTTGAGGAAATATCCCAGAAAGAAAATAGAAAGATGAGTCCATTGAAATAGGGGAAAGAAAATTGGCAGGTAAATCCAGGAAAATCAACCTTCAAGTAATATGAATTCCAGAAAGATGCAATAGAGAAAACAAATTATCAAAGACATAATACAAGAAATTATGACATAAGACTCTTGATTGAAATAGTCCATAAAGAGCCCAGCAAAATGCACGCCCAAAGCATCCCACTGTGAAGTTTTAGTACAATGAGGGGGAAAAAAGAAGATTCTGAAAGTTTCTAGCTAGAAAAGGCCCTTATAAATTTCAAGAATCAGAATGGTGTTGGGCTTTTCAGCTGTTCCATTAGAAGTTAAAAGAACTGATGAAATCTTCAAACTCATGAATAAATGATTTCCAGTCAAGAATTCTTTTCTTAGCAAATTCTTAATCAAATGTGAGGGCAGAATAAGGACATTTTCAGGCCAAAAAAGAAAATTATCTCCCCTGTAGCATGTCTCAGATTGCACTCCACAGAAATGAGGGCATAAACCATGGAAAAGGAAGACTCAGGATCCTGAAAACATGATCCAGCCTAGAAATTTCCAGGGTAAATACCAAGGGGACATCCCAAGACAACTAGTTTAGTTTGGAGCAGAAGGATGGAGACTTTAGGCAAAATGTTGCCAGAAAAAGATTTCCTGATGAGTTTGGTCAAGTGAAAAACTAACATCAAGAGAAATTGTATACTTCTATTGGAGAGCTAGTTTAGCTATGAATAATATCCATATAGTCATAATAATGTAACTAAATATTGATTTAACTAAAAGTTGTCACATACCATATTGGGAAAATGAAAGGACAGGAAAGGAGGCAAAAGAAAGAAGAGGAGATCTAAGAGTGATAAATCTTCCATATTAAATAAATAGGGTAATATCTAAAATTGATGTTATTTATAAATATAACAGAAGAAATAGCTATAAAGTTGTTTTTGAGAAATGGGACTCAGGTATGGGATGTTGTTGTTGTTGTGATGTGCCGTGGAGTCGGTTCTGACTCATAGCGACCCTGTACAGGGTTTCCGAGGCTGTAAATCTTTACGGGAGCAGAAAGCCTCATCTTTCTCCC
>NW_006408532.1:34502277-34509046 GCF_000296735.1 Chrysochloris asiatica | reverse complement strand
CTGCATCATTGTCTCTGCCTCCATCTCTGGTGTCACCGCTTCTCTGGATAGGGTCCCGTACTTTGCTCTTCTCCCTTGATGGTCCCAGGGTCCTCTGCTCTTGGACTGCAAGATCAACCGCTCCCCTCTTTTTGTTATAAAACATCTACCTTTACATTTCCAACCCTCACAATGAGTCCTGATAGCAATTATTCATTATTGTACCACAAGAGTCTTATTCCCATCTCCCTTCACCAACCCCATCCAGACAGGTTGGAAACCACTCAATGGAGATTCTACCTTCCCCTGCACCCTCTGGAACTACGCTCCCTCTTGAAAGCTTGTAAGCCAGTCACTTCATTCCTTTGCAGCCCCCGCCCCCCCACATACACACACCATTTTGGTTAAGTTGCCCATCTCTGTCAACCCTGTGTACCGAGGGGGTGGGAATGATCCTTGCTGTAAAGATTAGTTTCCTCTTTTGTGCTACTACATCCATAAGTATAGGTAAAGTTCACCAAATTGTAATAGATTACTCTTTTTTTTCTCTTCTTTCTTCCTCTAGTCAAGTTGTGATCATCCAGCCATTGAAGCCAGGTCAAATGGGTAGTATCTGCAAGTATGGGTGTTCTTGTGCATCTCCCCTCATTTCATATCAGCTGGATGCTTCATTCTCCACTCTAGTCCACTGTGGCCATGTCCCTGTCCCTGGAACCAGGAGTCTCCAGGTCTTGCCATACTGCTGGCCAACCAAGTCTCAACCCAGGTTGACAGGAGTCTATTGAACATGGCCGGACTTAGCTCACAACTTCATTGCTATATTTCCATCACTTCCCTTTATCAGTAGACCAACATGGCCACCAGCAAGACTACATACCTGCTTGCATATTCCCCTTAAGTCTTTCTTTGCTTTGTAAATGCAAAAATAGATTTCTTGACTGCTGCTTCCATGTGTGTTGATTGTGATCCTTTGCATTAGTGCTTCTGAAATTATCTGTGAAGAAGGTACAGTTTTGATTTGATTGCTAGTTTTTCATAATTCACTACTCTGCCAAAATAATTCATAGGGAAATGTTAAAAATGAAAATATTCAAATAAAAGTTCAGTTTTAAAAATTAGATTCAACAGAAATAAAGTAAGTTTTCCGCTTATTACAAATGTCTCTAAACATTTAAATTCCTGTACTTTCCTGGAACAATAACAAACAGTACTTGGACCTGCCCACTTTGATTCATAACTTCCCTCCTGCTTCCTGCCAGGCTTTAGTGGCGGGCAGCAGCGTCTTTTTTGTATCCCAATCTAGCGAGAGTACAGTGAGCACTGGGCTTCCTTACTTGACTCTAAAGATCTGGAGAGAAGCACAGGAATTTGGAAAGGACTCTTCACAGGACCATGATCTGTCTTGTACAACTATTTTCAAGTTGCAGGATCTCATTTTTGAATGCCAGAAATAGAACATTACTTTTCTTTTTGCATTTTTACTGTAATAAATTCTCATATCCCCCAGGCAGATTGGTGAAAGTAATGAGCTATGAAAATAATGAGCTCAGAAAAGCATTTACAATTTTCAAATTCTTGTCCCTTTTATGCTAACTTGTAACACTGAAAAAGAATGAAGAAAATACCCAGTTTTGATAGTAAATCCTGATTTGTACCATTTGATATTATGGCATCCTGTGAGGGGCTAATTATTGTTTTATTCTCAAATAACTCCAATATTCACATGCAGATTTTTGCTCTTTTTGTAACAAAGAATATAAATGTTAAAAAATATGATTATTTAGTTGATTATACTTAAAAAGAAAATTATTATCTGCATGAATAGTTACTGGTGGTAAGGGATAAGGTAGTAGATGCTTTTTCTTTCTTTTTCTATAGGAACTGCAGTTAACAGAACAACAAGAGGAGGAAGATCTGCTACTGAAAACTGAGGACCTTGATGAATTTGATATAAAAAGGAGCAAAGGATCATTTGAAACTTTAGACCAGCTCCAGGTTTGTTCATTCTATTTAATACAGACTTCAAACACTAGATTTTTTTCACTTGAGTGCAAAATTTTCTAGAGTTTCTTTTTGAAACTTTTCTGTCAGTTAAAAAATTATTTTCTTATCTAGAAATGTGTTATATTCTTATTTTGGGGAGAGTTAGGTTTATTTGAATGCTGTTGTAGAATGTGAACATGTTTGCTAGGTTGTATTTTTCCCCATATAAAAGCTACTTTATTGCCATGGAAACAAGTAGATATCTAGAAATCATACCTTCCCATTAAAACATAACTAAATTGCATATGTACCATATATAATATGTTAAGAATCTATTATTTTAGTGTCACATTTAAAAAATCAAATTTCTAATCCATAAATAAGCTCAAAGAAACAAAAAATTTTAATTTATGTATATTCAGAATGGCAATTATAAAAACATATTGAAAGAAAAATACTGTAATTAAAATTTTAACTATAATGAAAATAAAAATATATTTATCCTAAGACTGAAAAATTTTTGCTCTCTTTCTAAACTTTATATATTATATTTTAGTAGTGAAGTTTAGGACATGGATGTATTCCTGGTGTACACTGATAATGAACACTCATGCTGACATTCCAAGCATCATGAGAATAACATTTCTGGGATGGAATTGGTATGTCAAGGGCATGCACAGAATTATGAGGCCCACTTGCAAATTGTTAAGGATCCTAATCTTTAATGAATGCAGTGATTAAAAAAAAATTGCTTACAGCTTGCATTGCTGTATTGTTATGTGCCGTTGAGCTGGTTCTGACTCATAGCGACCCTGTATAGGTTTCTGAGGCATGGCTGGTGGGTTTGAACCGCCAACGTTATTAGTAGTCAAATGTTTGTCCTATAGCACCACACCAGAACTTCTGCACTGGCTTTATTAGGATTTTTTTTTTTTTAATCTTCATTGTTTTTAATGTTGCAAAACGAAAACCTGCTTTCTAGAATTTGACTATGAACAAGGATGAGACAAGTATCCAGAGATCTTCTAATGGAACATAGATTTGATATTGAAGCTACTTTGTAGAAGAAAGTATTTACAATTGGAACTGTGTGGTAAAATCTTTTTTTTTATTTTTTTCAAGTAAAAAGAAAAAAATCAGACAGTTTCCTGAAAGTTGCTAAGATATACTGAATTACACAAATGATAACTTTGATTGGATACAGAAAAATCTATTTATTATTTTCTCCTAAAACTTGTATTAGGTTAGCAGACACTTATGCATAGCTAAAATACTACTTCCCTTGTGAGGTGGGCACTGACTGAGAACTCCCCTTTTGCAGGCAGAGCTAATTTGTCCCTTTATTTTTTGCTTACATAGCACCTTGGAGTTAGTTGTATACAGCATTTATCACCAGTTGTCATTTTGCGTTCTGTCTCTGTCTCTCCAATTAGAATAGAACTTAAAAAGGATGTTTTATTTTTCAAACTCCGCTGAGCACAGTTCCCATATGAATACATTTAAATTAATTGCTAGCCTTCCTAGGGTCTCCTATATGAGTTCCTAAAGGATAGGTAAATGTAAGAAAGTATTTCTGTAGTTGTTTTGGGATATCCTTCCTGTACCTAAAAATTATGTTGTTAAGTGCCATCGAGGCAGTTCCTACTCCTAGTGACCCAATACAGGGTTTCCAAGGAGCTGCCGGTGAGCTTGAACCAACCCTGAGGTTCAAATCGTCCTTGCAGTCCAGCGCATTAACCTGCAGCACCATGCCAGGACATACTATCTAGGTCTGGGTGGAAGATTGCATTGTTATGGATCTTTTTGACGTTGGCCATTCCCCTACCCCCCACCCCATTCCCTCCCACTGCATATTCACTGTCCCACTGTCTTAACATAAGTAGCTCTGGTAGCGTAGTGGTTATGAGTTGGGCTGCCAACCTCAAAGTTAGCAGTTTGAAACTACCAGCAGCTCCGTGGGAGAAAGATGAGGCATTCTGCTCCTGTAAAGATTTACAGCCTCTGAAACCCTGTGCCGGGTCACTATGAGTCAGAACTGACTCCATGGTACTTAACAACAACTGTTTTAATATAGCTCTCTGAGAACTCTTTGTCAGATTTGTGAGAATCTGGAAAATAATTACATTTTGTTTTCCTGTTTTGGTGGCACTGTTCATTTAAGTGTGTTATCAGTGCATATCTATCTGTTCAGTAATGTTCATATTGGACAGTATATTTTATTCCTATTTATTTTTTACTGTTTTCTGGATTTCCTTAATTCAAGCGAATAATACAATGTTTGTTTAGGAGATCTTTCCAGCTCTACTTATTTTATAATTACTTAATGTTCTCAAGCAGGAGTATAGATTGTATTTCCATGCATCATCATCTAGGTCTTTGTGTATATTCATTTATTCATGTCATTGATTGATGGAGGCAGACATTCAGTCACTCATTCATTTAACGTTTTATGGCATGGGAACGAACCATGGACTAGACAGTATTCGATAGAGGAGAAACACAGCCCCTTCGTTCCATCAGGAGTTAAAGTGCAGGAGACGGACTAGTTAGAGCAACCAACAATCTAAGCGCTATGATGGATATGTGTCCCCACAACACAGAAAAAGATCTCCAACATGCCATGTGCGCTGGGGACCAACTCCCAATACATGTAAAGAAAACTGTTAGCCCTTTTTTTTCGATGAGGTTAAAAAACCTTGGGCCCTTCAATGTATTTGAGAAGTACAGTTTTAGTTCCTTCTAAAACATGACCATGACATGTTAACTGGAACCACTTATTTCTTGAGGGTTTCAGATAGGAACACTGATTTCTTGCTGATAGTTTAGAAATTATATTAGGCAATCTGAAATTTGCATTATCACATACATTTTATGGCAGAAGAAAAAAACACATGATTATATTTCTTTGGAATTTTCATGTAGAAATTGGATGATAAAAAGAAATGGTTAGATGAAGAAGTCGAGAAAGTTCTGAACCAGCGCCAAGAATTACAGGAGTTGGAAGAAGACTTAAAGAAACGGGAGGCCATAGTTTCGAAGAAGGAGGCCCTGTTACAGGAGAAGAGCCACTTGGAAAATAAGAAGTTGAGATCTAGTCAGGTACGCTATTTAATACTACTCGATGATAATAAGTCATATAAGCTTTGGGATTTTATTTTCTCTTTAAGAAGTAAATCAAACCATTGTAAAGTTAGAAACCAAAAGCAGACTCTTGTGGTTTTCAGTGTATTTAAAAATGATCCTGTTTTTCATCACTAAAATTTACTGTAATTTTGAAGCAAAATAGTCAGAGTTCTTTCAGGTGTGATTTTATTTAATAACATTTTTTTACCCCCCAGCAAATTGAAAAACCAAGCTAAATTTAATTTCAAAAAGGATGGCAATAACACTACTGGAAAATCAATGTGATGATTTTTTATTTTTTAATTGTGGTAAAAAGATGCATAACAAAATATTTGCTGATTCAATAGTTTATTTATTAACTTTAAAGGATTTTTTTAATGAATTGTACCAGTTGATGCTTTATAGTGAGCATTAATAATTTGAAAAAGTAGACTTGAAAACTAATTAGTCATCACTGTTATTCAAGGAGCTCTGGTAGTGTAGTGGTTATGAATTGTGCTGCTAACCTGAAGGTTGGCAGTTCGAAACAACCAGCTGTTTGCAGGAGAAAGATGAGGCTTTCTGCTTCCATAAAGATTTACAGCCTCGGAAACCCTGTGCAGGGTCGCTATGAGTCGGATCCGACTCCACAGTACTTAACAACAATAACATTATTTAAAGGAGTCCTGGTATGGCGCTGTGGGTTAATGTGCTGGACTGTAAAGTCAGTTTGAACTGCAAGGTTGGCAGTTCAATCTCACTAGCTACTCCTCTGAAACCCTATACAGCATTACTATGAGTTGGAACCGACTCGAGGGCACTTAACAACAACAACAATGTTATTCAAAATTAGGGACTTGCAGGGATCCTAGAAAAGATAGATTTTGTGTGATGAAAATGGGTTTCTTTTTCAAGTTATAGAGACTTTTATAAAAGTGTTTACCAGAGAGATTTTAGGAACAAAACAAAAAGCATATAAAGGAGTTGACCCTGCTTTCAAATATTAAAACAGAAATGATTCTGGAGGGAATAGAGTACTAAAGGCTACTTTTTTGGTTATGTCTATAAATATTTTTTAAACAGAAGATATTCAGCTGCAACAATAGCATCTAAAAAAGAAGTTGACTTGCCTGAGACTTGACTGAAATCCTCGTGTGGCGCTGTAGGATCAGCACTGCACTGTTAATCACAAGGTTGGGGATTCAAACCTACTAGTGGCATCTTGGAAACCCTATACAAGGTCGCTATAAGTTGGAACTGAATCAACGGCACTCCACAACAGCCACCACAGACTCAATTAGCTATTATCTCCATCAGGCCAAGGATCAGTCTGTGCATTCAGTCATGTAGCAAAGAGCTCATCAGTGACTTGCTCCTCTCTCACACTTAGCTTTTAGCAGTGTCTATACCATGAGTTGTCAGATTCATTTCAGCTCACTAATGTCTAAGATATCGATGTTGATGTGTTCCATTTCATTTTTGACAACTTCCAACATTCCCAGATTCATGCTTCATACATTCCATGTTCCAATTTTCAGTGGATGTTTACAGCTGTTTCTCTTCATTTTGAGTTGTACCCCATCAGCAAATGAAGGTTCCTGCGGGCTCTTCTCCCATGGGCTTTACTCCATTTTGAATCTGAAAAATCACATGGTTTACTATGCCAGGAATGACAAATTGAAGAGGAATGGTGTTGCATTCATTG
>NW_006408532.1:34463222-34496397 GCF_000296735.1 Chrysochloris asiatica | reverse complement strand
AGCGACCCTGTACAGGGTTTCCGAGGCTGTAAATCTTTACGGGAGCAGAAAGCCTCATCTTTCTCCCACGGAACAGCTGTTAGTTTCGAACTGCTGACCTTGAGGTTCGCAGCCCGATTCTTAACTACTACGCTACCAGAGCTCCTTCAGGTATGGAATAGGGAGCTGTTTTTTTTTTATTCTTTTTTATTATACATCTTTTAGTAGTATATACTATAATTACTTTGATGAAAATACATTTTTTTAAAATGATCATAAATTGAGAAATACGGAAGATCTCAGTAAATCTAATTGGCCATATTTTCTGACCAGAATGAAATAAAAATAGAAACAACAAACCAAAATTTAACTTCTAGGGAATTTTAAAGGCTGAAGAAGAATTCAACTTAAAAAACAACAAAAGAGAAAAATATACCTTTCAAAGCCTATGCTGTATGGTCTAGTATGACCAAGGCAATAATTGATAGTAAATTCATAGTTTGAACTACATTTTTTAGAAAATGGCATTCAACTTAAGATTTTAGAAAATGAACCAAAAAAAAAAATGTAGAAGCTAAACATTTCATTAAGTAATTTTCTGTTTCCTAATTTATAGGCTTTCTTGTTTTCTATTAACTATTTTTTGGTGTGTCTGGTGGGATTGTCTTTTTAGGCCTTAAACAAAGACAGTTTGAAAATATCAACTCGCCTGAACTTGTTGGACCAAGAGTTGTGTGAAAAAAGTGTGCAGCTCCAAAGCAGCACAGCTGAAGAGAAAGTTGAGATTTCTGACCAAGTTCAAGCCCTCCAGAGGGAAAAGGATCAGTTACAGAGGCAAAGAAACAGTGTGGATGAGAAGCTTAAAAATGGTAGAGTGTTGTCACCTGAAGTAAGTCAGTATTCTTTGCAACTGGAAGTGCTGTATGATGGATCACTTGGATGATTTCTTTGGTCTTTGTCACATAAACATAAAAGTGATCAATATGGTAAACTTTGCTTCATTGAGACTTCTTCAAATATAATGAGCTCCAGCACCTTGTCTTAGTTATCTAGTGCTGCTATAACAGAAATACTACAAGTTAATGGCTTTAACAGAATTTTATTCTCTTATAGTTTGGGAGGCTAAAAGTTCAAATTCAGAGCTCCTGCTCTGGAGAAAAGTCCTTCTTTCCTTTCAACATCCCCAGCATTCCTTGGAGATCTCCATGTCTCTTGGTATCAATCTTCCTTTGGACTTAGGAGCTTCACAGTGCAGGGACCCTAGGGTACGAAGGGTGCCTTCTACTGATAAGGCTCTTTTTTCTTAGTGGTAGTGGGTTCCTCTGAACTCTGCTTGCTTGTTCAATCTCTTTTATATCTCAAAAGAGATGGACTCATGATACAAGCCAATCCTGTCAATTGCATCGGCCTTATTAACAGCATAGAAGTGAGAATTTAAGACACATGGGATAATCACGTCACATCATGGGTGCGGTGTGATAACATCATCACATAACGCCAAACCACTGAAAATCATGGCCAGTCAAGTTGGCACATAATTTAGGGAGAGGAGGACACAAATTAAATTATGACATATCTGTTTGGTGCCAATAAAACATGTCAGACTATAATGCCCTCGGATGGAGGTCCATGGACATGGTCCCTTCCTGGCACCACCAGGGTTGGGGGAGTGACACTTTTTCTTGAGTATGGTTTTTCTCAGCCAGGGTTTCTCATCTGAAATCACAGAACACAGAAGATGATTAAAGAGGCTATATTCTTAGTTCTTCCGAGAATGGCACTTCACTTTCTGTTCATTTTTAAAAAAATGTGTACAGAGTAGATGTCTAGAACTTTAAGGGTTAATTCTTTCATGGAGCTTTGATTAAGAAAAGGTCCAGTGTTCACAAACATGTTTCACACTATGTCCAGCCAACACATACAAAATTCAAATCCCAAAATACTTTTAAGTTATAAATATTTTTCATTTCGGGGAATATATAGCTCTTTACATCATAAGAACAACAACTGTATAAAAGATGGTTTGTTTATTAGCTACTGATTTACCCCAGACTTTGCCAATTTTCATTCAGTTGGCAACAGTACCTTCATCTTACTTTGTTAGGCAAAGATACATTTTTATGGCTGAATTTTCTCTGTAAATTCTTATGTTGATGTCCTGTCATTATCAAAAGCAAGGGAGAAATTATTAAGAGAAGGTGGATATCTTACATGCTACAGAATCTTGTGGTGTTTTAGACTGGAGCAAGTGAGAAGTTGAGAGGGTTGGTTGAGAATTAAAAGGAGAAAGGATAGCTTGAAAGATTGTCCTTACTGAGTTGGTGAGAGGCATTGAAGGGTAACTTGATTGGGGACTAAGTGGCAGCTGAAGGGCCACAAGAAGAGCCCCACTGCCCTGTTCTGTAACTTAACTTGGGTATGTGCGCAGGGGTTCCAGAGTCAGGCTGTCTTCCCAAAGTTGTCCAACTGTAACTCCAAACTTGTAGATTTGAAGGTGTAAGAAGAATCCCTTCCTACTCAGGACTTTGACTAAGGCCAGAAAGAAACAAACTCTATCTGGGGAGAATATAACAGAAGCATGAGAAAATCCTAAACCTGAAAAGCATTTTAAAAAAGCAAGTTACAGATGATATAATAAAATTATACTTATTACAGTATTAATAGAAAGCAAGTCAGTGATCATTTGGGGATAATGTTCATCAAGGAAGCCTCGGTGAATTCAAGTCTTGAGCTGGATTATGAAAAACATGGTATGTATTGACAGATATAAGAAAAAAGATTATTTTAGATGGAATATTGTTTAAAAAAAACCATAAATATGGGAATTAGCTAATTATATTTGCAGAAGAGTTAGAAGGTCCATTATCATCAAAGAACATTTTAGCTACTACTTCAAGAAGGATTCTACAACTAAAAATGTTGCAAGTTTTTATCTAGCACCATGCCTAATATCTATTTTACAGCCACCCTGGAGTTGATGGATTCTGTTTAGTCAATGTGGAATTCTGGTGTGGCACTGTGGGTTAATGCACTGGACTGCATGGTCAGTCTGAACCACCAAGGTTGGTGGGTCAAGCTTACCAGCTGCTCCTCGGAAACCCTATACTGGGTTGCTATAGGTTGGAACTGACTTGATGGCACTTAACAACAACAACAACAATTTAGTCAATGTGGAGTCCTGGTGTGGTGCTGTAGGATAAGCACTGGACTGCAAGTTCTGTTTGAACTGCAAGGTTAGTGGTTCAAACTCACCAGCTGCTCTTCAGAAACCCTTACAGTTCTGACAAGAGTTGGAACCGACTAGATGGCACTTAACAACAAACAAAAACAAATGTAGTCAATGTGAGCTCCTATTCACTCTTCTCCACAATGGTTGGTCCTTAGTGTAGCTCTGTGTCATCAATTTTTAAAGCCAAGATTGTTATTGTCCAGTGCCATCAAGTCATGTTCTAACTCTAGTGACCCTATGTACAACAGAACGAAACTGCTCGGTCCTGTGCTGTTCTCACAATCACTGCTATGTTTGAGCTCACTGTGTCACTCTATCTGCTTGAAGATCTTTTTTTCCCTCACCCTCTCCTCTACCAACCATGAAGCCATGAAGCTTTTCTCCAGGATCTGGTCCCTTGTGATAACATGTCCAAAATACAAGTTGTTTCATCATATTCACTTCTAAGGAGCATTCTGTACTTTTTCCAAAACAAATTTCTTCATTCTTCTGGCAGTCCATGTTACATTCAATATTCTTCGCCAACATTGTAATTCAAAGCATCAATTCTTCTTTGATCTTCCTTATTTACTGTCCAGCTTTCACATGCATTTGAGCTGTACCTTAGTCCTCAAGGTGACATCTTTGCTTTTTAACACTTTAAAAAGAGATCTTTTGCAGCAGATTTGCCCAATGCAATATGTTGTTTGATTTCTTGACTACTGTTTCCATGGATGTTGATTTTGGAGCCAAGTATAAGAAATCCTTGACAACATAAATTTTTTCTTCATTTATCATGATGTTGCTTATAGATCAAGTTGTGAGTTTTTAAAATTTTGAGATATAATCTATTCCAAAATCTTTGATCTTTATCAGTAAGTGCTTCATGTCTTCCCTTTCAGCAACAAAGTTGTATCATCTGCGTATCACAGGTTTTTCTTCATTTATCATGATGTTGCTTATAGATCAAGTTGTGAGTTTTTAAAATTTTGAGATATAATCTATTCCAAAATCTTTGATCTTTATCAGTAAGTGCTTCATGTCTTCCCTTTCAGCAACAAAGTTGTATCATCTGCGTATCACAGGTTTTTAGTGACTCTTCCTACAATCCTGATTCTGTGTTCTTCATATAATTTAGCTTCTTGGAGTATTTGCTCAGCATATAGATTGAATAAGTATGGTGAAAGGATACAAACCTGATGCACACATTACCTGATTTTAAACCATGCAGTATTCTCTTGTTCTGTTTGGACGACTGCTCCTTAGTCTATGTACAGTTTCCACAAGAGCACAATTAAGTGTTCTGAATTCCCATTTTCCTCAATGCTGCCCATCATTGTTACGATCCACACAGTTAAATACCTTTGCATAATCAATCAAGCAGAGGTAAACATCTTTTTGTACTCCTAATGTGGTGCTATAAGGTCAACACTGGACTGTGAGCTAAGAGGTCAGCAATTCAAACCCATTAGCTGCTCCTCAGAAACGCTATACAGGTTTGCTATGAATTGGAACTGACTCGACGACACTTAACAACAGCAAAGCATCTTCTGGTATTCTCTTGCTAGTTCCACATCCTCTTCTGAATCTGGCTTGAATTTCTGGTGATTTCCTATCGATGTATTGCTCTAGACATTTTTAAATGAACTTCAGCAAAAATTTATTTGCGTATGATATTGTTTGATGTTTTCCTTATTCTGTTGGATCATATTTCTTTAGACTGGGCACAGATATGGCCAAATAGCTGTTTTTCCAAATTTCTTGGCAAAGACGAGTGAGTACTTCCAACATGGTATCCATTTGTTGGATCATCTCAACTCATATCCCATCAGTTCTAGGAGCCTTTTCACACATGTGAAATTCAGTGCATTCTGGACTTCCTCCTTCAGTACCTTTAGTTCTTGACCACATAGCTACATCCTGAAATGGTTGAACATCAACTACTTCTTTTTAGTATAATAACTATGTATTCCTTCCATATTCTTTTAATATTTCATGCATAGTTCAATATTTTGCCCATGTAATTCCTTAAAGGAGTCCTGGTGTGGTGCTGTAGGATAAGCACTTGACTGCAGAGTCGGTGGTTCAAACTCCTCAACTGCTCCTTGAAAACCCTACATAGGGTTGCTATGAGTCAGAACTGACTTGACAGCACTTAACAACAATTCTTTAACATTGCAAGTTGAAGCTTGAATTTTTTTCTAAAGTTCCCTTGAGACATGCCAAGTGTGCTCTTCCCTTTTGGTTTTCTAACTCCAAATCTTTGCATATTTCATTTTAATATTTTATCATCTGTAGCTGACCTCTGTTCATGAAGGGCCTCTCCTGTTCATCATTTTTTCCATGTGATTTAGCTACTCTACAAACAAAAGCAAGTTTCCAAGTGTGTTCTGGCATCCATATTGATCTTTTCTTTCTTTCCTGTATTTTTAATGACCTTTTCCTTTCTTCATACATGATGTCCTTGATGTCATCTCACAACTCATCTGGTCTTCAGTCATTAGTGTGAAGTGTGCATAATCTTTTCTTGAGTCAGTCTCTAAACTCATGGATTTGTTTTGATTTTCTTCAGCTTCATCTTTAACTTGCATTAGAGCAATTGATGGTATGTTCCTCAGTAGGCCCAGGCCATGTTCTGACAAATGATATTGAATGTCTCCATTATCTCTTTACACAGATATACTCAATTTTATTCCTATACATATGACCCATCTAGCAAGGTATACGAGGTCGGTGGTTCAAACCCACCAGCTGCTCCTCGGAAACCCTATAGGGATTGCTATAAGTCGGTACTGACTTGACAGTACTTTACAACAACAGCAAGTTCCATATGTATGATACATGTTGTTGAAAAAAGATATTTGAAATGAGTAAGTTGTTGGTCTTGCAAAGTTCTATCATGTGAACCCTGTAGTCATTTATATTACCAAGGTCATACTTTCCAAGTAATGGCCGTTCTTTATTTCCACCTTTCACATTCCAATCACATGTAATTATCAATGCATCTTTATTACACTGTTGATCAATTTTAGACTGCAGAAGTTTGTAAAAATCTCCAGCTTCTTTATCTTTGACATTAGTTGTTGGTGGGTAAATTTGAATAACAGTCATATGAACTGCTCTTTCTTGTAGGCCAGGGGTGGGGAAACTTTTTTCTGCCAAAATTTATAACATTATTCACAGACCACACAAAATTATCAACTTAAAAATTAGCCTGCTAAACTTTTGGCAAACATTTAATTAACTCATTCTAATGTGATGTCCTGGTGTGGCACTTTGGGTAAATGCACTGGACTGCAAAGTCAGTTGGAACAGCAAAGTCAGCAGTTCAAGATTACCAGCTGCTCCTGGACAACCTATGCAGGGTAGCTATGGGTCAGAACCAACTTGATGGCACTTAACAACAACAACAACAACAATGTGATGGCTGGAGTCCTGGACTGCAAAGTTGGCTTGAACTATAAGGTTTGTGGTTCAAATCCACCAGCTGCTCCTTGAAAACCCTACTCAGGGTTGCTATGAGTTGAAACCAACTTGATGGCACTTAACAACAACAAAATGTGATTGCTGGAACTGCGGTTGCCTTGGCAGGACCAGGCCAAATGATTTCATGGGCCTTCCCAAATAATTTGTGGGCCTCATATGGCTCACGGCCAGATATTCCCCATCCCTGCTGTAGGCTTATGGATATTATCCTAGGATAGATCTTGAAATGCACTTTTTGACAATGAATGTGACATGATTCCTCTTCAATTTGTGATTTCTGGCATAGTAAACTATATGATTTTCTGATTCAAAATGACCAATACCAGTCTATTTTAGGTTACTAATGCCTAAGATATCAATCTTCAAGTGTTTCATTTAATTTTTGATGACGTTCAATTTTCCTATATTGTACTTTATACATTCTATGGTCTAATTATTAATGAGTGTTTACAGCTTTTTTTTTCTTTCCTCACTTTGAGTTGTGCTACATCAGCAAACAAAGATCCTGAAAACTTTACTCCATCCATGTTATTCAGATCAACTCTACTTGAAGAGGCAGCTCTTCCCCACATATATTTTGAGTGCTTTCCAACTTGAGGGGCTCATCTTCCAACACTATATCAGACAGCGTTCCACTGCTCTTCAAAAGGGCTCTCACTGGCCAATCTGTTTAGAAGTAGATCACTAGGCCTTTTTCCTAGTCTGTCTTCGTTTGGAAGCCCTGATAAAATCAATCCCCCAGGGGTGACCCTGCTGGTATTTGGTATACTGGTGGCATAGATTCCAGGATCTCAGCAACAAGCAAGCCACCACAGTATGACAAGTGGACAGACAAGTATTGGAGAGCCACAATGACTATTCCCCAAAGAGGCACCAATAGTAGATGATGGGAACATGAGTTTCTAATGTGACACAAGACACTGATAAAATCTAGGGGGAATGTTTTGCTGTTTTCAAACTTGCACAGAATTATTTTCTCTTTCCTAATTGCATCACTTTATGGGGAGTATAAAAGATTTTAGATCACTCTACTAGTAGAGGATTACTCAGCAATTTATTGTAGACAAACTCTTTTTCTCTAAGACCTAAAAACTAAAAACTGAAATACTTGAACTCAATTTTTCTAGTAATACAGAACATAGTAAGTGAGGAACAGGAAGAAAACATAATTCTTTACATTTATTTCATCTTTTAAAATACCAATTTTATATGATGAAAATATTTATATATTTTATCAAGAAATAGTTTTAAAGATATATATATATATATATATGGAGTACTTGCTCAAAAGCTTGTTTTTGTTTTTTTACTAATAAGGATGTGTGATCAAAACGTTTGTAGCCATTGCTTTGTTATTGTTGTTAAGTATCTTCAAGTCGGTTACAGTCCATAACAATCCTACATAGGGTTTCAGAAGAGTGACTGGTGAGTTTGAACCACTGAACTAGTAGTGAGCAGTCCAGTGCTTATTCTACAGTGCCATACTAGGATTCCTGTTGTTAAGTGCCATCAAGTCGGTTCCAACCCATAGTGACCTTGTATAGGGTTTCTGGGGAGCAGCTGGTTTCTGGGGAGCAGCTGGTGAGCTTGAACCACGGATCTTGTGGTTCAAACTGACTTTGTAGTCCAGCACATTAACCTGTAATGCCACACCAGGTCTCCTAGGTCCTTGTTATTCACAGTGTGGTCTTTGGTCTAGCAGCAAAAGCATCACTTGGGAACTTCTGAGAAATGCAGTCTCAGGCCCCACCCAGACCTGTTGAATATGAATCAAGATTAATGGTGTGATGTTGTAGAATATAAATTGGAACAGACTCAATCATACTTAAAAAGAATTGGTGCACATTTACATTAGAAAAGCAATGTTCCATAATAAAGTACACATAGCTAACTCTTGATCTCTATGGTTTATACTGTGGCAAATTTTTCCTCTTGGGATTGTTTTCCACCCAACAGTCCTTTGTCAACTTACTCTTATTGCTGTGTAGAGGGAACCACAGACATTACATGCCTCAGTAGAAGAGGCGATCTCCAGGGTTCTCTGGTCACAGTATCTTACTTAAGTACTTCCTTAAGTTAGGTTCTAAACTATTGGAATTAAGTTAATACCAAATTCTTCTCAGCTGTGTATAAAGCTAAATTCTTTCCATATGTTACTTTTTCTTTTTGTAAACTATAATTGCAATGTGCTTCTAAGTCAAATATATTTTTGGGTTCCCTTTTTTTGTGGTTCTTCTTTATTCATTCACCTAAGAACCTTTCAGGATTTAAATTTGTTACTTAAGGTGAATATTGCTTTGTTCTTATGGAGTGATAATCAAGTCATCAAGTTCTTGATGGCTAAGTGACTGCACAGAGAAATAGAATGACTGTCAAACTTAAAAACTGTTCTTTCAGGAGATTTTACAAAATGTCTTGTCTTTTAAAATAAGTACTAGAGTTTTGGAAATCAGTGTCTTTTTTAGGTACATCAGAAATATTATTTTCCTTTGTTTTGCTTGGGAGAAGAGTGGAGAGAAATATTTAATCAAAGATATACAAAAATAGTCTTTTCCTTCATTAATTTTTTTAGCTGACATTGATTGAGTTCAAACACTGTTACATGTATTTTGCTAGGTTAAGAACATGGATAAGGAAGCCTGCCCTCGAGAAACTTTAAATCTAAGTGACCACAACATATATAGGTATTGTTAAGTGCCATTGAGTCAGTACCAACTCACAGCCACCCAGTATAGGGTTTCTGAGACGGTATTTCTTTGCAGGTGCAGAAAGCCTCATCTTTCTCCTGTGGAGCAGCTGGTGGGCTCAAATCAGTGACTTTGTGGTTATCAGTCCAGTGCTTGTCCTACAGAGCCACTATGCTTCATGTGTAGGTGGTGTTGTAGTTAAGTGCTATTGAGTTGGTTCTAACTCATGGCGACCCTCTATAGTTTCCAAGGAGTGACTGATGGGTTTGAACTGCCAACCTTGTGGTTAGTAGTCCAGTGCTTATCCTACAGCCCTACCAGGACCCTATGTATGTTGTTGTTAAGTGCTGTAGAGTTGATTCCGACTCATAGCAACCCTATATAGGGTTTCTGAGGAGCAGTTGGTGGGTTTGAACTACCAGCCTTGCAGTTACCGACTTTGTGGTCCAGTGCTTATCTTACAGCACCACTCCAGGACTCCAACTCTGTGTACAGTTGTATATGAACATATATTCAAGTCTCAAATTAAGTGACCAATTCGGGAATAATTTATAACTAGAGATTTGGATTCTCCAAAGTATCATGTTATTTGGATAGTTGAAAGAGTTGCTAGCTTTTCTGTGGATTCCTCTGATTTTTCATCCTCCTAAGGAAATCTCTTCTCGTACATGAAAAACTGTTATGCTGCCACCGTTTTGAATGCCTGCATTTTCCCTGTAATGGTATTCATAGCAATCTTATGAAAACCTGTCCATCAAGACTCAGTTGTATTCCCCTTCAAGAGAGGCTCTCCTCTAATTGTTGTTGTTGTTATGTACCATCGAGTCGGTTCCGACCCATAGCGACCCTGTACAGGGTTTCTGAGGCTGTAAATTTTTACGGGAGCAGAAAGCCTCCTCTTTCTCCTGCAGATTATCAGTTCTTAATTGTTGTTGTTAAGTGCTGTCAAGTTGGTTTGGACTTATAGCGACCCTGTCTAGGATTCCCAAGGAGCTGCTGGTGGTGTGAACCACAGACCTTGCTGTCCGCAGTCCAGTTCTTATCCTACAGTGCCACACCAGGACAGGAGATACATGACAGTGCTGCTGAACGTGTGAACTGAGTGAGGATTTGTTCACAAGTATTCCTTGGATGAGATGTGTTCAGCATTTGCTATGTGATTTTGGTGCATTTAATAACCTATCCAAGCTTCTGTCTCCTCCATTTTACTACAGAACGTTTACTATGAGGATTCAATGTGAGTATGTGTATATTTTACATGAGGGGTCTTCAAGAAGTTTGTAGAAAAATGGAATGAAAAGATAGTGGAATTTTTCCATGAACTTTTTGAAGTCCCCTTGTGCATACACACACACCTGTTCATACACATGTATATAGGTAGCATAACAAACACTACAGAAACATTTTTCTAAAATTGAGTAGGAGAGAAAAAGCTACCATGCATTAGACTTCAAATAGCATTTCTGAGCTCTGTGTATGTGACAAAGTCCAAGTTATACTGCTTCAATTAAAACGAGTGATTTCTATTGTATTCTATCTAGGAAGAGCATGTTCTTTTCCAACTTGAAGAAGGAATTGAAGCTTTGGAAGCTGCGATTGAATACAAGAATGAAAGTATCCAGAGTCGCCAGAACTCCCTCAGAGCTTCATTCCAAAACCTCTCTCGCAGTGAAGCAAATGTCTTGGAAAAACTAATTTGCCTGAATCCTGTTGAGATTAGAGCTATTCTTTTCAGATATTTCAATAAGGTTTGTTTTGGAGGGAGAGGATATTTACTTATAAAGACAGATCATGATGTTTTACATCCCACGTTTTGAATTTTTATCAAGATTGGATTGTATAACTACAAATTTAGGCATAAATTTTCTTCACAGCACTGAATACTGTCATTGGAAAGCTTTGGGGTATGCAGTCCCAACTTAGGGACATTTTATCTTTTTTTATATGATATTTTAGTTGTGTTTTTGGTGAAGGTTCATACAGTAGTTTAGTTTCCCACTCAGCAGTTTCTACCCAAACTGTTTAGTGACTTTGGTTAAATACTAATCTTTACAATTTGTGAACATTCTCATTATTTCTTTCTGGTTGTTCCATTTCCACTATTCTAGTTTTTGTGGGGTTCTTTAAGATTGGGGGGGGGGGCTTTCAAAAGAAAGACTTTTTGAAATATTTTTTTAAACCAAAGAATTTAAGTTATATTTCTGGGTCACTATTTCTAGGTATTTTCTTGATTTGGATGTTGCTAGTTAGCATTCAGAAAAATGAAAGGCCCTCCAGGTTTTGGCTCCCCTCCCTTCATTGCTAGATAGGAGTGAATGCAGGGTGGAAGTGACAATAGCCACTGATAATCATATACTGTTGCTAATGATGACGTCTTTTCACTGGTTCTTTGAAGGGCAGAAAATATTGGAGTACTGTAACATTACTCTTAGTGGTGTTTTTTAAAGCAAGGGGTCTTAACCCAAAAAGGCACACATGCAGGTCAACCTCAATGGATTCTCTGAGCCCAAAGAATCCCTTGTAGAAACTAGTATATATATATTTCGATAAAAAGTCATTAGGTTATTAATGAGGTCTGTAAGACAAGGCATTACCTGAAGTATTTTCACTTCATACCAGTGCATTGAAGACCCCAATGAACTAAATGTATGGTCTGAAATTGAATTCTATTTATTGCTAGAGAATATTCTGTCACTAATTTATAATGTCCATTTTAGAGTTAAAAGTAGGAATTATGTAGATGTTACAATAGTCCTTAGTTTCTCATTTTCTCCTTAGAGTACAGAAATAGTTTTAGAAATGTAAAATGTAGTCTAGAGATCATGTCTAAGAAATGATGGAGGGGAAGTTATTAGAACAACATTATGTTTAAAACAACTTTTTACCAATTCAGAATCCCAAGAAATTTAAAAGATGGTTTGCAGACATTACTGATACCATGGTGATTGAATGTGTTGGTAGTTTTGTGCAAGCCATCTATTATATTAGGCTATCTATGGTATATTTTTAAGGTGCTCTGGTAGCGTAGTGGTTACGAATCGGGCTGCTATCCTCAGGGTTAGCAGTTAGAAGCTACCAGCTGTTCCGTGGGAGAAAGAGGAGGCTTTCTGCTCCCGTAAATATCTACAGCCTCGGAAACACTGTATAGGGTCGCTATGAGTCAGAACCGACTCCACGGCACATAACAACAACAACAACATGGTATATTTTTTAAGGGTAAAAATGTATTTGCTAGGTGGTTAATTTGAGAGAAGCTGAACGGAAACTACAGTTAGAGAATGAAGAAATGAAAATGAAGACTCTGGAACAAGATAATGTTGTTCGTGAGTTGGAATCTGCACTGGAACATCTGAAATTACAGTGTGACCGGAGACTGACCCTCCAGCAAAAGGAGCATGAGCAAAAGATGCAGTTGCTATTATGTCACTTTAAAGGTAACTCCCATTTTTTGTCAGTTACATAACGGTGATGTGTTGGGGCACAGAGGAAGGAAGACAGGACAGAATTTGATTGCAATGTGTAGCCATACTTACCACTTATTCCTTTTGCTTTGTATTTTGTCTATACAGGACATATTCATGCTCCACATGCCACCCTGTCTGCTTGTCCCCAATACACACTTAGAAACTGCAACAATCCTGAGAGTTTCTGTTCGTGCCTTATTTTTTTACATGGGAACATGGGGTTGTTTTTCCGGCTTTTCAGTGTCCAGTTGAAATTTTCCTAGGGATATATTGTTGTGTGCCAGTGCTTCTCTTACAGTGCCACATCTGGGGATATTGTTGTTGTTATGTGCCGTGGAGTCGTTGTTGTTAAGTGCCATCAAACCAGTTCTGACTCATAGAGACCCTGTTTAGGGTTTCCAGGAGCAGGTGGTGGGTTTGAACTGCTAACCATGCAGTTAGCAGTCCAGTGCTTATCCTACAGTGCCACACCTAGGGATATTGTTGTTGTTGTTGTTAAGTGCAATCAAATTGATTCTGACTCATAGAGACCCTGTATAGGGTTTCCAGGAGCAGGTGGTGGGTTTGAACTGCCAACCATGCAGTTAGAAGTCCAGTGCTGATCCTATAGTGCCACACCAGGGATAGATGTATATATTGGGTACGGTTGTGGTTGTGAGCTGTGAAGTCAGTTCCAACTCAGCAACCCTCTGTAGATTTTCTGAGGCTGTGAATCTTTACAGGAGCAGAAAGTCTCACCTTTCTCTGGAAGAGAGGAATATAGTACTGCAGTATTTAAATTATGTTCCATTCATAATTTAAATTAAATTGTGTGTTTGCTTTGTCAGAGCCCAATATCATTGTTCTTGTTATAATTTTTAGATGGCTATAAATTTTATGCATAAAGTGATCTTAGGTCAAAATTTGTCCACTGTTAGCTGGACACCTACTGTCATTAGTACACAGTGGGTAAACCGTCAGCTCTGATGCCAAAAGATGGCTGTTTCAATTATCAGTCATCACGTTACCTGGGCACATGGCCAGTGTAGGTACAGTTGCCAAGGCAACAACATCACTACTAGGTGATACTGTTAATACTTCAATCCAGTTTGCTTAGTATCTGTTCTAACGAAATTTACAGCTGGATCTAATGAATTTATAGAAAGGGATCTGAAAAAAGCAACATGAGTAAGCAGAAAATTGGGAAGTCTATGAAATTTGCATATTGAGGCAATTAACTTCTAAGTTCATTCTGTAACCAGTTATCAACAGTCAATTGCTTAATGACAGGATTTCCTTGACAAGTTTCTACGCTACATCACATGCTCTATTTCTGCTTTAAGTCTACAAAGGTGGCATTGTAATTGAATTTTTATGTATTTTAAAAGTGACTGGCATTGTCCTACAAGAGTTCATGCCGTAGTTAAATGAGAGCGTGTTTTAAAAGCATTCATTTTTTATAGCTATACAGGTTTTTCATAAACATTGCTGTAGCAGAAAATATTAATAATTTATGAATTTTCATATTTCAATGGGATGTGAAGTGTCCTGGTGTGGCACTGTGGGTTAATGCGCTGTACTCCAAAGTTGGTTTGAAACCATAAGGTCAACAGTTCGAACTCACCAATCGTTCCTTGGAAATCCTGTACAGGATCACTATGGGTTGGAACCAACTCGATGACACTTAACAACGACAACAGCAATGGGATGTGAGAGATATAATTAAGTTGATTTATATAATATGTTTTATGGGGATCCTAACTTTTATGTCATTAATTTTAAGTATTCTTTTGAAACAAGATGACAAATTAATTTAAAATATACAGATATTCATATACATAAAATTTTACAAAACATTTTGTTATAACCAGTAGTTATAACACTGTACAAATCAGTAGTACCATTTTATAAATATGCCAATAGGAGAGTGCTATTCTGAAAGTATATTTATTCTGGTGGTGGTGGTTATGTGCTACGAAGTTGGTTCTGACTCACAGCGACCCTGTATAGGGTTTCTGAGGCTGTAAATCTTTATCGGAGCAGAACGCCAGCCTCATCTTTCTCCCGTGGAGCTGCTAGTAGTTTTGAGCTGCTGACCGTGAGATTACGCAGCCCAACTCGTAACCACTTTGCTATTCTATAGGTCAGTAAATTGGTTCTAGAAAATAACCCAATGGAGACAGTTTTATACATTCATAATAATTAGAATCATGAACTTACATTATGGCATAAACAAGAAATTTATTTATGGTTCCCTATGTTCCCTCTTTTCCTTTAATTTGCTTTGATTTCATTTATAATTTAATCATTTTAGCCTCTTTTTTTTTATAAAATTATATTTTGTTGTTGTCAAGAATATAGACAGAAAAACATTCACCAATTCAACAGTTTCTAAATGTATAATTTTGTGGCACTGATTACATTTTTCAACTATTCATTCTCCTTTTCTGACTTGTTCCTCTCTCATTAACATAACCACCATTCATCTGTCAGTTTGTCATACTGTGATGACTTGCGTATTGCTGTGGGGAAGGAAGCTATTCCACTAGTATTTTAAATACCAGCAGGCTCACCTATGGTGAACAGGTTTCAGTGGAGCGTCCAGACTAAGACACACTAGGAGGAAAGAAAGGCAGATGATTTCTGACTGTTTGAAAATCTTACAAACATTCAGAAGTAGCAGTGGAACAATGTCAGATACAGTGCGAGAAGGTGAAAATATTATGACTAGCGGCAGACCACTATTAGATATAATGACAAAAGATGAGCTTTTCAGGTTGTGGGATGACATCCAGAACATCATACAAGAAGAAAGCAAAATATCATTAAAAAGATAAATAAAGAAAAAAACAAAATGGATATTATAAGAAACTCTGAAACTTGCTCATGAATGTAGAGAAGCTAAACCGACTGGAAGATGTGATGAAGTTAGAGAGCTGAACAAAAAGTTTCAAAGGGCAACTTGAGAAGACAAAGTCAAGTATTATAATGAAATGTGCAAAGACCTGGAATTAGAACACCAAAAAGGAAGATCATGCTCAGCATTTCTCAAGCTGAGAAAAACTGAAAAATTCAAGCCTCAGACTGCAATACTGAAGAATTCTATGAAATACTGAAAGATGCAGAAAGCATCAAAATAAGATGCTTTCGTGTGTCTGAACCAAGCTGTGGTATTTTCAATAGATTCAAATGCATATGAAAGGTGAACACAGAATCAATGCATTTGAATTTTGGTGTTTGAGAAGAATATTCAAAGTTCCATGTACTGACAGAAGAACAAATGAATCTGTTCTTAGGAGCCAGAACATTCCGTAGAAGCCAGGATGGCCACACTTAGTCCCTCGTACTTTGGACATGTTATTAGGAGGGACCAATCCATGGAGAAGGACATCATACTTGGTAAAGTAGAGGTTCAGCGATAAAGGGGAAGACTCCCAATGAGATGGATTGGTACAATGGCAGTAGCAATGGGTTCAAGTGTAACAGTTGTGAGGATGGTGCAGCCTTGGGCAGTGTTTCAGTATCTCTATGAGTTGGAACCTACTCGACAGCACCGAACAACAACTACAGCATTAACATAAACCCACTGCCTGTTAAGGTTCCTATGTAATCTTTGTTTTCAGTTTGATCCCATATATATAGTTTTTGGAGTCCCGGTGTGGCACCATAGGGTAAGCACTTGACCTCAAGGTTGGTTTGAACTACAAGGTCAGCAGTCCAAACTCACCAGCAGCTCCTTGGAAACCATATACAGGGTCACTATAAGTCGGAACTGACTCAACGTCACCTAACAACAAAAACATAAGTTTTTTAAAAGAGCATAATGCTCAAGGCAGACCTTTTTTTACTAGTTGAGCTAAACTATATTTGGTTGTAAGATGACTTCAAAGGATATTTTTGGTTTAAGGTTTAAAAATTATCTCAGGAGAGTATTTTCAGGTGTTCATTCTGCTTCCATGGCTTCAGAAGATTTAAGAGTACTTGAGCATTTGAGGTTCTGTTCTTCTACGGAATATTTCCTCAAAATGGTCAGTAGTGGAAGCTGGGCACCATCCAGTTCTTCTGGTCACATGACAAAGGAGGTAGTTGTTCATGGAGGCAATTATTCACACAGTCCATATCTTCCTCCTATTCCTGACTCTCCTTCTTCCTCTGTTTCTCCAGGTGAATAGAAATCAATTATTGTACCTTGGATGGTCATTTGTAAACTTTGAGGCCCCCAGCACTATACAGTGAACTATGAACTAGGTGGTAGAACAGAAGCTCTAAATACCTTATTAGGCCAATGAACTAGGATGTCCCAGGAAACCATGTCTTTAAATCTGGTGTTTGGTTGTACCTATATAGCCTTGGCAGCTAGTCTGTTCTTTCTTTGTTCATTTTAAATATATCTATCACACAACTTTGGTCACTTCAACTTTTTATAGGTGTACAATGGATTGGCAGTCATTATAATAATCAGCCTGTGCAAACCTATACTTAATCAACACGACTTTTTCGTCACCATTAATTAACCTCCCCCTCCTCCCTCTTGCCCTTGCTAACCACTAATAAACTTTGATCTTTATAAATTTGCCTTTTCTTGTCTTTTTATGTAAGTCAGGTTATACAATATTTTTCTTTAGTGATTGGCTTATTTTGCTCAGCATTGTCTTAAAACTCCATCCACACTGTGCATGTATTAAGGCATCATTTCTCCTACTGGAGTAGTATTCCATTATATGTGTATATCACATTTTGTTTATCTGCTGAAGGGCATTTAAGTTGTTTCCACCTTTGGCTACAGTGAATAGTGCTGCAGAAACATTGGTGAATTTCTTGCCTGTTTTTGTTCGTATGTTTATGTGTCTGTTTTGAGCTATGTATTTATTGAGTCCTGGTGTAGCACTGTGGGTTAATGCACTGTACTGCAAGGTCAATTTGAACAGCAAAGTCTACTGTTCACTCTCACCAGCTGCTCCTCAGAAACCCTATACAGGGTCACTGTGAGTTGAAACTGACTTGATGGCACTTAACAATATATCCTAGACTTATAATTTTTCATATAGTCACAGTTCATAATAAAAATGAAGCAGCTGGACAGATTTCCAAATATGTGAATTTTTTATAGGCAACTCCTTACTTCTGCTCTCCTATGATAAACCTACTTATTGGCCACTGCAAAAAGTACTTCTGAATCAAGAAAATATGGTGCTTCTTAGGGGATAAGGTGGAGAAAGAGACAAAGCTCTCAAACTTTGAAAAATTTCATAGGCAGAAGATTCCAAATTGTAGCTACCAGCAAATCCATTCAAGTAATAGATAAATGTTAACATACTTATGACCTTTTGAAAATAGTTTGGATGCCATGTTAGAGCATAGTTTTGGGTCATTTATTTAAGTTATTTTAAATGTCAATTTCTGTTTTATAGAGTCAAATGGGGAAGGCATTGTGGAAACTTTAAAAACCTATGAAGATAAAACCCAGCAGCTGGAAAAAGATCTTTATTTCTATAAGAAAACCAGCAGGGACCTTAAGAAGAAACTAAAGGAACTGTTGGGGGAAGCAATTCAGCGGCAACCGGCACCATCAGAACGTAAGACATGGAGTGTTGTTCGTCATGCTGACTCTTTCCGTAGGATAAGGGGAAGTCATGCCTGATGATAGTGTGGTTTTTCCCAATTGATTGGGTTATTTTTGTTATTATTGCTGTTGGTAAGTGCCATCGAGTCGGTTCTGACTCACAGCAACCCTAGTTAGGGTTTCTGAGGAGTGGCTGGTTTGAACCACTAACCTGGTGCTTAGCAGTTCAGTGCTTATCCTACAGTATCACCAGGACTCCTGAGTTGCTTCATACTAGTTATTTAGTTTCTAATTTGTCTTAGGTTCCTTCTCTGTAAACAAAAATAGTTGCCTAGTATAGCATCCCCTCAGTGGCACACATGGTTAAGCACTTGATTATTAACTGAAATGTCGGTGGTTGGAATCCATGCAGAGGTACCTTGGAAGAAAGACCTTGTAATCTATTTCTAAAAAGTCACAGCCATTGGAAATACTATGCGTACTTCCACTCCTAAGCACATGGAGTCCATGCGAGTCAGAACTGACTGAAAGGAAAATGGTTATTGGCATGTGGCTCAGTGGTTAAGCACTCAACTGCTAACCAAATGGTCAGTGGTTGGAAGCCACCTGCCACTCAGTGGGAAAAAGATTTATAGCTTTGGAAACCCTGTGGGACAGTTTTACCCTGTCCTATAGCATCGCTATGAGTCAGAATTGATTCAACAGCAATGGATTGTTTTTAAAATGTCGATGTAGATATGACAAAACCAGAGTCCTGGTGTGGATAAGCACTGGACCACACAAGGGCAATTTAAACCGTAAGGTCAGTGGTGCAAATCTACCAGCTGCTCCTCATAAACCCTGTAAGAGTTGCTATTAGTCAGAACCAACTCAATGGCACTTAACAACAGCAACATGACAAGTGAATGAATGAGCAAACGTTTAAGTGCAAAGGGTACAATAATTAATAACCTTTAGAAAATGTTTCTAGTTTTCTATTTTATGGTAAATTAAGCCTTCAGATTCTCACAACAAAAGCAGTAAAATAAGTAGCAGAATAAAATAATATTATATGTACTACGGGGAGTCAAAGGAGCTCTGGTAGCGTAGTGGTTACGAATTGGGCTGCTAATCTCATGGTTAGCAGTTCGAAACTTACCAGATGTTCTATGGGAGAAAGATGAGGCTTTCCTTCCTGTAAAGATTTACAGCCTTGGAAACCCTGTACAGGGTTGTTATGTGCTGTGGAGTCAGAACCGACTCCACAGCACATAACAACCACCCAACAACAAGGGGGGTTCAAAAACTTCATGGAAAAATAGAATGAAAAGATAATGGACATTTTAAACAAACTCTTTGAAGATGCCTTACATTTCTAATATAATTTTTCATTTCATGACCATTTGATATTCAAAATTATAATAAAGTACATTGTTGAGACAAAGATGTTTCCTTACATAATTATATGTAGATATGTAGAAGTAGAAAGTCCTGGTGTGGCACTGTTTTTTGTTTGTTTGTTTCCTTCTTTCTTTAAGGTTTTTATTGTGGATTGAGTGAAAATTTACAAGGCAGATCATCAGTTTTACATTCAGCATATCATATACCTTGTTTTATTACTATGATTATAATCCCCTCCATGTACCATTGGTTAACAGTATTTCTCTCTATTCACTTTAGCTTTTTTTAAAAACAAAACACTCAGGTATATATAATAATTTAAACCTCCAAAGGGCCCATTCTGCAAGTCTGCCTCCTGGCCACCACCTCAGTCCCATGAAACTATAGAGTTCTCAGCTGTTCCCCCCTTTCTGCCCCCATCTCTACCTCCGTCTCTGGCATCTCTGCTTCACTGGATAAGGTCCCACACTCTGCTTGTGTTCTTCTCCCTTGATGGTCCTAGGGACCTCTGTTTCTGGACTATAAGATTAACCATTTCCCTATTTTTATTACAAAACTTCTACCTTTACAATTGTGACAGTTGCAAGTAGTCGTGATAACAATTATTCACTATTGAATCATACAAATCTTATCTCCATCTCTTTTCACTGTGGCACTGTTTTGAATAAGCACTGGACTACTAACCACAGGTCACTGGTTCAAACCCACCAGCCCCTTCTCAGAAACCCTGTATAAGGTCACTAAGAGTCAGAACCCACTCGATGGCACTTAAAACAACATGTGGAAGTAGAGAGTCCTGGTGTGGTGCTGTAGGATAAGCACTGGAATGCTACCCACAAGTTCAGCAGTTCAAACCCACTAGCTGCTCCTTGTTGTTGTTGTTGTTATGTGCTGTGGAGTCGATTCTGACTCATAGTGACCCTGTACAGTGTTTCCAAGGCTGTAAATCTTTATAGGAGCAGAAAGCCTCATCTTTCTCCCGTGGAACAGCTGCTAGTTTCGAACTGCTGACCCTGAGGCTCGCAGCCTGATTCGTAACCACTACGCTACCAGAGCTTCTTGGCAACCCTATATAGGGTCGCTATGAGTTGGAACTAACTCAATGGCACTTAACAACAACAACATATAGAAGTAGAACCTACTTAGATGAAACAATAAAACAGAACAGAACACTACAAAATGAGAAAATGAAAATAATATATTGCTATATTTAAAATATACCCTCTTTAAGATAGTCAAATAGAGAAATAATGTAGTCTACATGTTATTAAACAACCTTGAAGGTTGAAGAGAGTATTCGTCTAGTAATTTAAATATTGTTTATTTCTATAACTTTTTAGGGATAGACCTATTCTGTATCTGTAAAGAAATCTGCTTGAAGATGGGTACAGAAGATGTAAAGAGACCACTGAAAATCAGATATATACTCAGTAAAGATATAATCTGAATACATACTCTGAGTACAATTAACATAGTATTAAAATTTTAAACTCAAGAGATATTTTCAAGAAGCGTTCTACTACAACCTTATAATTGTGATATTTATAATTTATGTTTTTTATAAATATTTAATTTGACTTTCAAAGTTAGGGTAGGCTGGGGTCTGCTGTCGTCATTTTCAGATGCAGGAAATGAAACAGATAGGTTAAGCGAGTCACAACCAGAAAAGTAATTAGAATATATTTAAGGTTGCTCATCTACTAACTCCTGGTCAGGTATTTTAAGATAACAGTTGTCTTAGGATAGAGATGTGATACAAACATACAAATCTGCCAAAGAGACTAAATTTTCTGAGTTTAAGTGTAGCAATGCAAAAAACTGAAAAGTAAACAAATATTAAATAGGAAGGGAGATCAGCTTAACACAAGAATAGCTTTTTAAAATATCTGCTTAAAATTTTGTTTGTTGTTGTTAAGTGCTGTTGAGTCAGTTCCATCTCATAGTAACCATATACAGGGTTTCTGAGGAGCAGCTAGTTCAAAATCAACATTATGGTCAAGTGCTTATCCTATAGTGGCCATGCTATGAGTACTAGTTATCTCTTTAAAATGACAGTGTGCTATAGTGGTACACAGGTTTAAGAAGCCTGAGGCCTAACCATTCTTTTTAATGACTCAAGCAATAAAATGAAAACAAGGCAAAGTTAGATGATCTTAGAGCTATGTATAATGAGGGTAACATCTGTCTGGCCTTTACCTGGGAAGTATAGTTTTGATAATAATGTTGAAGGTATTATGTCACCGAATTTGCTATTTTCCTTAGATATATTTTAAATTAATTTTTGTTTTGAAGATATTATTTCACCTAATTTGCTATTCTACTTAGATCCATTTAAAATTTATTTTTGTCTATAAAAGTAATGTATAGTCATTAGATAAAAGATGACCACTATAAGGCTCAGGGACCTGTACTAATTCTCACTATGGTGGTGGCTATGTGCCGTGGAGTCAGTTCCGACTCACAGTGACCCTGTACATGGTTTCCGAGGCTGTAAATTTTTACGGGAGCAGAACACCTCATCTTTCTCCTGCGGAACAGCTGGTAGTCCCGAACTGCTGACCTTGCGATTCAAAGCCCAATTCATAACCACTATGCTACCAGAGCTCCTTAAGCCTCACTATAAATATTGTTAATTAGAGACGAACCCAAATCTACAAACTGAAAATCAGTGGTGTTTTATTTTCCCCAGTAAACCAGTGGTGGTGGTTGTTGTTGAGTGCCGTTGAGTCGGTTCCAACCCATGGCAACCCTGTATAGGGGAACCTTTTTTTCTGCCCAAATCTGTAACATCATTCGTGGGCCATATGCAAATACCAACTTAAAAATTAGCCTGTTACATTTGGTCAGACATTTAATTAACTCACCTGTAATGTGATGGCTGAAACTCTGGTTGCCTTGGCAGGGCCAGACCAAATGATTTCAATGGCCTTATATGACCCGTGGGCTGGATGTTCCCCACCCCTGCATTAAACCATTGACACTTAAGCAATCTAAAAGTTCAAGGAAAGAACACAGGTTGTGGCATGATTTGGTTGCGTACACCTGTGAAGCTTGAAATCTAGCTAGGTTATTTAGCTAATAATTGGATAGGTTAAAACTTGGTTTTTACTTGGTCACCTACCTTCCTTTCATCTAAGGAATCACATACTTTTAAGCTGCTCTGAACCTCTGTACAAGTTGTTTCTTTTGTCTACTGTGCCCCTCCTTTTCTTTCCTCCCCAGTGAACTCTTTTTTCATCCTTTATGAATCAGACCAAAGGTTTCCTCTTCGCTAGGTGCCTGGGCACTTTGTGTATAGCACATAGCACGTGGCCTCTAGACTGTGTCATGCCCTGTAGTACTGGAGCCTGTCATGTTCATTTTCAGACACCAGATGTCAACAACAGTCTGGCACATTTTGTTGTTGTATAAATGCAGTATGTATACACAAACACACATATAAAATAGATGAACATATTTAATATAAATGCTCAAAAAAGTTCATGAACTTCTCTTTATGTGTAATATCTCAACTATTAATTGATTAGAATATAATTTAATTTTAGATTAAAATTCTACAGTTAAATTAGCTAAGAGTTCTTAATAGGGGTCCCTTCATAAAGGCAGCCTCAGTTGTCTGGGAAAGGAGAGATCAGCAAGACAGGGCTGAGTTAAGCAGCTTTTACAGACCCACGTACCTTACACCACGACAAGGAAGACATTTTACAGAAGCCGCTCATAGGGTGCAGGCAGAGGACCCTTCAGCACACTTATATTTGACTTCTTAAAGTGCACCATCTAAAACAGAGATCCCTGGGAAGGAGAAACTTTCTATTGTAAAGCATCTACATGGGCTTGTGTACTCTCTGGATACGAGCCTCACCAAATGGCCCATCTCTCCTCTTTTACATCCAAGCTATAAAATATAAGATGCCAGGCTCCATTCCCCCCAGACATTTGATTCAGTATCAGGAGTTTTCAAAGCTTCAGGTGGCTGCTGTTGTTGTTAATAATGCTGTCAAGTCAGTTTCTACCCATGGCGACCCTGTATAGGGTTTCCAAGGAGCAGCTAGTGAGCTTGAACCACTGACTAATGATGGCTAAATTTGTGAGCCTACTTAGTAAGTCTCAGCCTACTGTCACGTGAGGGCCTTTGTCATTTCCAAGTTCATGATTTTATTTTTGAGAGAGTTTAAAAATCTAGAAAGACAGTTCTGTTTTAAGCTGTTGCTGTTGTTAAGTGCCTTCGAGTCGCTTCCGACCCATAGCGACTCTGTATAGGGTTTCCGAGGGTGTAAATCCTTACGGGAGTAGAAAGCCTCATCTTTCTCCCGCGGAGCGGCTGGTAGTTTCGAACCACTGACCTTAAGGTTCGCAGCCCAATTCGTAACCACTACACTAAACTAAGATGTCTACAGGTGCCAGGAAAGCTAATCAGTTGCTCTAGTTGCTTGTTACCATGCAGGAATGTGGGCCCAAAACTTCTGGCTCATCTAATTTTTCTAGAAAAGCTAGAAATGGATTTTTTAAAATATGAAACCTTCCTAGTTGAAACTTTTTGGTTAAATACTCACATTTTAAGCCAAATAAAACAAGACTTTGGACCAGATTTGGCTTGGCCCACCAATGCGTAATCTGTTTTAAATGTTGCAGTCTTTGCAGGACTAGAAGTCTACTTAACACATGGCAACACGTTAAAGTTGGCATTTTTCACCTTATTACACTTAGTACCCAGGGAGACTTTTACTTAACCAAGTTTTTGTCTTTGATATTTAGATGATTCTATTACTTGGTAGCATCAATGAGCTCAAGCGTGGCAACGATAGTGAGCTTGGCCCAGGATCAGGCAGTGTTTCATTCTGTTGTGCATAAGGTCTCTATGAGTCGGCACCTACTCGATGGCACCTAACAACAATTGGTGACCTCCAGCTTTGATCTTTACACACTAATCACTCATTTAGTGAGTGGGTGGGTATGTTTTTGTCTCCATTTTGTTGACCTATTGCATTAGGACAATGGAACCTTGCTGTCATGTGGGGATACCACTCAAAGCTAGATTTTGATCCATATACTGCCAAGTTCCAGAAGGTTCCCTGGTGACCAGAGCAGTATCCTCCAGCACTGGCATCACTCTGCCAGGATTTGGAATGTGATTCACCAGTGGCAAGTTCACAGCAGGTGTGGAAAGGTTCCATTTCCTAGGGAGTAACAAAATTGCTAGAAGGCTATTTTTCATCTTTGTCTATGAATTGAAGTTCTAAATTATTCATAAGTGAGATGCCTGTAAGTGAAATTAGAATAATTTACATTCACACTTGTATTGGCCTAAAAGAAATCATTTAACAAAAGAAGATAAAAGACATCACTGATCTTGAGTGATGGTAATGAAGCTATGTTAGGATATTATAGTTAAAATATCTAATTTTGAGTAAATAATTGTTAATTTATTTGTGTGTATTATTTTTAGATCATGATGCTGGAGATGGAGTCCTGAACCCAGAAGAAACGGGCATGCTTTTAGAAGAATTAAAATGGGCATCTGGAACTGAAAATATGAAATTAAGTAGAAGAGAAAGAGAAATAGACAGTTCAACAAACAGTGTAAGGATTCAACCAAATCCTCAGCAGCTTTGGGAAGAGGGTTCAGAATTACCTCTAACGCATAGCTCTCTAGTACCCACTAGGGGGCATTTGTTAAGCAATGAAGATAAAACAGAAATGGATGAAAATCTGTTTACAAAATCTCACAATCGACTATCACCCCAAATTCAGCCAGTGGGAAATGTGGGACAGCTTCATGGAGTAACACCTGTAAAACTGTGTCGCAAAGAGTTACGACAAATTTCTGCCTTGGAACTCTCCTTACGACGTTCCACTTTTGGAGTTGGGGTTGGATCAATGACTGCTGATTCCCTCGAAATATCTAGGAAACCAAATGACTTAAAAACTTAGCCACTTAATAATAATAGAACTTTTAACTTTGTCGATACGTAAAAAAATGACTTTCTAATCTGTTAAAAATTAAAGGTTAAGTTCACTAGTTCTTCCCTCAGGATAAAGAAGGATGGGGAGGAAAGAACTCCCTTATCCTTTGCAAACTATAGATATGTTCATCTTCCATGGTGTATTTGGGAAGTTTTAATTTATATTTCCATAATAACTAAATGAGCACATGTAATTGATAACATTCCTAGCAATTAATAACATTTAAATAGTTTCAATTATCAGTTTGCTTAAAATTGTTTTCCAGGTGTATTTGAAGAACAAAACTGCTAAGAATAGAATAATCCATCAAATATATAGTGTTATACGAAAGCATATTTTTATATTGTAGCATGTTATAATACAATAATCATATTATTGCTACTCTGTGGTGCAATGGATCGCTTTTATATGGCCCTTCTAGCTAGGGTCTTGTAACTCCCATCAGATGATTGAGTTGTTGTTAGGTGCCAATGAATCGGTATGACTGTTTGTGACCTTATACACAACAGAACGAAAACTGCCGGGTCCTACACCAACTTCACAATTGTTGCTAAACTTGAGCCCATAGCTGCTGCGACTGTGCCAATCCATCTCGTTGGGAGTCTTACTCTTTTTCACTAACTCCACTTTACCACTTTACCTTCTCCAGGGACTGGTTCCTCCTGACAATATGTCTGACGTGTGAGAGATGAAGTCTGGCTATCTTGGCTTCCAAGGAGTACTCTGGTTGTAACTTCCAACACAGATTTGTTTGCTGTTTTTGGTGGTCCTTGGTACTTTTAATATTCTCCTCCAATACCATAACTCATATGCATCAATTCTTCTATGGTCTTCTTTATTCATAGCCCAACTTTCACATGCATATGAAGTTATTGAAAATACCATGCTTTGGCCAAGTGCACCTTAGTCCTCAAACTGACATCTTTGCTGTTGAACACGTTAAACAGGTCTTGTGTAACAAATTTGCCTAATGCAATATATGTCATTTGATTTTTTGACTGCTACTTCCATGAGTATTGATGGTTGATTGAGCAAAATGAAATCTTTGACAACTTCAATATTTTCTCCACTTCCATGGATGTTGTTTATTGGTCCAGTGATGAGGATTTTTATTTTCTTTCATTGAGGTGCAACCCATACTGAAGGTTGTGGTCTTGTGGCCCACCAAGGGAACTGAGTTTGTTAAAAATGCAAATAAGGTACATGGTACCTTTGTGGAAGTGGGACCATGCAAATTAGTTGTATGGAAACCTAATGAGAAGAATGGTGAGTTTTGCCATGCCAGTATGCAGGAAGTGGGGACACCTCACTACCATCAAGAAAGAAGAGCTAAGGGTGGAGCATGTCCTTTGGCCCAGGGATTTTTACGCTGAGAACCTCCTAGATCCAGAAGACAGAGAGAGAGCTATAACAGCAGCAGCGGCAAAAAAGCAGTAGCATAGAAACAGTGATAGCACAGGTAGCAGAACCAGGAGCTAGAGCAGTGGGTCTCCTGGCCCATGGAGCATAGAAGCTGAGTGTCTTCTGGCAGAAGGCTTGTTGGTGGAGACGGTGCCTCTGGGCACTTACTGGTAAATCTAAAGAGCTTTGTAACATTTGCCTGAGCATGGCAGAAGCTGAGCAGGCCCAAAGACCCAAGTTGCCAAGGACTGAGAGGTTAACGGGCTAAGGAGAAGCCTGTGTGGGCATGATTGATAAAGTGGCCTGACCAAAGAAGCGTATTCTTGAATTGTAACCTGTTACTTTCCTAATAAACCCTGTAATTGTGAGTATGATCTGTGAATTCCATGTGGCCATTGCAATGAGTTATGGTACCCCACAGAGAAGACGAGAGTGCTGTGTAAGGGGCAGTTGATACTAGAATTGGTAAAAAGGTTAGAGAGAAAGGAGACCTGTCTGACCTCTGCTTCACAGGAATCAGCCTTGGGCTGATGCTGATGGTGATTCTGTTTCCCCTTTGTGAAAAATGACCCTGCCACACCAGTTGCTAGTTATGTTGTTGATAAGTTCTGTTGAGTTGGTTTTCATTCATACTGACCCAGAATAGGGTTTCCGGGGAGTGGCTGGTGAGTTTGAACTGCCGACCTTGTGGTTCAAACCAACCTTGGAGTCCAGTGCTTATCTTACAGTGCCACACCAGGACTTCACACCATTTTTTTACGTATTTTTGTTATTTTAAAAAAGGATTTAGTTAAATATTGCTTGTGTCAGAGGGAAAGTCACAGGATGCCTGCATTTTGGCCCAGCTGAGTATCTGTGCCAAAAACAATCTGTGGTCTAAGGCAACTTTCTAGGTTTATAGATTGAAGTTACTTTAAGTTCCTCTGAGCCCACAGACAATGTGATGTGTGGCCCATCTTAACTTTTTTAATCCTGCCTGGTATCTGCCTTTTTTCTAGAATTGTTTTTTTGTTAATAATGTTAAGTACTGTTTGTTTGCTAATATTGTGGAATATAAGTTTTCATCACTCCTGCCATATCTATTCAACATATCTGTTCTAAAATATAGATAAATGGATGCAACTCAGCAGGACAGGGAAATAATTCTAAAATAACACTAAAGCAGTCTTAACAATTCAAGGAAAGAACACTGGTTGTAACATGATTTGGTTATGTACAACTGTGGAGCTTAAAATCTAACTAGAGGATTGTTGTTGTTATGTGCCGTGGAGTCAGTTCCGACTCATAGCGACCCTGTACAGGGTTTCTGAAGCTGTAAATCTTTACGGGAGCAGAAAGCCTCATCTTTCTCCCATGGAACAGCTGGTAGTTTTGAACTGCTGACCTGGCGGTTTGCAGACTGATTCGTAACCACTACCACGCTACCAGAGCTCCTTAACTAGAGGACATTTAGGTAATAATTGAATAGGTTAAAAGTTGAGACTGCTTAGTCACTGTGGCCATTTGCAAACAGGCAAGTCAGATTACTTTGGGGTTATAAATACATAATGGTTATTTTTCTAAAATTTAACTTGAAAAAATTTTTTGGGTCTAAATCTTACATTAGTTTGAAATTTAGAACTAACATTGATTTGTTCACTAAATACAGTTTGTGCTTTTTTAAAAATATTTTTCAATCACCAGTAATAATACCCTATTACAATGGCCTTCAAAACAGAGGTATTATTTGGTTATTTTTACAAAGTTTCACTTGTAAACTTGTAAAGAAAGTTCTTGATCTAGTAATGTTTGGGTGGGGGAGTAGCAAAACCACCCTGACCAAAGGATGCCTACTCAATCAGAGTACCTACTTCCTTCCTGAATACTTACTTTTTATCTAATGCTACTGCTATTGATCCTGACCATCTCTCCTAGGAACTAAGACAACTATCACCTTGTGCTCAGACTTAAGGTTTCCTTTTTATAGTTTCTAGCCCTTGGAGAAGGAGATCCAGTAGTGTAGTGGATTATGCATTGGACTGCTAACTGAAAGGTCAGTGGTTTGAATCTACCAGCTACTCCTCGGGAGAAGATAAGGCTTTCTGCTCCTGTAAAGAGAGTTGAAACCAACTCAACCGCACACCACCACTACCACCAGCCCTTGGAGAGTAGGACTCCCTCAACTCACTTCTAGAACCCAGTTTCTGGAAAACAAAATAAATAAACTTCTGGACTGGGGGATTGTTTTTCTGTCTACTAATTGCGTTACTAAAATTCATTTAAATTATGGTTTAAATGGATTTAAATTATGGATTTACCTGAGAACGAACCACAATTTGTAACACTTATTAGTAAGAAAATGTTTCTTAAGTTCCAAATAACTAATTTGAAAATTCACTTGGGTTTTATTTTTCATAGGAACTATTTAAGATTCTGATGTTCAGCAATTATTAATAAATATGCATTTATTAATGAAGGTCCTAATTGTAAATAACTTAAGATAAATAATATGTATTTATTAGAAAATACTCATATAGAATTTTTCAGACACTGGATTTCTGTTTGCCCAGGAAATTAATAATTGTTTTACTTTTTACTAAGAGGTTGAACATGTTTTCTAAAAGCCAATTAACTAACAAAACAAATTTTTAATCAAATCAGTAATTACTACATTTGATCATTCAAATGCTAACTGGGTTTTAAATGACAAAGGTATTACTTTTTCTTTCTTTAAGTGGTGGTTGGTGGTGGTTGTTGTGTGCCCTCTAGTCAGTTCTGACTCATTGTGACCCTGTATAGGGTTTCCAAGGCTACCAATTTCTATGTAGCAAAAAGCCTCATCTTTTTTCCCCCACAGAGCATCTGGTGGATTTGAACCACCAACCCTGCAGTATATAGCCCAACACTTAACCCACTACACCACCAGGGGTTCTCCTTTTGGTTAAACATCTATACATGTATTATATACAATGACACATTTCCTACACACATAGAAATAAACACATACATATAAGCAATGTGCTGAATAAAATTTTCAGAGTAAGCCTATGGGCTTGTCTATTTTCTCTTCATCTATAATAGACCATTTGAAATGAGAATTACTTGCTTCTGAAAAGTACTAGTTCCCTTCCTACCTCCAGAGAGTTCTAGATAACAGAGTGCTCGACAGCCATAGGTGATAAGAACATTAATGAAGGTACTTTTGTGCTTTAATGTTTGTTTCCTTTTGTTCATGAATCTTTTAGGGTTCCTTCAGTTCTTTGTATCTTCATGAACTCAGGGTCCAAGAAATCAGGAAACATACATATGCTCTTAAAGAATATAGATTTCAATGCCACTCGGCCCTGCCTTGCTTACAATGTTATTAAGTGCTGCCAAGTTGGTTCTGACTCATAGAGATGCTGTATAGAGTTTCTGAGAAGTGGCTGGTGGGTTTGAACTGCCAATCTTGTAGTTAGCAGTCCAGTGCTTATCCTACAAGGCCACACCAGGACTCCATTGTTTATATTAGTCCAGGTCAATAAAGCAATGAATATTTAAGAATAGGTTTCATAAGAAGACAAAAAAAAAAAAATCTTAGAATGAACTATAATAGAGTCAAACCCTTAGTGGGTGTTCAGTTACGTAACCAGCACAAAGTAAAACTTACCTTGATGGTGGTAGTGGTTATGTGCCATGGAGTCGATTCCAACTCATAGCGACCCTGTACACAGTTTCCGAGGCTGTAAATCTTTATAGGAGCAGAAAGTCTCATCTTTCTTCTGCGGAACAGCTGATAGTTTCAAACTGCTGACCCCTTGCGGTTCGTAGCCCAATTCGTAACCAGTACAGATGATGCTGTTTTCACTTAGAGGTTATGTTGTATGAAAAATACGTATCTTCAAATCAAGAGAATCACACTATAGGAGGCCTGTGGGAACAGAAATCAACTGAAAGAAAAGTAGATTCTTACTCCCATTTTCTTTGTCCTTTTATTCCTTTCTTTGTTCCCACTATCCTGAAAGAGTACAGCCAAATTCTCATACACGATATTCAAATATGACATGATTTACTTTAAGCTATTTTCTTAGACACATACATTTGTCACTAAAAAAAATGGTGGCACCCATAACTGAAAGTGCAAGTAGAGGGTCACAGATGTTCACAATTACACTAAATTCAGAATCTATATATTATGTATATTTTACACTTAAAGTGATAGCAGGCTGTAGACTACTTGCCTTATATTGATAACCCTTTCTTCTAGATTTATATCTTTAAAAAGTGAAAATACAGGTGAGAATGCAACATCTGCAAAAAGTATTAAATGCATTGGGTATGAGGTCTTTCTGAGCACATACAGGTAGAAATGTACATAGGGCAGGGAGGTAGGAGTCTTTGATCAATAGGAAGGAGTATTTTATCACAATCATTGTTTGGCATTACTGCTGATAATAAAAAGCAGACACACTGTGGGCTTTATTGTATTTAAATACTTCTACAGGTAGTGTGTGTGCTTCATTGTCTACACTAGGGTGGACTACTCTCATTCCTGATTTTGGAAAGCACTGCATATGGGATACCAATTGCAGGAATGGTGTTTGATTTTTTTTTTTTTAATGGTCTCCAGGTTGATCTAACATGATTCCACCATGGAAGTATTTGGAACAATGGGAATTATAAAAAGAAAGCTCTTAAAACTGGATGATGTTATAATCTTGGCTTTTGATATTTTGCATAGTTCTCATTTTTCGCTTTTATTTTTCCTTGTAGAAATTCACACAGTGAATCAACAGAATTGTCACTATTTGAAATGCCAGCAATATATTTTGATTGAACCTAAGTATACTGAATTATACTTCAATATATTTGTGGCACTAGACTGTTAACCACAAGGTCAGTGGTTCAAACCCACCAGTTACTCCTCAGAAATCCTAAACAGGGTCCGACTTGACAGAACTTAATAACAGCAACAACATAATGAACTAGACTTAGGTATTGTAATCTACTGGTTATAATAAAGAACTCTATTGAGTAATCTCTACAGTACTTTAAAATAAAAATCTAAGAATCTCACAAACTTTGTTGCAATGAGTAAAAGCTCTGTCATTCCCAAGGAGCATAAGGATACACAACAAAGAAGAGCAGAGAACTATTTAAACTTTAAAAAATTTGAAACTTAAGGTTCTTAGAAACTTAAAACTTTTATCATTTAATATTTGTGTTAAATAAAAGAACAAAACAAACATATTTTTAAACTCTAGTTGCACATTGTATAATGATTGTTTCAAACTTATCACAGTATACACAAAGCAAAGTATAATTTTAGGGGTCCAAAGTGGTAAATATTAATGTTGTCGTTAGGTATTGTCAAGTTGGTTCTGACTCACAGTGACCCTATGCACAACAGAATGAAACACTGCCCAGTCTTACACCATCCACAAAATTGTTGCTACAATTGAGCCCATTACTGCTGCCACTGTGACTTCTACTTTACCTACTATGATATGTCCTTATCCAGGTACTGGTCCCTTCTGATAACATGTCTGAAGTATGAGAGACTAAGACTCACCATCCTAGCTTCTAAGGAAAATCCTGGCTGTACTTTTTCCAACACAGATTTGTTTGCTCTTTTTTTTTTTTATTCACAGTATCTTATTTTTTAAAAAACTACTTGGACTCCCATCCCTAAATTATAACTATAGATTGGGTTTACTTACCCTCCCTAAAATACTCTAGGATTCAAATTGTTCTGATAAGACAGATGATTAAGAGACCAGGGTTGTGAAGGAGGAATAAAAAAATAGGTTTATTTGAAAACATTCCATAGATCAGCAAAGAATTTTCAAAATTATTTTGAGAGAATATATTTTATTTCTCTGGCAAAGGGAGAGAAACAACTTCAATGTTTAGCTATCTCTAAACCCTTATGAATATCCCTAGTTAGTACTGAACTTGTAATTTGATACTGATTTATTTTACTAAGATTACTATTAGTGAGTTTTGTTGTTGTTAAAGTGACATTGAGTCAGTTCCAACTCAAAGTGGTCCTGTATAGGGTTTCTGAGGAGTGATGTGGGTTTGGACCCCCAACCTTGCAGTTAGC
>NW_006408532.1:34458822-34460192 GCF_000296735.1 Chrysochloris asiatica | reverse complement strand
CAAATCCACTTAAACTGTAAGGTCGGCAGTTCAAGCTCACCAGCATCTCCCAGAAAACCCTATACAGGGTCGCTATGGGTCGGAACTGACTCGACAGCACGTAACAACAACAATATATAAAAAGAAGTCATGCTAGACAGTATTTGAATGGAAATTGTAAAGACATTCAACAGAGAATTTCAAGTAGTTTTGAACAAATTGCAACCAACAGTGTAACAACACAAATGGAAGAAAACCACTAGAACTAAATACTAAATACACTAAACAGAAGAATGATGAATGGTATGCTAAAAGAAACATACACACATTTGGCTGTGGGAAAAACAGACATGATTAGTCTTTATAATACAATACCATCTCAAACCTTTGGCTTAGTTTTTCTCTCTACTAAATATCCCTGGTGTGGTACTATAGGTTAATGCAATGAACTGCAAAGTTGGTTTGAACTGCAGGGTCAGAGATTCAAGCTCACCAGCCGCTCCTTGGAAACCCTATACAGGGTCGCTATGGGTCATAACCGACTCAATGGCACTCAACAACAACAATACATATTCCTAAAATTTTCTATTAAAAAAGCTCTGGGTAAAAGATTTCCATTCATGATTGGAAATCAGCAGTTATTGATCCTCCTTGACAGACTGAATTGATGTTACTCATTTTCGTTTGTGGCCTGCAGTGGCATTTCATGTAGGAGTGGCATTCTACCATGTAGGAAGTAAGGGGAGTTCGTCTAAATTTGAGTGATGTATAAGTGCTAAAATAGTCAACACTTTTGCTCTTGTTACTTTCTTGCATGATTGTCTTTTCAAGACGGAAAGAGCAGGGATGGGCAAGGTGTTTTTTTATAATGAAGGGCTAAATCCTTTTTGAATTTTCCATTATCTGGGGGTTAGGCAGCATCTGAGTTGTTCCAGAGCCTAGGCACATCCATTTCACTGGACATTTCCTCTCCAGTGTCACTGGGTATGACTGGAATGACCAAGGTTATAATCTTATTAATGAAGTATACCAAATTAAGGTATTTTCTAAAATACCTAATAGTTTTGTTTTGTTTTGTGGGGGAAAAAAAGACAAAATAGGAGGCGGGGGGTGGGGGAGAGCAATCTGAGTCATTCCCTTGCATTTTATATCAAAATTATATTTTCCAGGCATATCTCAAGGTTATTATTTAATCAATGAATTGGGAGGTATGTTACCTTGAATTTACTTGTTGTCATTGTTAGGTGCCATCGAGTTGGTACCGACTCATAGTGACCCTATGTACAACAGAACTAAACACTGCCTTGTCCTGGGTCAGCCTCACAATTGTTGCCACACTTGAGCCCATTGATGCTGCCATTTTGCCAATCCATCTTGCTGGGGTTCTTCCT
>NW_006408532.1:34403429-34457912 GCF_000296735.1 Chrysochloris asiatica | reverse complement strand
TTCTGAGGAGCAGCTGGTGAGCTTGAACCACCGACCTTGCAGTTCAAATGGCTTTGCAGTTTGGTGTATTAACCCACAGAGCCACACCAGGACTCCAGAAACTATTCCCAGCCTTAGAATCCTATACACCTTATTTGCATGCTCTTAAAGGACCCCTTTAAAGGTGTACAGGATTCTAAGGCTGGGAATAGTTGGTTTTGCAATCCAGCTAGATTTAAAATGAGTCATCTCAGAAGCAGGAACAGGCAATCCCAGACCCATCAAGAAGGAAGAGCATGAGTGGAGCACAATTTCATTACCTAGAAAAGCAGCAAAAACAGAGACAGAGGCAGTGGCATAGAGAGACAGAGCACTTACAGGCTCTAGGCCCATAGACTATGGGCAGGAGGCTGGCTTTCAAGATGTGCCCTTGGGACATTTATAGAGTGACTCAAGAAGCTTGATGACACTTGCCCAAACAAGGCAGAGGCCTCAGGGCCACAGAGCTGAGGGGCTGAAGACAAAAGTGAAGTGAGCCTGCAGTATGGCAGACAAGAGGCTTTCCTGACTGGAGAACTGCTGTGTTCTCAGTTATTTTTTATCTTGAATTATACCCCGTTCACTTTCCTAATAAACTTCATATTCATGAGTACCGTTATAAGTTCTGTGTGGCCATTGCAATGGATTGTCCAACCCAGATGTGAAGCAGAGAGTGCTGTGGAAGAGACGGTTGGTGTCAGCATAGGGTAAAGAAGGGTGGAGGCATGTCCAATCTCAAATTCATAGGAATCGGCCTGGGGCTAATTTTGAGTTTTATTTTCTTTCCCCCTTGTGAAGCCAGAAGAATCAGACATGACTCCCACATGGTTTCTGCAGTGGGGTAAACTGCTATTTTTACTACATGGTAAAGAGCCTGTTAAAAAACTAAAATATCATATATGTGTAAGATAGAATTGTAAGTATATTTTTCCAGAGAGTTTGTGGTCAAAATGGATGACTTTGTGGCACAAACAAGACAGGGTTTCAAAAAGCTCATGGTAAAATTCCATTATTTTTAAATTCTATTCTTCAAAAAACATTTTGGTGCTCCCTTGTATGTGTGCTTATTTTATATAAGGGGATTTTTTTAAAGTTTATGGAAAGTGGAATTAAGAGATAATGGAATTCCCTCCAAGAGTGAAACTCAAAGGGAACACATGAGCAGGCATGTAAGCTGGCTGGTGACCACACTGGTCTACTGATGAGCGGAAGAGGGGGGAAGGCAGCAATGAAGAAATGGGCCGAGTTCAACCATGTTCCATGGACTCCCGTTGACCTGGAGATGACAGAGAGCAGAGGAAGGGCTGGTTGGTCTGAAGTGTGGTGAGATGTGGGGGCTCCTGAGCCCATGGACAAGGGCATAGCCACGGAGGGCTAGAGCTGAGAGTGAAGCATCCAGTTGATATGAAGTGAGGGGAGATGCACAAGAATGCCCAATCTTGCACATAGTACCCATTTGACCTAGCCTCGATGACTTGATAATCAGAACTCGACTGTTGTTGTTATTAAGTGCTGTCAAGTCAATTCCAACCTATAGAGACCCTGTGTAGGGTTTCCAAGGAGCAGCTGGTGAGCTTGAACCACTGACTTTGCAGTTCAAACGACTTTGCAGTCTGATGCATTAGCCCACAGCACCAAACCAGGACTCCAGAACTAGACTAGAGGAAGATAAAAAAGAAAATAATTTTTGATAAAGGAAACAAGTGTAAATTGCTACAATTTGATGAACTTGACCTACCTATACTTGTGGATGTAGTAGCTCAAAGTACCAACTGAGAGGGAAGGAGTCTTCACATCAAGTATCAATCCTATCCCCTCTGCATACAGAGTTGATAGGGATGGGCAGTTTAGACATTGGCTACCAAAAATGAGGGGGTGATAAAGGTACCAAGTAGCTGGTTTACAAGTTTTCAAGAGGGAGTTTAGTTTAAGAGTGTGTGGGGGAAGATAGAGTCCCCACTGAATAGTTTTTCATCTTGTCTAGACAGGTCTGGTCAGAGGAGATGAGGATAAGATTCTTATGATTCAATAGTGTGTAACTGTTATCACGACTAATTGCAATTGTCACGACTGTAAAAGTAGAAGTTTTATAACAAAAATGGGGGAGTGGTTAATGTTACAGTCCAGAAACAGAGGACCCTAGGACCATAAAGGGAGAAGAGCATAAGTGGAATGTGGGGTCTTATCCAGAGAAGCAGTGACACCAGAGATGGAGGGAGAGATGAGAACATGGAGAGAGGGATTAGCTGAGGACTCTAGATTCATGCAAACAGAGGGACTGAGAGTGTTGGTGGCTAGGAGGCAGGCTTGAAGAATGTGTCCTTTGGTTGTTTAAATGATTATATATTCCAGAGTGTTTTTGTGTACATCTCCCCCAACTCCCCCCCACCACAAGAAAGAAAAGAAAAACGGAGGGAATGGAAGCAAATACTGTTGAATGATGATGCATGGAGGAGATTGTAATCATTGCAATAAAATGATGGTGTAAAGCCGATGTTCCCCCATGTAAATTATCACTCAGTTCACAATGAAAAAAAAAAAAAAAAAGGTGGGTGGGGGAGAAAGATAATGGAATATTTTCATTAAATTTTAAAAGTGCACCCCTCCCCACCCCCCACATATGAGTCCTGGTATGGCCCTGCGGGTTAGGCACTAGACTGCAAGGTGGGTTTGAACCACAAGGTTGGCGGTTCAAACTGACCAGCTGCTCCTCAGGAATCCTATAAGGGTCATGATGAGTTGGAATCGACTCAACAACACTTAACAACAACAGCATATATGTCGTATATGTCATACGGCGTCCTGGTATGGCACCGTGAGATAATGCACTGGACCAAATGGCGAGGTCAGAAGTCCAAATTCACTAGCTGCTCCTCGGATACCCTATACAGGGTCATCATGAGTCGGAACTGACTTGATGGTACTTAACAACAACAACAAATATATCTTTTTTTTTTTTTAAACTTCTCAGTGTTTTTGTTATATATATGCTAAGAACAGTCAAAGTAACTATTTTCTGGGAAGTTTCATACAAATTATATTCTCACAAGAAAATATTTTAATGACTTGTTGCATCAAAATATTTTTAGACATTCTTAAGAAGTGTTACATGACGTCCTTTGATTTATGAATTAAAAAACATGCTTTTATTTTACTTCTTTCTTTAGTAACCATTTGAGAGTTACTGATGAAATGTGACTAGAAAATAACTTTTCTGAAAACTAAGAACTATTTCTATTTGGTAATTACAAAGATATTTCAAATCATTCTCCTACCACAACCACCACAAGAAAACTATGCAAAGGAATAAGTTGATTTTGGGTATTGTATAATCTACTGCCATCAAGTTGATTCCATCTCATAGTGACCTTATAGGACAGTGTAGAACTCATAGGGCTTCCGAGGCAGGAAATCTTTAGGCCCATGTTGTTGTTAAGTGCTGCTGAGTTGATTCTGGCTCAGTGATCCTATATAGGGTTTCCCAGGAGTGACTGATGAGTTTGCAGTCCAGAGCATTATCCTGTAGTGCCACATCAGGATGCTAAATTTTCATTAGCATCCAAGGGCCATAGGGCTCTTGAAATATACAGAAACCCAAGATTATTAGTGGTTGCCAAGGGTGGGAGTGAGGAGGGAAGGCAGTTTTTACTTTCTGATAAGGAATTTAAAAGAATGAGATTTAGGTACCTTAAATGGATTGAGAGATAGAGTAAACTTCAGGGAAAAAATCAAGGAAAACACAGATAAAAATAGGAGAATTCAGGAAAAGACAATAAGAACAAAATGACAGAATAAATGAAAAAATTAGAAACCATACAAAAACAACAAGTAGAAATCCAGAAGGTTAACAGCAAGATTTTAGAAACAGATAAAGCAATGAAAGGGTAAAAGAGGAGAGCTGAATCAATGGAAAACATAATTCATGAGATTGAAGACAAATCTCTCAGTATTTATCTGCTAGAAGAAAAATAAGGGGAAAAAACCCCCCAACAAAAAACAATGAAGAACACTTATGAATTAATGTGGGACACCATCAAAAGGAAATAAATTATGTGTGATCAGAAAAGGAAGAGACCCAAAAAAAAGCACAGAGAAAATAATTAAAGACTTACTGGAAAAGAATGTCCCTCATATCATGAAAGAGAGCATGGTGGTTCTATAAGATAAGCACTGGAATGTGAACCACAAGGCCAGTAATTTGAGCCCACTAGCTGCTCTGCAGGAGCAAGATAAAGCTTTCTGCTCCTGCCAAGATTTACAGCCTTGGAACCCCTGTACACGGTCGCTACAGGTTGGAAATCAATGCAATGGCACTTAACAACAGTATCATGAAAGATGAGAAGACACACTTTCAAAAAAATTCCACAAACTCCAAATAGGAAAAACCCCAGAAGAAAATCACTAAGACATATCATAATCTACCTTTCCAAAACTAGACAAGGAAAGAATCCTGAAAGAAACTCACAGAAAAAGAAAAGTAACATACCAAAGGAGAACTAATAAGACACTTCTTACTTCTCAGCACAAATCACCCAGGTAAGAAGGTAATGAGATAACATAGTGGTTACAAGCCAAGCTATTAACTTCAAGGTGAGCTGTTCGAAACTAGCAGACATTCTGTGGGAGACAAATGAGGCTTTCTGCTCCTGCAAAAATTTCACAGCCTTGGAAACCCTATGCAGGGTCGTTATGAGTCAGACTTGACTTCATGGCACATAACCATTACTATATAAAACTCAGCAAAAAACCCACAACTGCCCACCAAGAATTATATACCTACCAACATTGTTTCTCAAATATGATGGTAAAAGTAAGTCATTTCTAGATAAACAGAAATCAAAGGAATTTGTAAACACCAAACCCATCTTACAAGAAATACTAAAGGGAATTCTTTGGTGGCTGACTACAACAAAAGTCAACCCAGACACACAAGTATCCAGAGTAAAATAAACTTAAAAAGCTGAAAATAGGGAACCAGAAATATCAGTTTCTAAACAAATACTACTACAAAGTGAAACTCAAATCCAAATCGCTGCCACCAAGTTGATTCCTACTCATAATGACCCTGTATAGGATTTCTGAGACTGTGAATCTTCATGGGAACAGAAAACCTCATCTTGCTCCCATGGAGTGGCTGGTAGGTTTGAATTGCCAATCTTGCAGTTATCAGTCCCATGCTTATCCTATAGCGCCACCAGAGCTCCCTACAAAGTCAAAAGAGGGAGTAAATAGTGTAATTGAAGCACTTACAAATGGAAAGGAAATCAAGACAATGTCAAGATAGTTCAGACTTTTTAAACTTGGGTAGAAGAAAAATTAATTACAGAGTAACCTCAAAGAAAATTAATAAACCTTCCCATCAAAATAAAAAGAAAATAATACAGATTTTAAACACTGAAACAACAGCAATGAAGGATATTATTTTTTAAACTCATAAACAAAATGAACTCAGCACAGAAAATTATGTGGAACAAAGAAATCAACAGCACCACAATAAATCACACAACAAAATGACAGCAACAAATTCATACCTATTTATAATTATGTTGTTGTTGTTATTAAGTGTGGTCGAGTTGTTTCCGACCCATAGCAACCCTGTATAGGGTTTCCAAGGAGCAGCTGGTGAGTTTGAACTGCCGACCTTGTGGTTCAAAGGACTTTGCAGTCCATTGCATTAGCCCACAGTGCTACACCAGGACTCCATATATAATTATACTGAATGTAAATAGTTTAAATGCAGCAGTCATGAGACAGAGAATAAGCAGAATGGATGATAAAACACAACCTATCTACAAGAGACACACCTTAGACACAAAGACAATAATAGACAAAAAATCAAAGGGTGGAAAAATATACATCAAACATACAGCAATCAAAAGAGCAGGAGTAGCAAAATTAATTTCAGATAAAATTGACTTTAAAGGGAAAAATAGCATAAGAGACAAAGAAGGGCATTATATAATTATTAAAGGGCCAATTGAACAAGAAGACATTGTCATGTATCTATACATAGTAGGACTTCTGGTGTGGCACTGTAGGGTAAGCACTGAGCTGCTAACCACAAGGTTGGTAGCTCAAATTTATCAGCCACTCCTTGGAAACCCTATACAGGATTGCTATGAGTTGGAATCAACTTAACAGCTCTTAACAACAACAATAACTGCACTGACTAAAAGAGCCTCAAAATACATAAATCAAATTTTAACAGAATTGAATAACAGTAAAAACCCACTCACTGCCATGATTCTGACACACAGAGATCCCATAGAACCGAGTAGAACTGCTTCTTAGGGGTTCTGGGACTGCCAGTGCTTATGGGAACAGACTCTTCTTTCTTCTGTGGTGGGTTTGAACAATTGACCTTGCAATTAGCAGCCGGACACTTAACCCATTGTACTACCAGAGTTCTTTACAATAATAAATGTTGTTGTTGTTAAGTGCTGTCAAGCTGGTTTTGACTCATAGCAACCTGTAAAGAGTTTCCAAGGAGCAGCTGGTAAATTTGAACCACCAACCTTGTGGTTCAAACAAACCTTGCAGATCAGTGCTTTATCCCACAGTGCCACACCAGGACACCACTTTTGATGAAGAACTAGAATGAAACTCATCAAAGACCTAAGCAACACAATCAACTTGACCTCATAGACATACACAACACATTCCACCCAATAGCACAATACATTTTTTTCCAGTGCACATGGAATATTCTCCAGAAAAGACCATGTTAGGCCACAAAGCAAGCCTCCACAAATTTAAAACTTCAAAATATATACAAAGCCTCTTCTCAAATCATAATGCATTAAAATTAGAAATCAACACTAAGATCAAGTGGGGGAAATCAAATATATGAAAATTGAATAACACCCTGCTTAAAAACTGGTTAATAGAAGAAATAAAAAATGAAATAAAGACATTCCCTGAATCAAAAGAGAATGAAAACATAGCATACCAATATATATGGATGTTCCAGCAAACCTCACTCTTTCTTGATCCTGCTTCTGATTCATCATTCTCTGACCTGTGTTCTTGGAATGTAAGTCAGCAGCCTACAGATATCCTGGTTTGCCAGCTCCTGTGGCCCTGTAAATCTGCCAATTTTGATTTTGGAAGCCCCTGCAACCACTAAGTCAGGAGAAGCCTTCACCCTGGTTTTGCTCCTTTCGGAAACACAGCCTAAAACAACTTCAGCAGAGTGTCTACACTAAGACTAGGAAGAAAAGTCTGGTGATGAAAAATTCTATGGATCACAACAGATCATTGTCTCGTATAGTGCTGGAGGATGAGCCACATATGTTGGAAGTGAAGACAGGCAGCATTTCATTGTTGTACATGAGGTTAACATGAATCAAAGCCAATTTGACAACAATGAACAACAGCAGCCACACAGCCATTCTATCATCTTCACATTAGCTCCTCATGTAATTGCCTATAACTATATTTGGATTTTCTTACAATATATGTTCATTACACATATACATGTTAAGACCTAGTAACTAGGAGATTTCTGGTTAAACACGGTACATTGAGCACACATATTTTTCTTCACTTAATCCAAAAGCCTCATTAAAATGACGAGGAGAAAAATGAAAGGGTGGAGACCTATAAAGATAAAGCAAACAGGAAAAGAGTTTGCCACTGAAGGATACAAACAAAACAGGAATGTTATTGGACTGTAATGTACAACTTACTGAATTGGTATATGTTCTGCTGTGTATATTCTCAACCACACACAAAAAAATAATTTGTTTTAAAAACTTAGGAAAGCATAGTATGGCTACATACTACAATAGCTATGAATAAATCTTAAAATTTTTATGCTAGTGAAAGAAACTAAACACATAAGGCCATGTATTATTTGATACCATTTCCATGGAATGCCTAGTATAGGAAAATCCACAGAGACAGAAAGCTGATTAGTGTCTGCCTGGGGAGACAGGAAGGAAAAAATTGGGACCTACTTCTAATAATTAAGGAGCTCTGGTAGTGTAGTGGTTACGAATCGGGCTGTGAACTGCAAGGTCAGCAGTTCGAAACTACCAGCTGTTCCACGGGAGAAAGATGAGGCTTTCTGCTCCCATAAAGATTTATAGCCTCAGAAACCCTGTACAGGGTCGCTATGAGTCAGAATAGACTCCACGGCACATAACAACAACTTCTAATAATTAGGAATGAGATGGCTATGTAGTATAAGTACTAAACTGCAAACCAGGTGACTCTGTAGGATAAGCACTGGACTGTGAACCACAAGGTTGGTGGTTCAATCCTGCCAGCCACCCTGCTGGAGAACGATGAGGCTTTATGTACCTGCAAAAATGTACAGCCTTGGAAATCCCATACAGTGTCTCTATGAGTCAGAACTGAATCAATAGCACTTAACAACAACAACTTCTAATAGTTTGGAGTATTTTTGGTGACATGGAAATATTCTGAAATTACCATATTTTCACACAAATAACATACAAGTTAAAATGTTTTTGGCAAATCATACCCCCCTTGCTCATTAATTTCCTATGTGCACTATGCCCATTGTATGCATGTGTGCTTTATGTGAACATGGTATATAAAAAATACAGGAATGGTGATGGTTATACAACTAGAGAATACACTAAAATTCTAAATACACTAAAATTAATGAACTGTACACTTTAAAATGGAGTCCTGATGTGGCGCTATAGGATAAAGCACTATACTGCAAGGTCTGGTGAATCACACAGTTAGTGGTTCTAACTCACCAGCCACTCCTTGGAAACTCCATACAGGGTTGCTATGAACCAGAACTGGCTCAAGAGTACTTAACAACAACATCACTTTAAAACAGTGAATTATATTTCAATAAACAATAAAAATTAATGTACTAAACTTGGAGTACTGTTGTGGCACTGTAGGATAAGCACTGGACCAAAAGGTCAGTTTGAGTAGCAAGGTAGCTTTGAACTGCTGACCTTAAGGTTAGCAGCCTGACTCATAGCCACTATGCTACCGGAGTTCCTGATAGTATTTACAAACATGAAATAGACTGTCTACTTTTTTTTCTGCTGGTCTTTCTTTCAAGCAATATCTTCTGTTCCTCTAGCCATTCCAGGTTGGTCTACATGTCTTTTCAAGTGGGAATGTCCCACCTCAGAAGATTATGGGTGGGGCTCAGGATTCCACCAAGGCCCTATACTCCACAAAGCCTTAACAAGAAGCCTATTTCCCTGGGCAAATTCTAATTCCCCTTTCAGCTAATCCAAGTAGTTACAGACAGTTCTTATTTCTTGAGTCCTGGTGTGGCAATGTAGGATAAGCATTGGACTATTATCCACAGGGTTGGTGGTTCAAACCTTGGAAACCATATAAAGGGTCACTATACGTTGAAACCAACTTGATGGCACTTAACAACAACAACAGAGATTGCTGAGGCATATGGTATTTCTATTGTTAACTTTTTGAGAAAGCACGGTACCATTTTCCATTGTTGTTATGGTTCAGCCGATTACTGCTACCACTGTGTCAATCTTGTTGGGGGCCTTCCTCTTTTTTGCTGACCTCCCACTTTTACAAACATGATATTCTTTCCCAGAGACAGTTCCCTCCTAAAAACTTGTCCCAAGTATGAAGTCAAAGTCTCGCCATCCTCACTTCAAAGGAGCATTCTAGCTGTACTTCTTCCAGGAAAGATTTGTTTGTTCTTCTGACAGTCCATGGTAGTTTCACCATGGTACAATCACACCAACATGTAATTCAAATGTATTGATTCTTCTCCTGGTTTCCTTATTAATCGTCCAAATTTCATATTCATATGAGGTGATTGAAAATATCATGGCTTCGGCCTGGCACACCTTAGTCCTCAAAGTGACATCTTTGCTCTTTAATTCTTTACAGAAATCTTTTATAGCAGATTTGCCTAATGCAATATGTCTTTTGATTTCTTAACTGATGCTTCCATGAGTCCTAATGGTGGATCCAAGCAAAATGAAGTATTTAACAACTTCAATCTTTTCTCCATTTATGATGATTTTATTTATTGGTCCAGTGGTGAGGATTTTTGTTTTCTTTACACTGAGGTGCAACCTATACTGAAGGCTGTAGTTGATGACTTTCATAAGTATTTTAAGTCCTCTTTGCTTTCAGCAAGCAAGGTTGTATCATCTGCATATCGCAGGCTGTTAATGAGTATTCCTCCAATCTTGATGCCACATTCTTCATACAATCCAGTTTCTCATATTATTTGCTCACCATAAGACTGAATGAATATGGTGGAAGGATACAAACCTGGCACATACTTTTCCTGATTTTAAACTATTCAGTATCCCTTGTTTTAACAACCGCCTCTTGGTCTGTGTACAGGTTTCTCATGAGTACAATAAGGTGTTGTAGAATATCTATTTTTCAAAATGTTATCCATAGTTTGTTATGAACCCACACAGTCGAGTGTCTTTACATAGTCAATAAAGCAGAAGTAACCATCTTTCTGGTATTCTCTGCTTTAAGCCATGATTCACCTGATGTCAGCAATGATATGCTTCATTCCATGACCTCTTCTGAATCTGGCTTGAATTTCTGACAGTTCCCTGTTGATATACGGATGCAATAGTTTTTAAATGATCTTCATGAGCATTTTATTTGCATGTGATATTAATTATATTGTTTAATGATTTCCATATTCTGTTAGGTCACTTTTCTTTGGGATGGATTCAAATATGGATCATTTCCAATTGGTTGGACAGGTAGAAGTTTTCCAAATTTCTTGGCATAGACAAGTGAGTATCTCCAGCACTGCATCAGTTTGTTGAAACATTTAAATTTCTATTTCATGAATTCCTGAGCCATGTTTTTTTGCCAAAGCCTTCAGGGCAGGTTGGGCTTCTTCCTCCAGTACCATTGGTTCTTGATCATATATCTTTTGAAATAGATAGGTATTTACCAATTCGTTTGGGTACTCTGTGTATTTCTTCCACTTTCTTTTGATGCCTTCCACATTATTTATCATTTTGCCCATGGAATCCTTCAACATTGCATGTTGAGGCTTGAATTTTTTCTTCAGTTCTTTCAGTTTGAAATATACTGTGTTATTTCCTTTTGGTTGTCTAGTTTCAAGTCTGTGTACATTTCATTATAATACTTTACTCTGTCTTCTTGAGTTGCCCATTGACATTTTTTGTTTAGCTTTTACTTCATAATTTCTTCCAGTCACTTTAGCTTCCCTTTGTTCAAGAGAGGAGTACTGGTATGGTGCTGTGGGTGAATGGGCTGGACTGCAAGGTCAGTTGGAACTGCAAGGTCAGTGGTTCAAGCTTACCAGCTACTCCTCGGAAACTGTATACTGGGTTGCTAATAGTTGGAACTCACTTGATGGCACTGAACAACAACAACATTTGTTCATGAGCGTTTCAGTCTTTTCTGACATCCATTTTGGTCTTTGCAGTGACCTTTTGCTTTCTCATGTATGATGTTCTTAATGTCGTCCCATACTGTTCTGATCTTCAGTATTTAGTGTTTAATCATGAAATTGGTTCTTCAGATGGTTTTCGGATGGGATATATTTAAAGTCAGGGAAAGCAGTGGCTCTCTAAGATAAGCACTGGACTGCTAACCACAAAGTTGATAGTTGGAGCCCACCAGTTGCTCAGACGGAAGAAGGTGAGGCTTTCTGCTATTTACAGCCTCAGAAACTCTATATAGGGTCACTATGAGTCAGAAGCAATTTGACAGAATTTAACAATAACAACAAAGGTATTGGTTAGATTTTTTGTTGTTGTTAAGTACTGTCAAGTCAGTTCTGACTCACAGCAACTCTGTACAGGGTTTCCAAGAAGCAGCTGGCTGGTGGTTTTGAGCGTCCAGTCTTATGGTTAGCAGTTTAGTGCTTATCCTACAGTGTCATCTGAAGGCTTTTGGTTAGATTTAGTCCTAAGTATTCTTGTTTTAGGAGTGCAGTGGCTCTGTACAGTAAGCACTGGACTGTGAACCATGAGATTAGCAGTTCAAGCCACTAGCCACTACATGAGAGAAAGATGAGGCTTTCTGCTCCCATAAAGATTTACAGCCTTAGAAACCCTAAGTAGGGTCACTATGAGTTGGAACCGACTTGATGGCATTTAATAATTTCATCTTTTGGGTGGCTATTGCAAATGATATTGTTTTCCTGATTTCCATTTCAGAGTTTTCTTTGTTAGTGAAAATGTATACAATTGATTTTTATACATTAATCATGTACCTTGCCACTTTGCTGAACCTTTCAGTTAGTTCTAGAAATTTTCTTGCTGAGTCATTAGGATTTTCTATGTATAATATCACATCTGCAAATAGAGTTTTACTTTGGTGCCCGTTTGGATGCCTCTTTTTTCCTTTTCTTATAGCTCTGGCTAAGTCAATATTGAACAGGAGTGGTGATAAAGGAATCCTTGCTTAGCTACCATTTGCAAGGAGAATGCTTTCAGTCTCTCTCCACTGAGACTAATGTTGGCCATTGGTTTTACATATACACCCTTAATTATGGTGAGAAATTTCCCTTCTTCTATTCCTATTTATTGAGTTTTGTTGTTTTTTTTAAATCAGGAATGGGTGTTGGATTTTATCCATTGTCTTTTCTTCATCAATTAACATGATCATGTGTATTTTTTCCTATGTATTATTTTTGTGGTAGATTATGTTGATTGTTTTTCAAATTATCTTCCCTATTTGGTTGGAATTTTGAGCCACCTCATTCATAATCAAGGGTCTGGCTGATCAGGTTGTAGCAATTTAGGCTTGTTCCCTATATCATACTTCTTTATCTTCATCTGACTGAATTCTGGTCAGCATGCCGTCAAACCATCCACACTAGGTCCAGTGGGTACTGTCTGCAAGTCTGGGAGTTCTTGCACACCTCCCCCTTCTTCAGATCCAGTGGCTGCTTCATTCTTGACTGTAGCCCTCAGTGGCAAGGTCGCTGTCTTTGGGCTTGGGAGTTCAAACATCACCCTGAACTGCAAATCCTTCAGCCCATTCTTTTCTCTCTCTCATTCCAAGGTCATCGGGAATCCATTATACCTGATGGTCGTACCATGGACTTTGCTGTGCATTATTTGATGTGACAAAGCTAGTATCACTGCTGACTTATCTATTTGAGGTATATGGTGGAAACAGAACAAAGGAGATTATCTTTGTCAAATTGTAAAGCACTAGTCATTTAAGTAAGAAGCCCTGGTAGTGCTGTAGGTTATGTTTTGAGCTGCTAAATACAAGGTTGGCAGTTCAAACTCACCAGCCGCTCTGTGGGAGAAGATGAGGCTATCTACTCTCATAAAGATTTATAGTCTCGGAAACCCTACATAGAGTCACTGTGAGTCGGAATCTGCTTGATAGCAGTGGGTTAGTCATTTAAGCTAGGAACCCTGTTGTTGTTGTTAAGTGCTGTAGAGTCAGTTCCAACTCATAGAAACCCTGTATAGGGTTTCTGAGGAGCGGTTGGTGAGCTTGAACTGCCGACATTGCGGTTCAAACAACTTTGCAGTCCAGCACATTAACCCACAGCACCACACCAGGACTCCAGGCTAGGAAGCCTAGTGTACATTTATTTTATAATATAGACAAATGTATATTTCTTCTGAAAGGAAGCAGTCACTAACTCTAATTTTAGAGATCAAAGAGAAGTAGTCAGGCATCTCATATTCAAAATACAACTTAAAGCATCTGCTTAAATGAAACATGTTACCTTTAAGAGCTTAACACATTAAACCATTGATGGCCTTGAATACCTTTATTCAAAGAATTTAACAACTCAGTCTTTGAAGATTTGAGTAGGAGGTTCTCTCCAACACTATTCACTACTCCAACACTATATTATCACTCCTGTGATATTTCTTTTTGTATATAACCAAGTGGATGTTCCTTTCAAAACATGTACTATTCTCAGTTACTTGACTTCCTGTCTTCAAGTGATCTTGTATCCTCTGCTATCTTAGCTTCCTACTCTCATGATCATTCCCTACATGCTGATATTATCAAGGAGTCCCTGGGTGGTACAGTTAACAGACTCAGCTGCTAACTGAAAGGTTGGAAGGTTGAGGCCATCCAGAGGTGTCTTGGAAGAAATGCTTGACAATCTACTTCCAAAAAAACCCAGTCACTGATAACTCTGTGGAGCATAGTTCTCCTCTGACATACAGGGGTCCCATGAGTGGGAACTGACTCTATAACTGCATGGTTGCGATTACTAATAACTATGTTGTTGTTGTTAAGTGCTATTGAGTCAATTCTGACCCATAGCGACCTTGTATAGGGTTTCCAAGGAGCAGCTAGGAGCTTGAACCACTGACCTTGTAGTTCAAACGACTTTGCAGTCTGACACATTAGCCCACAGTGCCACACCAGGACTCCACTGGTAGCTATGGCCTCTCTCAACTTCAATTTCAAGTATCCAGGGAGTGCGGTGGCTCCATATGATAAGCACTGGACTGAGAACCACAAGGTTTGCAGTTAGGGTGTACCAGCTGCTCCACGAAAGTAAGATGAGGCTTTCTGTGTCTGTGAAGATGTAAAGCCTCGGAAACCCTATATGGGTTCGTTATGAGTCAGAACTGACTCTACAGCATTTAAAAACAACAATGGCCTCCCCTAATTTGAACTGCAAGGTCGGCAGTTCAAGCTCATCAGCTGCTCCTCGGAAACCCTATACTGGGTAGCTATGGGTCGGAATCAACTCGGTGGCACTTAACAACAACAACAACAACTCCGCAACTCTACTCTATTTTTTTTTTTAACTTTTTGTTGTGAATTGAATGAAGAAGTTTACAGAACAGATCATGAGTTTTATATTCAGCGAATCATACACTTAATTTCATTTTAGTAACTGTAATCTCAAAATATTTAGTCACTGAAAACCTTATGAATAGCAGAGAAACACTGTCATATATAGTGCCGGAAAATGAGCCCCTCAGGTTGGAAGGCCCTCAAAATGCGACTGGGGAAGAGCTGCGTCCTCAAAGTAGAGTTGACCCTGATGACGCAAATGGAGTAAAGCCCATGGTGGAAAAGCCAATGGGACCTTCATTTGCTGATGGGGCACAACTCAAAATGAAGAGAAACAGCTGTAAACATCCATTGACTCAAGCGTGGCAACAGTATGAGGTTGGCCCAGGATCTGGCAGTGTTCATTCTGCTCTGTAACTGCTGTTGTTATAAGGTAGCTATGCATCAGTACCGACTTGATGGCACCTAACAACAACAACAACAACAATCTCCTCAATGTAACATCATTTATCCCACTTTCTCCCTGTATTCTTGCTTCCATCCCTCCTTTTTTTCCAACTCTTCTGAACTTTGCCCTTGGGTAAATGTTGTCCTTTTGATCTCGAACAGTTGACCATTCTATGGTGTAAGTACCTCACTAGTTTCATTGTCCCCGCTCTATACCTATATGCTGCTTGGCTGAATATTGAGTCCCAGAATATTGAGTTGAGTCCCGGACTTAAAGGCCACAGTCTCAGGGTTCCACCAGTCTCTACCTGACCAGTGAGCCTATTCTTTTTTAAATGATTTTTATGATTTTGAGTTTTGTTCCACATTGTCTCCAGGACCTTCTAATGTGACCCCTTTCAGAGCAGTTGTTAGTGGACCAGGCACCATCTAATTCTTCTAGTGTCAGGGTCATGGAGACTGATATTCATGTGGTCTATGAGTCCACTGGACTCATTGTTTCTACGTGTCTTTAAGTTTTATCACTCTTCTTTATGCCAGACAGGGAGAGACCAATAGTTACACCTTAGAGGAATGCTCATGAGCTTTTAAGATCCTAGTTGTCACTCACCAATGTAGGATGTAGAACACTGCCTTTGTGGCCTTTGTTATGCCAATTCACCATGGTGTCCCCCATTCTATTTTTTCAGTTAATTCCCTACAGCACCTGAATTCCAATAACTTTTTAACCTTATCTGTATCAACATTCCATTCACTTTACCATTTTTCCACTCTTCACTCCCCTTAGAGCCTTACTTCTTTCCAGGTCTGAAATTATAATACCTCCTTTGCTAATATCCTCAGTTAGTGTGACCCTCATACTCCATCTTACTTGCCTGGCCAAATCATAGTCCTAGTTAATCCAAGAAGTAAGTAAATATGGCTGTAACAAAACACACAACTGTCTTGACTAATCTCACTACAAATTTATGATCAAGCAGGCCCTTAGTGGTGATAGTTGTGTGCCACTGAGTTGTTCCGATAGAGCGAATGGTAGATTTGAACTGCTGATTTTGTGGTTAGTAGCCCAGTTTATAATCCACCATGCTAACATGGCTCCTTAGGACCTTAGTGTTGTTGTTGTTGTTAAGTGCCATTGAGTCACTACTGATCCATAGTGACCTTATATAGGGTTTCTAAGGAGCAGCTGGTAAACTTAAAACTGCAAACCTTGAGGTTCAAACCAACTTTGCAGTCCAGTGCATTAACACGCAGTACCATACCAGGATTCCTCAGCAGTTACTTAGAAATCTTAATATATTTCCCTAGTCAATTCCCTCTCCCTTTCCCATCAATTATTTCACCTCTCTTTTTCATCAATTTTCATGTTCAGTTAATTACTACATCAGCTAAAGTAAGCGAAACAAATAGACCCCAAAATACTAAGACGGAAACTCATAGAAACTTACATTTTGCTCACATAATAATCCAGAGTGGGTGTTCCCAGCCAGAGGGCAGCTTTCATTCATGAACCTTCTAGCTCATGAATCTCACAATCCCAGGAGTTTGTAGTCATCTGAACAATCAAAGCAGGGTTGCCATGTGCAATGTGTCCAGCTGGCAGAAAGGAAAAGCACATGAAGGAAGAACTCATACTCTCTTAAAGGCCCTGGCCTGGAGATGGCAGACATCATTTCCGTCCATGTTCTATAGGCAGTAACTTACTATCCAATCATATCTAACTGTAAGAAAGGCTGAGTAAGGTAGTCTGGGTGTCCAGGAAGACAAATTCTGATGGACAGTCATCAGTCTGCCATAATGATCTTGCTTCTTATTTCAGTAAAAAAATATATATAATTAGAAAATTACGTCTACTATCTTTCACCACCAAATCCACCAACCTACCTCAGTATGTCCTATATACTTGGGATCTGGGGGGGATTAGGGATCTAGGCTTTCCCTTATCATTTCCCTTGGGGCAGTGTCCAAGCTTTCAATTAGAACAGCATTTTCATTAAATGACCAGATCACCTAGTCACAAAATGTAAGTATACTTTCTGTCATTGTGCTTTTCTGTGGTTTTAGATATTGGTAACCAACAGCTCCTCTGCCTTGCTGTTGTGGAATTCCAATTAACCTTGCTTTGGTGATTCTGCATTAGCCTGCTTCTCCACCTACCTCTCTCATTCTTTCTTTCTTTTTTTTTTCTTTCTGACTTCTCTCATTTAGATCAGAACTTCTCAAACTTTAATGTGATACAAATCACTTGGGGTTCTTGTTAAATTGAAGATGTTAATTTGACAAGTCTATTAGGTGAGGCCTGACAATGTAATCCGCCTTTCAAACAAACTCCCTTGTGTTGTCAATTCTGGTTTGTGGACCACACTTTTAGTCACAAGGAACTAGGAGGATATTCTCTAAGGTTCTGCCCATTTTCTTGTTTATATCAGCTATATCATTGCTAGGCTGATAACTTGCCAATCTATTTCCTGAGTCAGTCTTATTTCCCATATTTCAAAACTTTAATTTTTAATGTAGAATAAGCACTGGATAACCACAATGTCAGCAGTTTAAGTCCACCAGCCATTCCGGGGGCAAAAGATGAGGCTTTCTGCCCCCATACTGATGTCCAGTCTAGGAAACACTATACAGTGTCCTTATGAGTTGGAACCAAGTCAAAGGCATGTAGCAATCACCACCATCATCATCTCTGGTAAGGTGCAATGGGGCACAGTGGTTAAAGTGCTTGGCTATAAACCCAAAGACTGGCATTTTGAACTCAACGGTCACTCTGACGAAGAAAGATGAAGCATTCTGCTCCTGTAAAGATTTAGTCTCATAAACCTCAAGGAACAGTTCTACTCTCTCCTACAGGGTCACAGTGGCTTTTACTTGCCTGTCTTGCCAACCCTTCAAAATGCTCATCTCTCAAAACGTAACTCCTTTGTCTAACTTTTCCACTTCTTATAATTGTCTACAAACTGAAAACCTCAGCTATCTTTGATTTCTCTCTACTTCTCAACAACAAATACCAAATTCTGCTTTCATATCATCTCTCAACCATATTCTTTTAATCCCTCCTGCCTTAGCTCTAGTTTAGATTTCACCCTTTTATCTAGCCTATTGCACATTTGTCTGGCAGTTACCCTACCTCTAAAGTTTGTATTCCTTCACAGAGGTCAAGGTTACAAAGAAAACTTGCTTTTCTTCTCTAAAAAATTTAAACAACATAAATACTAAATTAATCACAAATTCTTCCAGTTGATATGGAAGGCCCGATTCTCCTTTTTCTCTGCTATTTCTCAACATGCCTAGAGCCGGGCCATTTGCTCTTTCCTGAATACAACTTTTATCAATCTGTCTTCATATATCTTTTCTAAGCATTGGGCTATTAACCTCAAGGTTGGCAGTTCAAACCTACCAGTCACTCTGGAAGAAAGATGAGGCTGTCTGCTCCCATAAAGATTTATAGCCTTAGAAACCCTAAGCTAGGGTCATTAGAAGTTGGAATCCACTTGGTGGCAGTGGGTTGGGTTTGATTTGATCCCCTCTTGAGGAGTCCCTAGGTGGTACAAATGGTTCAGCACTGGACTACTAGCCATAAGACTGAATCCACCTAGAGGCCCCTTGGAACACAGGCCTGGTGATCTGTTTCAGAAAACTCAAAGTCACTGAAAGCCTCACAGGGCACAGTTTTCCTTTGTCACAAAAGGCATAGCTATGAGTCCAAACAACATCCTCTCTGGCTGTAAAGCCCATCCCCACTCCTTCAAGTTCAGTCCTCAGCGCAGCTTTTCTTTACTGCTTGGATTCAGGGAGATACGATACAGAATTTGAAGTCTGTATAGCGGAATTTCAGCTCTGTCATTTAATAGAGTGCGGTGGCTCTGTAGGATATGTGTTGGATCGCGAACAAGGTCTGTGGTTGGCGCCCACCAGCCGACTGGAAGGGCAAAGATGAGGCCTTCCGATTTACGAACTCGGAAATCCTATGCAGGGTACCTACCCGCGGCCATTATTAAGAACAGAGGCAGGCTATGGGTACTTCAATTAACTTCCCTTGTAAAATTAGGATACTACTACCTGAGGAGGAGTCCTGGTGTGGCATCGTAGAATAAGCACTGTGCTAACCACCAAGTGGACAGTTCAAATCCCTCAGCTACTCCTCGGAAACTATACTGGGTCGCTATGAGTCGGAATCCACTCGAGGGCACTAACAACTACCTGTTGGAGCATTAAAGGAGATGACGTGAAATCTCTGTGCAACTCCGTTAAGAATGTTAGTTCTTTTTGATACGGAGACCAGATGCTATTCAAAATCTTGATTTGCAGGACTATCACCACTTCACAAACAATGTGGAGCCCCAAGTTGCCGGGACCCCATGGCCACCTCGTTCTACAGTCCATCATCACTACTCTGGGGCTCTCTAACTGCAGTCTGCGATGCAGGTGATCCCACTTAATTGAGGAAGAAGGGCCCAGCTCGAGATGCCTGGGGGAGTACTGCCCTGGGGAAGCCCTTCTTTTCCCCGTAGCTCCAAAGACTGCGACGCTGCCGCCTACATGAGACGTTTGGACCCTGCCCGGCCCCCGTAGCTCCCCTTCCAGCAGGTGGTTCTGGACGTTTCCCCCAACTCGGGGCGCTCACGTCACAGGCAAACCTCAGCCCACGCGCCAGCGCCGCAACCAACCGAGAAAATAAACAAACCTCCGCGCGCAGGGGCTGGCGCGCCAGGCCCCGCCCCCCAGCTCCCGCCCCGGGCTCTCACACCGCCCCCTTCGCCCGGACTTTCCTCCCGCCCCCTGCTCGCAGCCGCGCACTCCCCGCCCCTCACCGCAGCCTGCAGCCGCGCTCACCGCCGCCGTCGCCGCGGTCCGCCCTCCCGGCCCGGCCCCGGCGCTGGCGGACCCGTTACTGCTCAGCGCCCAGCTCTCGGGTCGACGCGCGACCACCGTCCGGCGCGAGCCTCCTCCCGCCCCTCTCCACACTTGACCCAGCCTAGTCCCAACGCCCAGAGCAGCCGCCCTGAGAGCCGCAGGAGCGGCAGCGGCGGCGGGGGAAGAGGGAGAGGTGGGCCAAGCGGGCGGCCGGGGAGGCCCGGTGAGTACGCGGAGGGCGGGCCCGCCCTGCGGGTCCTCGCTCTGGAGTCTGGTCCTCGCTTCGGTGCCCCTAAGGCGGTTGTGGCGGTTCGGCCGCGCTCCCCTCAGCGCTGCGGGCTCGGCGGTTGGGGGCCTGGCCTGAGGCGACGGGTACCGCGGGCCAGAGCTGCTGGACAGAGGGCGCGGGAGGGCTGCTCCCGAGAAGGGCCGTGGCCCCGACTCGTCAGAGGGCTCGGGGGCGGCGGAGTGGGACCTGCGCCCGACCCCAGGCTCCGGTGCCAGGGCCGTGGCTGCGACTCCGGATGCCCCGCGGGGACCGGGCCGCCCTGGTGACAGGTGCCGTCGCCCCCTCCCCGCCGTCCGCACCCGCGGCTTCGTCCTGCCAGGGCCGCCGTCTCCCGTGCTCCTTCCCGGTCCAGCGGCTGCTCAGAAATTTCTGGAGCGGCCACCTGACTCGGTTTTCCCTTTTCAGGTTTTGAAGCCGCTTCTCTGCCCGCGTTAGGTCTTAGCCAGCCGTATTTCTTTTTCTATGTACTTCGTGCGAAGAAGTTTTGGAGCATCGGTGAACAGCTGATGGGAGAAATTTGGCTTGAATCCATGAATGAGGTATAGTGAATTACTTTTTGTACGACTCCCCTGCTGTCGATAGAAAAGTAAGCGAGCAGGATTTTTATTTTCTTATTATTGCCGTTGTTGTTTGGAAGAAGCAAATTTTCAGAAATCATGTTAGATCAGTAACGTTTAGAGTGCCTAGTAAATACTAAGTAATAATGACAAAATGGATTTTAAAATTGTCTGCTTGGCTTCTTTCCTCAGTGTCTTAAACATGTTTTATTCTCACGGTTACCACATTTTATAATTGAGGAGATGCTACGGCTTTTCTTTACAAGCACTAATGAAAAATCAGCTTTCTTACACTGAAAAACCAGCGAATCATCACTCAGCATTGTCTGCCTCTATGTGTACAAATATGTTTGTGGCTTAAACCTGTATTATCAGTTTAAAAAATTGAAATGAAACTATTTTGAGATACTTTTTGCAAATTAAAATGCTAAAAATCTTTAATTTGTCAAAGTCGAGCTTTCCTCAACAGGTTTATAACATTGTGGTTGGTATGAGTCAAACCCTGATTAGTGGAAGGAGTTCTTAAATTGCTATAAATGGTTAAAACAAACTTATCTGTAAGATACCAACTGTCCAGAACCGGGAAGTAGCTGAATAGAATACTGTGAGTAAATGAAAGTGGATGCAAAGACAAAAGAGAATCCCTTAATCCTCATTCAGAACCTGCTTGCATTTTGGGGTAGATTTCTCAGCCTTCAGAAATTAGGATCTGCAAATTGGGGAGAGGAAACCATACTGAACTATGAGGAGACAAATGGAGTTTAGGGCATACCCACTAAATTTATTTGGCTTGTTTGAAGTAGATGCATACTAGGAAAAGTTAGAATATATGTTGGGTGTTGGTGGTTGTGAAAGTTGATGGTTGTGGACCTTAACTGAAAATGTCAAAGACAATAATTGTTATTTGGAGAATAGAATGTGAAATAATGCAATTTAAAATTTTGACCACATGTTAAATCACTGATATCCAGTGTAATCTCATTTTAAGGAAAATTTTTTCACATTGAAAAATCTAATTTATATTTCAAAGAGGCCATACTAATGGGCAAGGAGCTCTAGTAGTGTAGTAGTTACGAATTGGACTGCGAACCGCAAGGTCAGCAGTTCGAAACTACCAGCTGTTCTGTGTGGAAAAAGATGAGGTATTCTGCTCCCGTAAAGATTTACAGCCTCGGAAACCGTGTACATGGTGATTATGAGTTGAAACCGACTCCACGGCACACAGCGGCCACTATACTAATGGGCATCTATAGACAGACAGTGTGGTGCTGCAGGAAAATACACTGGGCTGAAAGGTTGATTTGAATTGCAAGGTCGGTGGTTCAACCCACCAACTGCTCCTCAGAAACCCTAGACAGGGCCCCTATGAATTGGAACTGAGTTGACGGCACTTGACAACTACATAGATAAGTAGGATATATACATATATAGCTGCATGGCTGCTGACTCGGGGTAACCCCATGTATAGCAGGATGAAATGTAGTCTGGTCCAGCATCATTCTCAAAACCACCAGAATAGGTAAGTACATTGTTGTGGCTGTTAAGCCTGTCTGTCTCACCGAGGGTCTCGCTTGCCATCACTGACCCTCTTCACCAAACATGATATCCTTGATTGATTCCTCTTGATGACGTGTGCAAAAGAAAGAAGTTGGACAGTGTTATGTTGTGATTCATAGGTTTTTTGTTTTTTTTTGCACTAATTTTAGAAGTAGATTGCCAGGCCTTAACTTTCTAGTCTGGAAGCTCTATTGAAACCTGTCCACCCTGAGTGACCGTGACCATGTCAGTTTTTGAAATGCTAATGATAAAGCTTCCAGCATCATAGCAATACACAAGCTACCACTGTACTACAAACTGAAGCGTGTTCTAGAATTGGCCCTCTATATTGTATTTATTAAAATCATGCTAACTGTTGTTAAAAGGAAATGATGATCAGTCATTTTATAGAAAGAATTATTTTGGTTCTTGATTTTGAAGTTCCCTAATTGTGGTGGTCGGGACTGAGATACAGCTGTGGCTACTGTCTGTCCCAACTCTAGTGAGGTCATAGATTATAGGAATGAGGTCATAATGACTGTGGTTCTTAAGAGTACAAGCCATTTAAGAAATCCTGCTACTTTCTGTTTATGCTATTTTTATATTAGAGGCAGGTTAATTAAGTACCTGATGTATCCTAATAAAAAAAATTGTGTACTTTTATATATATTATTGATTTTGTTGTTGTTGAAAATATAGCCAACAAAACATAAGTCAATTTAATACTTATTACATGTGCAGTTCAGTGATATTTATTGCATTCTTTGAATTGTGTAACCATTCTCACGTTCCTTTTCCTAGTTCCTTCTTAACAAACTCACTGCTCTCTAAAGTTTCTATCTAATCTTTTCAATTGTATTTGCCAGTTGGATCTCATATGTTGCTGTTGTTAAGTGCCATACAGGTTATACCAACTCATAGCCATCCTGTATAGATTTTCCAAGTAGCAGCTGGTGGGTTTGACTGCTGTCTTTTTGGTTAACAATCTAGTAGTTATTGTACAGTGGCACACCAGGATAGTTTTTTAAAAAGCATAATGTCCAAGGAGCTCTGGTAGCGTAGTGGTTACGAATCGGGCTGCGAGAACCACAAGGTCAGCAGTTCAAAACTACCAGCTGTTCCGTGGGAGAAAGATGAGGCTTTCTGCTCCCATAAAGATTTACAGCCTCGGAAACCCTGTTACAGGGTCGCTATGAGTCGGCACCGACTCCACGGCACATAACAACAACAACAATGTCCAAGGCAGATTGTTTTTACTAGTTAAGTAAAACTATGGGGTATGCAAAGAGACAGACAGACTGTGGGAGCAGATTCCACTGCAGGGCCTTTCTGTAGCAATTCATAGGTGACAGTGCCCAGTTGTGGAAGGACTGTCATGTTACAAATGGACTTCTAGGGAGGGCTGCCCTATTGTTAACAGAGTCTTCCCTGTAGTATGTTGAAATCCATACTTCCACTAAAGATGTCTGCTGCTTAGAAAATAGCAGCTTCAGTTAGCAGTCTTCAGTATCTACTGAAAGGGAGAGCTGAAAGATCTGAGCTCACTCCCTGGGAGGTTTGCCCTGTGGGGTTCAGAGACCTGAGTTGTAGGGTATGCAGGGAGGCTCTTAGAGTGTTTACTTCTGTCTGTAGTAGTTTACTGTAAGTTTGCACTTGAGTGACTGGTTGGGGGAGGTGCTGGCATTATCCAAATGGACCCCTAGGGCAATTTGCCTTTTTGCTATCAGAGCCCTCTTTGTAGTATACTGGCTGTAGGTTTAGCCTCCATCAAGGTACCTGCTTCTTAGCACACAGTAGTCCTCAAGACTGAAAGGGAGAGCAGACAGACCTCAACTAACTCCCAAGGAGGTCTCTGCTGTGTTGGTTTCAAGGCCTGAGCTGTGGAGTGTGCAGGAGGCTGGTAGAATGTTTACTTCTGTGGCAATTCACAATAGGCTTGCAGCTAACCTTACTGGTTAGAGGAGGCTCTAGCACTCTAAGTGGACCCCCAGGGAGGTCTGACTTGTTGCTCTTAGAGCTCCCCTTTGGAGTATGTTGCCTGTGGGTGTATCCGCCACTAAAGAGGCCTGCTTTCTTAACTCACAGCTGCCTTGGTCAGTAGTCCTCAGCACTTATTAAGGAAGGGGGAGCAGCCAGATCAAAATTGACTCCCAGAAAGGTCTATACTGTTAGTCTAAGACTTGAGGTATAGGGTGTGCAGGGGAGCAGGTAGAGTATTGACTATGAGGATGGACTCCACTACAAAGGCTTTCAGTAACAGTTTGCTGTGGGTTTGCAACCAACAGTGTGTGTCTAATTGGGAGACATACTGGTGAACTCCATGCAGACCCTTGGAGAGGTATTCCTTGTTGACTTCAGGACAAATGCTTAAGATGTTATTTCTCTGTATAGGCAGTGATTGTGGTGGTTGAGGATGCAGATCCTTTTCCTGGAGTCACTAGCCCTACCTCATTTGCTCAGTGTGATTGAGGTAGTGACAGAGATGAGGGATAAATGCTTTTCCTACAGTATGTGAGTTGTGGTTGATCCTTGCCTGTCCGCAGTTCCCAGCTGCTTTCCTCTGCTCCCCAATTCATTCCTCAAAGCTGAGCACCACTTCCTTGGTGTATTTCTTGGGGAGGGTCAGAACAATGGTTTGTTAACACCACCATATGCCCAGAATTCTAATTCTTTTTAGTCAACACTTTAAGATCAAGCATCATAGCTAAACCAACAAGTTACGATCATGATCACTCTAGTAGAATGCACTTGTAATGAAACCTCTTTGAAACAACTTTGTAGGGTAATGATTATTAATACACAGTTGCATTATACAAATTGTAGTGTTTGTACATTCTTTGACTATTTGTTCTATATGTAAAGCATATCTTTAACTGCATAAATACTGTGTACTTGAGAAATGTAAACAATAATTGTGTTCCAGGTTCTATAGTGTGGTGTTTGTTGCTGTTGTTAAGTGCCTTCCAGTCTATTCTGACTCATAGTGACCCCGTATTTCTGAGGAGCTGCTGGTAGATTTGAACTGCTGATTTATTGTTAACAATCCAATGCTTATCCTATAGCGCCACACCAGGTATTTGTTAGGGATAGAAAAATTTACCCTTCAAAATCTTGGAATCAGGATTAGAGGGGTCTAGGTGCAACAATAAACACATAATTTTAATGGAATCACTCAATAACAGAAGTTACACAAATATTACAGAAGAGGGGAAGATTAATAGAGGGGCAGGTTAGGGAAAGCTTTAAAGAGATGCTCACACTAGAGCAAGATTTTGAGGAATGAATAAAAGTTTTAAGTGGAAGAGATGGAGATCATTCTGGGTAAAAGGAACAAAGAAAGGAATTATGTGTTCAGGAAATTGTAACTAATTTGATTTTGCCCGGGGTATAAAATCTGAGGAAGCATAGATGCTATAAAAGGTCCTAACATGTGCTATCATATTTTATAGGACAAGCAAATGGTTTTTGGGGTATTGAGTATATAGATAATGTAGACTTGACTCTAATTTTAACTCTGCCATGATCTCAAATATAGTGGAAATAATATTTTTTGTTAATAGAAGTCACTTAAGAAATTACAGAGTGTATTTTTATGTATAATGAACTGTCTGCATATTTTTATTTTGAATTTTGAGCTGAAACTTCTGTGTTTTAATCTTGTGAATTTTCTTTTGCCATTCAACTACGTATATTAACTTTTATTTTAAAAGACTAAAGGGATAAGGGGTAAATAAACTAATTATCGCCTCTTTGAATACGTTTGTGTCTGTGTTGAGTTCTGGATGATATAGAAATCATTCGTTTTCTGTATAGGCTAAAAATATGATTTATGTAGTAGTTTAATACTATATAAAGAGCCTGAGTGGTGCAGTAGTTAAAGTAGTCTGCTGTTAAGGGAAAGGTTGGCAGTTGGAATCCACCAGCCATTCATAGGAGGAAGTTGTGACAATCTGTTTCCATATAGATTTATAGCAGTTGTAATCTGCCCTACAGGGTCGTTGTGAGTCATAATTGGCTCAGTGGCTGTGGGTTTCAGTGGTTTATCCTAGTATTTGTTAGATATGACTGTAGATGAGAATGCAGAAGTTTAGGCACAAGACTGTAGGGTATATAAGCCCTAGACGTGATATCTTTAAATCCTTGTCTTCATGGTCTGGTCATTTTCCCTTTCACTTTTTATCTTCAGGTTTTTTTTGTTTTTTTTTTAATATTAATGATCTCCTATATTGTATAACCTTTTTGTAAATTCTGGAAAATTAGTTAATAATAATATTCTCTTAAAAACCTGTAAAGCAGTCTTTGATGTAACTTCTAGAATCTGTGGCTTTCACATTATTAACATGAAGGACCAGTGGCTTCTCATTAATTCTGACCTTTGTTGGCCCTTTATGAGCTTTGACATACAGCAGAAAAATCAATATTGAACTAATTACATTATGCTTACTTTTTTCTGTTTGGTTGTAGATAAGAATTTTCCATTTATGAAATAATTCTTTTTCTTATAGAAGTAATATGTTCATGGTAGAAAATTTGGGTAAATAGTGAAAACTTTTGAAAAGGAAAGTTAAACGTAACTAATCAATAAACAACATTCTTATCAACTGAGAAAAAACTGAAATTGTCAAGGACTTAATTCTTCTTGGATCAACTGTCAGCACTCACAGAAGCAGCAGTCAAGAAATCAAACGGCGTATTGCATTAGGCATATCTGCTGCACAAGACCTTTTTAAAGTGTTGAAGAGCAAAGATGTCAACTTGACGACTAAGGTGCGCCTGACCCAAGCCATGGTATTTTCAGTAACCTCATATACATGTGAAATCTGGACAGTGAATAAGGAAGACCGTAGAAGAATTAACGCTTTTGAGTTATAATGTTGGAGGAGAATATTGAAAGTGCCATGGACTGCCAAAAGAACAAACAGATCTGTGTTGAAAGAAGTACAGCCAGAGTGCTCCTTGGAGGCCACGATGGCCAAACTTTATCTCTCATACTTTGGATGTATTGTCAGAAGGGACCAGTTGGTGGAGAAAGATACCATGTTTGGTAAGGTGGAGGATCAGAGAAAAAGAGGAAGACCCTTACTGAGATGGATTCGCAAAGTAGCAGCATCAGTGGGCTCAAGTGTGGCAACAATTGTGAGGTTGGCCCAGGATCAGGCATTGTTTCATTCTGTTGTGCTTAGGGTCACTATGAGTCGGTGCTGACTAGATGGCACCTAACAACAACAAATCACATATACTTTTGGTTAGGTAAACAATACACATAAATAGTAAATTGATGATTATATTTAAAAGTTTTTTGTTTTGTTTTTTTCCAGTGGGGTGGTAGGAGTAAGGAGTTAGGATTAGGAATATGGCTAAATTTAGCTTGTGGTGGTGGTGGTTGTTAAGTGCCAGGAAAGCAGTTTTGACTAATAGCGGCAACCCTATATAGGGTTTCTGAGACTTTAAATCTTTGCAGGAGCAGAAAGCCTCTGTGGTTACTGTTAGGATCCTGGTGTGGTGCCATAGGATAAGCAGTGGACAGCTAAGGCCAGGTCAGCAGTTCAAACCCACTAGCCACTCTTGGAAACCCTATATAGATGGTTACTGTGAGTCAGAATCAATTTAATGGCACTTAATAACAGGATTAGGGATAGGGGTAGGAGTAAAGCTTGGTCTAGTTTTAGGGTTTCATTTAGGTGTATTGGTTTCTTGAAATCCGCTTGATGTCCTTTTCATTTGGAAGTTCTGTAACTATGTTATTCCTTTTTTTTTTTTTAACTTAATGAGTATTTTTTGTTTATTGTTGCAAACTAGTATTTCTGGTTTCCTATTTTTAGTCTTGTAGGTTTGTTTTACTTTGAATACTTTTATATATCTGAGTAGAGTTCTGGGTGATAGTCATGTATGTTAATATCATGTATATTTTCTGCTGTTGGTTCTCTGGTTCTCTGTCCAAAGAACTCTTCTTTAGTATTTTTATAAAGTTAGTCTGATTTTTACAAATTCTTTTAATTTCTGTTTATCTGGAAATTATTGATTTCACCATCTTAACTTGATGGATAATTTTGCTGTGTATATGATTCTTGATTGGCAATTTTTTTCTTTCAAGAGTTTTATATGTGTCATCCTAGTGTCTTCTTGCCTGCATAATTTTTCTTGAGAAGTCAGAGCTTTTTAGTTTTCCTTTGTAGGTAACTTTTCATTTTTCCTGAACTGCTCTCAGGATTCTTTTCTTGTCTTTGGTTTTGAAAAGTTTGATTATAATATGTGTTGGGTGATTTTCTTTTGGAATTGATTCTGTGTGGAATTCATACAACTTCTTAAATACACACCTCTTGTCCTTCATAATGTTAGGAAAGTTTTCTTTCAACAACTCTTTTGTAATTTTCTCTATTTTTCTGTTTTGTTATTGTTGTTTTCTTCCTGTTCTGGAATCTCAGTCACATGGAAGTTTTTCCTCTTGATAGTATCCCATAAATGTTAGACTTTCTTTGGATTTTTAAATTCTTTTTTTCTGATAGTTCCCCTATCAGATGAGTATTGATTGGTTCATCTGTAAGCTCACTAATTTGTCCTTCCATTGATTAAACTATACTTTTTTGCCTTTCAGTGTGTTATCTATTTCTGAAGTCTTAGTCTTTTGGTTTCTTAATTGCTGTTTTTGTATGGTTTCTAATTTTTCATTTATTTTGTCAATTTGTTCTTGTAATCTTTTCCTGAATTCTAGTTTTATTTGTGTTTTCCTTCATTTTATTTGCAGTTTTCTCAGTCATCCTCTCAATCCATTGATGGTAAATTTCATTCTTTTAAATTCCTTATTAGGTAGTTTCAATACTGTCTGATTATTACATTTTCTTACTTTTTAGTTTGGTCCCTTGTTCAAGCCATTCTGTCTTGTTTCTTTGTGTAAGCTAAAGTGGTGTTTTCTCTGGGACGTTGTGGCGTTGTCATATTTATTTCTAATTGATGATTTTATGTTGGTGTGTTCTCAGGCACTCAAAACCTAGCTCCTGGTGGATGTGATAGAGACTGGAAGTATGAATGCTGTTCTCTTTACACTGTTTCTTTACCATATAATTCAGAGTGAATTCTTGTGTCTTCAGACACAGGAGAAGTATACCTGATATCCAACCCCAGGCAGAGCAGAGGCACCACAGAGGGAGTGTCACTGGCTGCTGGGTTGGTGAGGGTGGGGATTAGTCACATCCCCAGCTACCAGAAGAGCACAGGGAACAAGGGAGAATTGTGTCTCCCTTGTTGACAACCTCCAGCCACATCCTGTGCCTCCAGGCCAGTTTATCAATTGTTGTTAGGTGCCATTGAGTTGGTTCTGACTCAGCGACGCTGTATAGGGTTTTTGAGGAGGGCTAGTGAGTTTGAACCACTGACCCTGTGATTCATACTGGCCTTGTGGTCCAGCGCTTTATCCCTCAGTGATACATCAGGACTCTTACAAAATAGTCACTTACAAAAGCTCAAGATGGTCACTACTCCAGGCCAGCCAACAGCCTGCTTATATTACTTCTCTCTCACTGCTCCCACTCAGCTTTCACTTCCAGTCTGCACTCAGTCCATCTCTCTGCCCTATCCGCTGAAGCTCAGGATTCTAGGAATACCACCTGTATCTATTTCACCTGGTCTCCCAAGTCCTTGTGTCAGAGGGTCAGCTCAGTGCATCTGCCTACTCTGCCATCTTGCTCCAGAAGTTTTTATATAAAATGTTTACATCCTTTTTTGTTTGTTTTTTAATTTAAAATTTACATGTCCTTTGTTCTCCACTTCTGAATACTGGTTAGTGTACCTTTTGATATGGTACATAGGTTCTCATGGTTTTTGAAGTCAATGGTATTTGGGCAACTTACTACCTCCTTTAAAAGGTACTATTGCTGTTAAGTGCCATTGAGTTGATTTCAACCCATAGCATCCCTGTATAGGGTTTCCAAGGAGCAGCTGGTGAGTTTGAACCATCAACCTTGCAGTTCAAATGACTTTGTGATCTGACACATTAGCCCACAGCGCCACATAAAAGGTACATGTATAGCTAAAATGATTGACCTCCAGTTGTCTCATCAGACTCCTGGTGTGGCACTGTAGTATAAGCACTGGACTGTGAACCACAAAGTCAGCGGTTCAAACCCACCAGCTGCTCTCTGGGGAAAAAGATGAGGCTATGTACTTCCATAAAGATTTACAGTTTCAGAAACCCTAGGGAGCAATCTGCTCTGTCCTATATGGTTGCTATGATTTGAAATCCACTCAATATCAGTGGGGTGAGTAGGGTTATTATTTAAAAATATAAGTGACTGCCACTATTCTGTTCTTTTTGTTCTCTACCCAAATAGAGGATCATTATAAGTAAGTGTATTCCCTTTCCATTCTGCCCCTTCATAAGTTAAAAAAAATATTTGAACATATGGGTTTATAGCATAGTCTTGCCAGAAAATAATTATTTTGTTTTTTATTGTTGGTTCTTTTAATATTTGTTAGTATTTACGCTAATGCTTGCTTTTGACTTTGTCATTCTGTCTTTTCTTTGATTTCTTCTTACAAAATATTTACGATCCATTGTTACAACAATTGTTATGATCCATCGTTACAACTTAAATTTACAAGTTCCTACTGTTGAAGACAGAATTTCTACTGCCTTAAGGGGCTTACAGATTAATAGATTTATCTGATTCTTGGGTTTCAGTTACATCTGAGCGCTCCTTCTGCAATCTATCTGTGACTCTTCAGTGGCTGATTTTTCATCACTACTTTTCAATGACTACTAACTGTTTTCTTTTATTTCAGAGATTAAAGCTTTAGCTTCTAGAATGACCAGGTGTTGAATTGATTTAGTGTGTGGGTGGGGGGTTTGTTGCTGTTGTACTACATCAGAACAGGTTTTCTTTTCTTTTTTTTGCAATGGAGTCAGATGGGCTTAGTAGTCAAATTTTTAAATAGCTTCTCAGTTATGACTCTGAAGATCTCAAGATGTATTTTATCCTAATAATAATAATAATAATTCCACTTGTTGTTGTTGTTAGGTGCCATAGAATCGGTGCTGACTCATAGCGACCCTGTGCACAACAGAACGAAACACCTCTGTCCTGGGCCAATCTTACAACGATTGCTACATTTGAGCCCGTTGATGCTGCACTGTGCCAGTCCATCTTGTTGGGGGTCTTACTCTTTTTCTTTGACCCTCTACTTTGCCAAACATGATATCCTTCTTCAGGGACTGGCCCCTCTTGACAATATGTCTGAAGTATGAAAAATGAAGTCTGGCCATCCTTGCCTCCAAGGAGCACTCTGGCTGTACTTCTTCCAACACAGATCTATTTGTTCTTTTGGCAGTCCATGATATTTTCAATATTCTCCAACACCATAACTCAAATGCATCGATTCTTCTATGGTCTTCCATACTTACGATCCAACTTCTGCATATTGAAAATGGCCATGGCTTGGGTCAGGCGCACCTTGGCCCTCAAACTGACATCTTTGCTCTTCAACACTTTAAAGAGGTCTTGTGCAGCAGATTTTCCCAGTGCAGTATGTCATTTGATTTCTTGACTGCTGCTTCCATGAGTGTTGATAGTGGATGTAAGCAAAATGAAGTCTTAACAATTTCATTTTCTTCTGCATTTCTCATGATGTTATTAATCCAGTGGTGAGGATTTTTGTTTTCTTTACATTGAGGTGCAACCCATACAGAAGGCTTTGGTCTTTGATCTTCATCAGTAAGTATTTTTAAGTATTCTTCACTTTCAACAGCAAGGTTGTATCATCTGCATATTGCAGGTGGTTATTGAGCCTTCCCCCAATCCTGATGCCATGTTCTTCCTCATATAATCCACTTTCTTGGATTATTTGCTCACAGATTGAGTAAGTATGCTAGTTCACACCTTGCCTAATTTCAAACTATTCAGTGTCCCCTTGTTCTTTTTGCGTGACCTGCCTCTTGGTCTATATCCAGATTCCTCAAGAGCACAATTAAGTGTTCCGGAATACTCATTTTCCACAGTATTGTCCATGCCTTGTTATGATCCACACAGTCAAAAGCCTTTGCATAGTCGATAAAGCATAGGTAAACATCTTTCTGGTATTCTTTTCTTCCAACAAAGATCCATTTAACATCAACAGTGATATACCCCATATTCCATGTACTCATCTGAATGTGGCTTGAACCTCAATTCCCTCCCTATCAGTGTACATTTGCAGTTGTTTTTGAATTACCTTAAGCAAAATTTTTCTTGAATGTGATGTTTTCCACAATTCTTGGGGCAGCTCTCTTTGTAATGGACACAATTATGGATCGCTTCCAGTCAGCTGACTCAGCTGTCGTCTACATTTCTTGGTATAGATGAGTGAGTGCCTTCAGTGATGCATCAGTTTATTGAAAGATTTCAATTTGTATTCATCAATTCCAAGAGCCTTGTTTTTTGCCAATGCCTTCAGTGCACCTTGGACTTCTTCCTTCAATACCATATATTATCTCTTGAAATGGTTAAACATCAAACATTTCTTCTTGGTACAGTGACTCTAAGTATTCCTTCTGTCTTCCTTTTTTTTTTGTTTTTTTTCCCTTCTATCTTCTTTTGGTACTTCCTGCATCAATCAGTATTTTGCTCATAGAATTCTTCAATATTTCAAGTCAAGGCTTGAATTTTTTTTTCATTTCTTTCAGCTTGAGAAATGCTGAATGTGTTCTTCCCTTTTGGTTTTCTAACGCCAGGTCTTTGCACATTTCATTATACTACTTTGTCTACTCAAGCTGCCCTTTGACATTCTCTGTTCAGCTCTTTTACTTCCTCATTTCTTCCATTTGCTTTAACATCTCTATGCTTTATGTTTCAAGATCTTGAAATGTTCTTTGATGATGAATGTAATGCCATTCCTCTTCAATTTGTCATTTCCATCATGGTAAACCATGTGATTGTCAGATTCACAATGGCCAGTGCAAGTCAATTTTAGCTCACTAATGTGTAGGATATCGATGTTTATTGTGTTTCAATTCATTTTTGACAATTTTCCTAGATTCATACCATGCATTCCGTGGTCTGATTATTAATGGATGCTGTTTCCCCTCGTTTTGAGTTGTGTCCTACCGCAAATGAAAGTCCCAAAAGCTTTACTTCATTCACATCATTACAGTCAACTCTACTTTGATTAGGATAATAAAACAAAATACAAAGATACCAAATGTTGAATTTGTATAAAACTTGAAATCTTTTCAAGGTTTCTACTGAGAAAATTGTGTTTCTTTTTGTGAATATAAATTTTTAAACATGAGTTTTACCCATGTAGTATGAATATACAATTCCTGATCCAGACCTTTAAATGAGTTTAATTTGAGTTTCCATTGTAATTGTTTTGTTAGTAAGAAAAGCTCTTAGACTTTTTTCATATATAATTAATAATTTACAACAGTTGAAATTATTTTTAAGGAATCTAAATTTTTTTTCATCAAAAAACGTGATACTGAAATTTCTTGGGATAAGATGAAAGAATTCCAAATCCAGTGGTATAAGCACTGGACTGAAAATGTCAGTTTGAACTGCAAGGTCAGTAGTTCAAATCCACCAGCCATTTCTTGGAAATGCTATACAAGGATGCTATGAGCTGGAACCAACTTCATGGCACTAGACAAGAAAACGAAATTTAAAAATAATTGTAAGCTCTAATTTGAAAAAAGCATATGCATTGTTTGAGTAGTCACCCTGCATCTAGCTTTTATAAATAAAGGGCATGCCATTGGCAAAAAGGGAAGAAATACCTGCTATATGTGGATATAGAGATTTAAGACCATTACATTGAACCTTGTTCAATAGGAGACTTCGTGCTTCCCCATTCTCGACCTGGGAGTGTTGTGACTTTGTAGTATAATACTAGACTGTGAACCACAAGGTCTGCAGTTTGAATCCACCAGCTGCTCTACAGGAGAAAGATTAGGTTTTCTGCTCCCACAAAGATTTGCAGTCTTAGAAACCCCATGCAGGGTAGCTGTGAGTCAGAACCAGTTCAAGGCACTTAGTAACAGTTGTACGGTATGTTTTATTTTCTTAACACAGACTCTTCCAACATTTTCACAGTTCTGTTTACTATGATGGGCAGCAGTGTATTCTGCAGCTAACTAATGAAGTAGATTCCAAGGAGTAGAGCACTTCCACTGTCACAACTGACACCTACAGAGGCGTTTGTGCTGGAGCTCCCTCTAAGGAGTACCAGATGAGTCTGCTTGCATCAGGAGGAGACTACACAAAAGATCGGACTTCTTCAGGCTTCTCCAGAGTTGCCTTAAAGCCTACAGAATTGTTACCTGTACCTGGGAATACACTGATAGAAAGCTTTGCCTTGTGCCATAGATAGAAAAAGTCTCTGAACTATGGATAAATGTTGTAGCACAGCAACTTAAGAACATATAATGCATTCAGGACAATCCAAATGTGATTCTTAAGTTTTGATGTCAGTACTTTGGAGAAAGAAATTTATTTGTATAAAATATCAGTTATGATGAACCTAAGTTATGTTTCAGGAACAACCTGAAAATCTCTGTGGCTTAAAGCAGCAACATTGCTTTCTTGCTCAAGCTATGTGTCTGTCACAGGTTGATTAGGGGGCTTTTTCAGTTGTGGTTTTAGATACCACCATTCAACATAGCTGATGGTACTCTCATCTTTACATAAGTTTTCACAATCTTCAAAGCAGGGGATTTAGAGCATGACAAATCATATGCTGACTTTTTTTTCCCATTATCTTTTTTTTTTTAAAAAAACTATTAATGTGAATTGAGTGATAGTTTACATGGCAGAACACTGATTTTGTATTCATCCAACTGTATTTTGCTTCATTGCAGTAATTGCAATCCTCTCCATGCACCACTGGTTAACAGTATTTACCTCTATTTATTTATTTCTTTGTTTTTTTTTTTTTATGTACACAAAACTGTGCAGGAATATATAATCGTTTAAACAACAGAAGCCAGCCTCTTGCTTACTAGCACACAGCTCTTCTCTTTCCAAGAGGCTAGAGTTCTCAGTTGCTCTGTTGCTCCTTGCCCTCACCACTGCTGCCGTCTCTGGTGTCGCTGTTTCTCTGATTAGGAGTCCAGTCTGCTCAAGCTCTTCCTGCTTGATAGCCCTAGGGCCCTCGGTTCCTGGAATGTAAGATTAACTACTCCCCGCTTTTTGCACATCTTCTACCTTTACAGTTGTAACAGTCATGATTACTCACCATTGAATAAAATGAATCCTATCCCTGTTTCCTTTCACCAGACCCTTCTAGACAAGATGAAAACTATTCAGTGGGGATTGTACCTTAACCCCTTGCTCTGAAACTAAACTCCCTCTTTTTGGTTTATTTATTTCAGTTTTTATTGTGACTTGAATGATAGTTTACATAGGAGAACATCAGTTTTACACTCATCGTTTCATTGCAGTGATTACAATCTCCTCTGTGCATCATCACTCAACAGTATTTGCTTCTATTCCCTATTTTTGGGGTGTAGAGGGGAGAGATGTTCACAAAAGCGCTCAGGAATATATAATCGTTTAAACAACCAAAGGGCACATTCTGCAAGCCTGCCTCCTGGCTGCCATTATACAGCCTTTCTTTTTCCATGAGTCTAGAGTCCTCAGCTGTTCTATCTTTCCATGTCATCATCTCTGCCTCCATCTCTGGTGTCACTGCTACTCTGGATAGGGTCCCACATTCTGCTCGTGATCTACTCCCTTGATGGGCCTAGGGTCCTCTGTTCTTGGGCTGTAAGATGAACTACTCCCCTGTTTTTGTTATTAAACTTCTACCTTTACAATTGTGACAGTTGCAATTAGTCATGATAACAATTATTCACTATTGAATCATAAGAATCTTATCCCCATCTCCTTTCACCAGACCCGTCTAGACAAGATGAAAACTATTCAGTGGGGATTCTACCTTCCCCTGCACACTCTGAAACTAAACTCCCTCTTGAAAACTTGAAAGCCAACTATTTCATACATTTATGTTGTACTTTTTGTTGTTGTTATGTGCCATGGAGTTTATTCCAACTCATAGCGACCCTGTACAGGGTTTCCGAGGCTATAAATCTTTATGGGAGCAGAAAGCCTCATCTTTCTCCCATGGAACAACTGTAGTTTCGAACTGCTGACTGTGAAATTAGCAGCCCGATTTGTAGCCACTACGCTACCAGAGCTCCTTCTCATGCCTTTATAAGCCCTCCCATTTTAGTTAGCCAATGTCTAAGTTGCCTGTCCCTGTCAACCCTGTATACTGAGGGATAGGCTTGATCTTTGATGTGAAAACTCTTTCCCTCTGTTGGTATTTGAGCTACTGCATCCATAAGTAAAGGTCAGATTCATCAAATTGTAGCCATTTACACTTGCTTCCTGTATTAAATTACTGTATCATCTGCTAGTGGAATTCTGATCAATAAGCCACCCAAGCTAGGTCAGATGGGTAGTATCTGAGACTATACACAGCAAGCTACATAAAAGTTCATGCTGTGCTAACTTTTAAGGATTTTTTCCGTAATTTTTTTTTTTTTTTGTGTGTGTATATTTAAACATAGTTTTTATTGTGAATTACAGTGATACTTTACATGGGAGAACATCAATTTTACACTCATCATTTCATTGCAATGATTACAATCCCCTTTTAAGGGTTTTTTAAAGGTCTTTTTTTACTGGCCAAAGGAAGTCAAATGGTCATGTCTACATTCAACAGGCAAGTGATACATAATTCTCCTTTAGGAAGGAGTAATAAATATTTGTGAACAGTAATAACAGTTACCACATGCAATTGTCACAATCTGTCCCATCAGTTAATAATTTAAAATAGTGATTCTTATTGTTTTCAAAGTGCTGAAACCAACTAAATCTTTACTGAGAATTTTAACATGATGTGATGTGGTGCTGCAGGATAATGCCCTGGACCTCAAAGTCATTTTGAACTACACCATTGGTGATTCAAACTCACCAACCACTCCTCGGAAACCCTATACTTACAGAGTAACTATGAGTCAGTCCTGACTTGATGCCACTTAATAACAACTAAGTTAAAACAGATTTAATTTGGATATGAGAGGCATAAGAATGCATGTGTTTATGATTATGTTTGGAGTATATGCTTAGTATACATTTAAATATTTCCTTTGCCCATCTCAACTAGATTGAAAATACTATTGTGTAGCTATTTTGTTTGACAAAAATTAAAATACTTTGAGATCTCGGGGGGAAAAAAAAAGCAGAATTAAAATTTGCCATGATGGTTTTGGGAGTCCTGGTGTGGTGCTGTGGGTTAATGCGCTGGACTGCAAGGTCAGTTTGAACCACAAGGTCAGCAGTTCAAGCTCACTAGCTGCTCCTTGGAAACCCTATGTAGTGTCGCTATGAGTCAGAACTGATTTGACGACACTTAACAACAACAACATGATGTTTTTGAGTCTGTAATTTATTTTTAATTTTGTAATCTTTAAAAAAAATTTTTTATTTTGTTGTTGAGTTATACACAGCAAAGTATATACCAATTCAACAGTTTTAACATGTACAGTAAGTGACATTGATTACATTCTTTAAGTTGTGCAAGCATTCCCATCAACCTTTTCTGAGTTGTTCCTTCCATTAATGTAGACTCATGGTGTCCTCCTAAGGTTCCTTTCTAGTCTTTTGATCCCTATAAATAGTTCTTAAAACAGCATAATGTTCAAGACAGACATTCCAAACTTGTTAAGCTAGACTATTGTTTGGTTTTATGAAGACATCAGGGGATATTTTTGTTTTAAGGCTTAAAGACTATCTCAGGTCAGTAGTTTAAAAGGCTCATCCAGTTTCCATGGCTCCAGAAAGTCTTTAGTCCATGAGAATTTGAGATTCTGTCTTCATTTTCCCCTTTTTGATCAGGATTCTTCTATAGAACTTTTGATCAAATGTTCAGTAATGATAGCTGGGCACCATCCAGTTCTAATTTTGTAGTGTTTTTGTTCTTGTGAAAAGAACTTCTGAAGCCTTAATCTCATGCTTGCAGGAAGAATTTAAACCTGAAAATTTGTCATAATTTATCAATATGATGTCATCTGTTTGTAGGGTATTTTATTTGATTTGCGTATTTCTGGTCATAGGAACAATGGGTTTTAACATAGTATTGCAATAGGCATATATTAATAGTTGCCAGGTGACATGTTCAAATATCTCCTGTTTTCTCTTGTTTAACAAATAAATAGAAAGTTTTGCATTTTTTTCTGGATTTTTAGGTTAAGTTGTAAGATAGAATACATGCTTCTCATTTTTGTTTCCTTTGGAAAACACTTTTAAGTATAGTGTAAATGCTTAGCTTTCAAAATGGAACCCAATAATTCTCACCTAGTGTTGACACTTTTGTGTACTCCTTTCTCACTGCAGAGGGTGGGCTCATGTAACCAATAGGGTATTATGGAAATGACTGTGGCTAATTCAGATGAGCACTGTGACTTGAGACAGAAAACTATAAATTACATAAAACTATAAAGAAGAAATGGAGTCCTGGTGTGGCGCTGTGGGCTAATGCGTCAGACTGCAAAACATCGTTTGAACTGGCAAGGTCGGCAGTTCAAGCTCACCAGCTCCTCCTTGGAAACCCTATACAGGGTTGCTATGGGTTGGAATTGACGGGACGGCACTTAACAACGCAGCAAAGAAGAAAGCAAAGGATGAGTAACTAAAGTGATAATCTATTGATTCTTATTGTTAAGTGCCATGGAGTTGGTTCCAACTTGTGGAGAACCCTGTATAAGGTTTCCAAGGATCAGCTCGATAGTTTGACTTGAACTGCTGACCTTGTGGTTCAAACCAACCTTGAAGTCCAGTGCATTATTCCATAGTGTCACACCAGGACTCCAATCTGTGGATGCAGGATGCTATTGGGGAGACTTACACAGAAGTGTGATGATGTTGTGTTAATCTTAGTGTGGGTACTTGGCGTGTGCATTTTAGCTTTTAATCTAAATGTTTTTGAAAACAAATTTCAGTTTTTTTGTGTGCCTGCTAAATTTCAAAATAAAATAATTAAACATTTATGAATCATACACAAAAGAAAATCTGTGTCTTTTTTAATGGAAATAATAATCTAGTAGTTGCTGGGCTTTTTTGGACTTGGAGAGTAATGTTGAGCAAATATGTAAATTCAGGTCCCAATTCTGCCACTAATTTGTGGAATCACCTTAGGCAAGTCACGATTTAGAAATTACCTGTGGACCTTCAAGATACCTTTCTAAAAGATTGTAAAAATGCTGAAGAGCAAATGAAACCACTCTTACCTGTGCTTGAATTACCATTCAGAGACTATAGTGAACTAAAAGATAGTGCCAAAAGTGATTTTAAAAAGTCTCCTTTAGTTGAGGAAGCTTAAGTTCTCTATTTTGCTTTCAGTTCTGTGATTTAGTAGCACTTTCGAGACCCAGACTTAAGGTAGCAAATTTTTGTATGTTCCTTTTTACTCCTTTTTTTTTTTTTCCCTCCTGTCTTGGAACTTGAGGAAAAGGTAGTTGGGCTAAGGGTCTCTTTTTATGTATACAGTGAAAAAATGATGCTTTTATTAAAGTATTGTTATGATTTTTTTCAGTATGCCACTTTAATTTAGGATACTTTCTGTAAATAATGAGGGTAAGTCAAATGTATTGCTACTTGGGTTCCAGTTCGTACATACATGGGTTTATTCTAAACAGAACACACTCAGCATGTATTTGCAATAAGTTGATGGCAGCAGACAAGTTCTCGTTGTAGTTGACTTGGATTGGGTTGCGTTATGTGCTGTGGAGCTGGGTATGACTAGTAGCTATCCTGTATAGGGTTTCTGAGGCTGTACATCTCTACGGGAGCAGAAAACCTCATCTTTCTCCCTTGGAACCTCTGGTAGTTTCACACTGCTCACTGTGAGATTAGCAGCCTAACTCATAACCACACTACCAGAGATCCTTTCTCTCAGTAGTTACACCTGTCTTAATCTTGGCAGAGTCCCTTCAAAATAAAGGTCCTTCGAAACTGTGGCTTTCAAGGAGATTTGCTGGGCCTGTTAAATTCAGAGCAGGAAGGTCAGCTCAGTTATGGTGATTGTTTTCTGGGTTGCCACAGGGGTAATCTTGATAGATTTTCTTGAAGGGTACAGAAAGACCATGGGGACTTACTATGAAGAAGTTTTAAGACAATGGAAAACTGCATTGGTGAGAATAGCTAGGAGAGTTGCCCTGAGGAATTTTTGTCTATCACAACAATACATCTGCTCTTTTATGAGAGTAGTACGAGAATTTCCTTGGAAAACCTTGTCTAATCACCATACAACTCTGATATTTCTCCTTCAGATTTGTGTTCCCTGAATTTAAAGAATGTTTCAAAGTAACAAATTTGAGTCACTCAAGGATGCCAAAACTGCTGTTTGGTATTGATATAAATTGAAGAGCACAAGATTCTTTGGGAGAAGGGTTGGAGAGATAGAAACATTGCCTTCAGAATATGTAGACCTAGATGAAGGGTATGTGGAGAAACAATAGCATCATATTTTGATAGTTTTATTTATAAAGGTTTATATTATTTTGTAGCAGTATTTTTAATTTACTCTCTTGTGTACTAATTATGGAGATATTTAAGGGAAAGAGGAAAGATGAATTTCTGAAGACCATATATGAAAAATACATGCATTAATTATATTGGTGGCAATGTTACAATAGTTATTATCTGTGAAATCTCAAATTATCATTTATTTTACATTGTTTACTTTAAAATATATTATTGCCAAGAGGACTGTGATTATGAGTCCAAATACACCAAGTTCAATGTCAAAAGAAATGTTTTGTATAAATGCGGTGTTTTTGAGTCTAGAGCAGATTTTATTGAACATGTTTATTCATTTACCCCTTCTGTCCATCCCCGCAGGAATTATTCTTAACAGAAGTATTTTAAAAGAAAAATCTTCACAATGGCCTCAGCAGTACTTAGTTCAGTTCCCACTACTGCTTCTCGATTTGCCCTGTTACAAGTGGATAGTGGCAGTGGTTCTGATTCTGAGCCTGGAAAAGGAAAAGGTCGGAATACTGGGAAATCTCAATCTTTGGGAAATAAATCAACTACAAATGAGAAAAAGAGAGAGAAAAGAAGAAAAAAGAAGGAACAGCAACAGAGTGAAGCAAATGAGGTAGCAATTAAAATTTGTTAAATGTTTGCATTCTATAAATATAAAGACAGGTACTTTCTTGTTCACTCATATAGCCATAGTACCTTGTCTATAAGTTCTCCATAAATATTCAGATGAATGGATGGAGATTTGTGTGTATTTAAAGTCAAGTGTAATGAAAATATATCTTTTTAAATCTCATTTATTTTTTACAAGTTTATATACTCAGTCCAAAATGTTTCTGAAAAATAGTGAAGTATTAAAAGGAACAAAGGTTGTTTATTTGTCTAGCGAAAGATGCAACCAATGAATATTTTCTTACATATATATAAGTTTATCAATAGTTTAACAAAAATAGAATTCTGTAATAGACCATTTTATAACTTTTTGTTTTTAAATTAATCATGAGCAGTTTGAACTTACTAACTGCTCCATGGAAGGAAATGTGGCAGTCTACTTCAGTAAAGATTTGCTACCTTGGAAACCCTGTGGGGCAGTTTGATGGGGATAAGTTTAGTTTATTTTTGGTTCTTGGGAGTAGTAGATGCATGACAGACACTTTTCTCTCAGACATTCTGAGCATGGGGTACAGGATTTATGTTTAATGTGCCCATAATTTTTAAAAGAAATGTGACAAACTATTCTCATGGTGGTTATGGTTGTGTGCCGTGGAGTCAGTTTCCAATGCATAGGGACCCTACATAGGGTTTCTGAGGCTGTAAATTTTTACCGGAATAGAAAACCTTTCTCCCGTGGAACTGCTGGTAGTTTTGAACTCCTCACCTTGAAGTTAGCAGCCTGACTTGTAACCACTACCAGAGCTCCTTGTATATTCTAGTATATGGGGGGGGGAAAAAAAACAACTAATTTTTTTTAAGGTTTTAAAAAATACTAAAGAACCAGTCAGATTTACAGTAACTTTTAAATATCATTTCATGAGAGAAGTAGTAAAAGTATTATTTTTCTCATATTCCTTTTATAACGTCCCAAGACTAAGAAAAAAGCATTTTTAATTTCTTCTAAATATCTTTTTTAAATGTTTGCCCTGCAGAAAGTGACTTTAGAACCATTTTTTACTGGCAGATCACCTTTCAGAAGTCTAATCATTCAAAACTTTTGATTGCCAACCATTTTCTTTTGGGAATTAAAGGTGGTAGAGGAGGAATAAAAAGTAGGTCATAGTGTTTACATTAGTGAGTTTGCATTAGGAGTGTGTAACAGTGAGCACAAAGGATACCACCTTTCCACTTCGATAACTTTCTGTATTTGCAGTTTTACCAATGACTACTTCCTGTAAAGGAAAGCAGTAATCTACCTGCTAGTGCTTCATATCCAGAAGCATCCACTTCTCTATATCTTTTCTCCAGCAGAAACTTGTAGCTTAGACTGGTTTGTTTCTTATCACTCCCATCTTTCAGGACAGTTGTTGTTGCTAAGTGCTGTTGTATCAGTTGCAAACACGGGGTTTCTGAGGCTGTAAATCTCTGCAAGAGCAGAAAGCCTCACGTTTTTCTCACAGAATTGCTGGTGGGTTTGAACCGCTGACCTTTTGGTTTGCAATCCAGTTCTTATCCAACAGCACCACCACATTCTCTAATGTAGTAATTATCAGTCAAAATTGTTGATCTTTATTTTAAAGCCTCTCAGTATTTTTCTCTGATGTTTCACCTACTGTGTTTCAGATTATTCTTCTTGTCAGTAGATTGGCCAGTACAGTTTTGGTTCGTTATATTTTCTGTACTAACAAAGCAATTGTCAGAGTGGCTTAGGCTGTAATTAAATGTATAATTTGTTAATTATTAAACTTTAATGTTTTTGACTGTTTGATTTGCAGTTTGAAATGTATACTTTTCTGTTTTCTATTCCTGTAAGTGTCTTCCCTTTAATCATGAGGAAGCATTAAAATATTGTAGTATAGTATTAATGCACCAAAAATGTCTCAAATCCTGGAAAAATTAATGTTCTACAAGGATTATAATACACAAACACAACTTTATTTCGGATGTTTGAGTTAGCATAAAGGTATTTGCAATGGTATTTAAAAGTACAAAAATATTATATAGTATTTTTTTTTACCTTCTAAAAAATTATTATCATAGGTATGATCAACCACATTTATATATTTTTTGTTTCTTTTGTAGCTTAGGAATCTTGCTTTTAAGAAAATTCCCCAAAAATCTTCCCATGCCATTTGTAACGCTCAACATGAACTTTCAATGTCCAACCCAGTACAGAAGGATTCACGAGAAGAAAATTGGCAAGAGTGGAGACAAAGAGATGAGCAGGTACAGCTAATTAAATTAAATTATTTTGATTTGTTTTTCAGGGAATTTAGGCATTTTTAAGATGGCAACGTACCTAAGTTCTTGTCACCATTTTTCTCTAGAGCAGTTTTCAGTGGATAAGGCCTATGTGTTTGCTACTTTTAATAGGGGGGTTCTATTTTTTTGTATATGAGGAAAACTGTTTTTTTGTTGTTGGTTTTGGCAATTCAGAGCAATTATTCTATACGTTTTGAATTTAATTTGCCTTTTTACAAATTAGAAAAACTAGGGAAGGGAGAAAAACAGAATTATTTTAAGTAAAAAAATGAAACACATTTGTGAAGTCATAGTGCTCTTGTTAAGAGTGCCCAGTCATCATTTTGCTTACAAAAGAAAGATTTTGAGGGAAATTTTTTCTACTTTTATGTAAAATAGTTGATGGCATTTGTTTTCTTTTAATGTATTTACATGATATTTGTTCTTCTCTGTCTCTATTAAACAGATCATATTAATAGTGAACATACATAATTTAATAAGAGTAATTTTTTGTTAGTATTTAGGAAAATTACATGCCATGCCCAAAATGTATTCTAGGAGATACTGAATGTATAGGAATTGAATAGTTATATATTTACTTATTTATCTGGTTATCATCTGATCTGGAATAGGTATTGTTCTGGCAGGTCTACTAGGGCAGGTACTCAAGCTTGGTTTACTAGTTTTCAAAGAGTTGGACTATATACTAAATGGAGTTAAAATAGAGTATATTTATAACTTTTCTTCAGGATTTTTCAGTGTCTCAGGTTCACCATTCTTGAGTCAATTATTACAGTAGAGTCATGCAGAATTCCAGGCAGTGATATACTGGTTAAGTAATTTTGTATGCTTTCTAGATGATTTTGATTTTGTTCTTTTATTTTTTTTCCTTCTATAACACTTATTATGATAAATATTTCTGGTTTAAAGTGATGTTGGTCTTTTACAAATCTATACATTGTAATGATTTAGCTGTTTAGATAGTAACAGAATTTACCAGTATATTCTCCAGAGAGAATTTTTTCATCATAAGGGCACTGGAAAACTAATAAAGAAAAACACCAAAATTTGCACCAAAATAAATTTCTTGCAATATGAGAGCTCGAGCACAATATTTGAGTACCGTTGTTGTGGTCATAGTCATAACAACGATTGTAAGGATGGTGCAGGATCAGGCAGTGTTTCGTTCTGTTGTGCATAGAGTCGCTAGGAGTCAGAGAGGACTTGACAACACCAAACAATAATGACAACAGTTATGAAAATGAATTATTTGATTTATCCTTAACCTACATATGGATGCCATCCAAGGCCCACTTTGAGAACTCTGAGGAATTTCTCCTGTATATACTATATATATATAGGGTCACCATGAGTTGGTGCTGACTTGATGGCACTAAACAACAGCATACTATTGATGGGTCACTTATGAAGGCCTAGTGCCTTATCTGGAAGTCCCACTCCCAGGAAGATATAATCCAGATTATGGGAAGTAAGTGGAGTGACTCCTATGATGATCCCACTGAGGGATAAGGAAAAGATGGGGCAAAATTTCTTACTGATGGACAGTATACCACTTGGAATTCACTTCACTATATGGAATAAACTTCAGAAAGTTCATGGGAAAATTCCATTATCTTTTAATTCAATTTTTCCACAAACTCTTTGATACCCCTCTTAGATATCAAATAGCTGCATAGAAAGCCTGTGAGGTGTGTTAGGTGTTCTTCCTCATGGTGTAGAGAAACAGCACTGTGAGAAAGTCCCAGTGTGGAGACTGACTCAAGCAAAAGCTGGATATTGAAATCTTGCCTGTTACCTAGCAGGTTTTTCCAAACATAAAGAAAAATAATGCTAAGAGAGAATTTTGTATTTCTAAATCACCAAGTTGATATTAAAAGTGAACTCAAGCTAAAATCTAAGCGATGGCATTTAATAACATCCAGATACTTCATGAACTTTTAAGCCATTGTGGGACATTACTTGATTTCATATTAGTTGAAGACAGTTCTGCCACATAAAAGGAAAACAACATTGTACCATCCAGAGTAAAAGTATGCTTTGAAAAAGATAGACAAGATATGCTACAGGGAGGAGAAGTTAATTTTAGACAGCATCTACTTTGTGCTTTAATAAAAATCCAGGAACAAGAACATTTTGTAAAAATTAAGGAGATAATGTTCTATACAAGGTGAGATTACACAGTAGGCTCAGATGGAGAAGTCTGTGAGAGCCTGAAATTAACAGGGGACTGGATGGATGAGTTTTTTAAAAAATCATAACAGAATTTGTAAAACTTCATTATAAGGATCAAAGAACAGAATATACCCTCAAGAAAATTGAATCAGTTGTCTAAAGAAAAATTTGAGATAGTTCGTAGTTAATATTCACCTGAAAAGTATGGAATATCAAACTGAAATCTAACAGATTTAAGTACCGTGGAGTCGATTCCGACTCATAGTGACCCTGCACAGGGTTTCCGAGGCTATAAATCTTTACGGGAGCAGAGTGCCTCATCTTTCTCCTGTAGAACAGCTGGTAGTTTAGAACTGCTGACAAGAGGTATAATTAGTGACCCTTGAACAAACAGAACAGAGGCAGTCAGCAAAGACACTGTTGATAAAAGTATTCCAAAGCACTTGAATCTGAGCTTGAAAGGAGTAAGTCTGTTTTGTGTTTTTGGAAGTTTTTAATGTTAATAAGAAATAAGATAGAAGTACTGTAAATGCTGCATAGAAGAAAACAGGTTGCTTATAAACTAAAGAAATTAAGACCCTACAGGAAAGCTTTGTTGTCATTGAGTTGATTCCAGTTTATTGTGACTCTAGAACAGAGTAGAACTGATCCACCATGATTTCCAAAGCTGTAAATCTTTTCTGAAGTGGACTGCCTCATCTTTCTCTTGTGGAGCAGCTGGTGGATTCAATCCCTAACTTTCTGAAATCAGACTGGCTACTTTAAATGCCAGAATTGAAGTGTTAGAAGCAAGAATTTATACCAGGCATGATTTCATTTATGAGAGAAATGTACTCTTAGATATGTGATGGTTCAGAAAGTATATCATTATCATTCAAATTTTCTGAGGTGTGCTCCTGCCAGTTTCTTAATTTGGGTTCTCGAGAGAAGTAAAACTAGTGAGATGTATATAGAGGTAGAGAGAGAGAAAGATAGATAAATACATTGATAGATAAATGGATTGGTAGATATGGACGGAGATTGAAATTGATTTACTTCAAAGGACTGGCTCACACAGACAGTTGCGGGCCTAGCAGATGGAAATTCCCCAAGTCAGGTACCTGGCCAGAGACTTCTTTTGATGTAAGTCCTACGTTCTATAGGTCAGGTGACGAGAAAACTGCAGGTCACAAAAGAGAAAACGCTTTCAGAATATCCATTTATATTCTGGAGGCAGACCATATCCCTAAGGAAAATATCTTTTCATCTGATTGGTGGATCACATCAGATCACATCATCAAAAGTGATTACACTACACTACACTATGCACTACGCATTACACAGTACACTATGGAACAGCAGCCAGTGCCATCAAGTCAGTTTTGACTTCATATAGCGACACTGTATAGAGCTTCCAAGGATGTAAATCTTTACAGGAGCAGAAAGCCTCATCTTTTCCTGAAGAGTTGCTAGTGGATTTGAACTGCTGACCTTGCAGTTACCAGCCTAGTGTGTAATCCCCCTAGGCTACTAGAGCACCTTATGGTGTTGTGTAATCACTAGAAATCAACTTAACACATGAAATACACTACCACAAAAAGTAAATCTAAAAGAGCACAACAATTGGGAAATACACATAGTGAGGACTGAAGCTAGTTCAATGTAGAATTAATATAATAGTGGTGGTAAATATTGTTGTTATAGAGAACATAGCATATTTGAAGAATTGAGTCTTAAATTAAAGCCCTGTCTATAAATACAAAAATGAGGAAGATTGAAATAGGCTAGAAGAGGACTCAAGTACTTTAAAGTTTTCATGTTGATAAAAACATATAGTTTTAAGTACAATTTCATTTAAATTTAAAGGTATGTATTACAGGGTCGCTATGGGTCGGATCCGACTCGATGGCACTTAACAACAACAATTTATACAAATGGGAGTCCTGGTGTGGCGCTGTGGGTAAACGCGCCAGACTACAAAGCCGTTTGAACTGCAAGGTTGTCAGTTCAAGCTCACCAGCTGGTCCTTGGAAACCCTATACAGGGTTGCTGCTATGGGTCGGAACCGACTCGACGGCACTTCACAACAACAGCAACTTATACAAATGGAGTCCTGATGTAGCATTATAGGATAAATACAGGACTTCTAACCATAAGACTGGTGGTTAAAGCTCACCAACCACTCTTTCTGATCCCTATACAGATCTGCTATGAGTTGGAACTAATTTGATGGCACTTAACAGCAAAAACAATTTATACAAATAGGAAGTACAGTGGCTCCATAGGATAAAACTGGACTGTGACCCATAGAATTGGCAGTTTGAGCTCACTGTCCACTCCATGGGAGAAAGATGAGCCTTTCTGCTCCCGCAAAGATTTAAGACCTCGGAAAAAGACTTACTATGAGTTGGAACTGTCTCAGTGACACTTAAGAACAGCAACAACTTAATCAACTTTTCAAATCTCAATAAATAGAAAGCAAAAGAAATTGCAAGGAAACTTTGAAATAAGGTATAAAATAAGGTTGTTAGGTGCCTTCAAGTCTGTTCTGACTTATCGTGACCATGTGCACAATAGATTGAAAAACTGCTCAGTCCTGTGCCATCCTCACAATTGTTATGGTTGAGCCCATTGTTGCTGTTGCTGTGTTAATCCATCTCCTTAGGAGTCTTCTTTTTTGTTGACTGTCCACTTAACCAAGCATGATGTCCTCCAGGGACTGATCCCTCCTTAGACATGTCCAAAGTATGTGAGACAAAGTCTCACCGTACTCACTTCTAAGGAGCATTCTGTCTGAATTTCTTCCAAGACAGATGTGGGTTGGGTCAGACACAACCTAGTCTTCAAACTGACACGTTTGCTCGTAAAAAAGTACAGTAGACAAAAAAGTCCTTCTATAAATAAAAATAGTTGGACTTATTCATTGAAGAAAAAGGACCAGTTGGGACAAACTATCTGAACTAGAGTTTGATTTTAATTCTAATTTTCTGCTCAACATTAAAATTAAGATATCTGGATCCTAAGAAGATAAATTCAGGCTATTTGAGAAACTGTATATTTTGTCAGCAGTTCAAAATCACCAACTGTTCCTCAGAAACCCAATACAAGGTCTCTATAAAGTCAGAACTGACTTGATGACACTTCGTAACAAAAATGTTTCATTGAGTTATGCTACCTGTTGTTGTTGTTATGTGCTGTGGAGTTGGTTCCGACTCATAGCGACCCTGTACAGGGTTTCCGAGGCTGTAAATGTTTACGGGAGCAGAAAGCCTCATCTTTTTCCGGTGGAAACAGCTGGTGCTTTCAAACTGCTGATCATGAGATTAGCAGCCCGATTCGTAACTACTTTATCATATTTTTCATTCCAGAATCTTATCTCTATCCCAGCATACTTCATTATGGAAAAGTAGTCTTATAATCCAACCCAAAAGATTTCTAGTTTTATATCTTCAGTGAGTGAATTTTATGATATGTGAATTACATCTCAATAAAGCTACAACAACAAAGCTCTCTTAAAAAAAAGATATATATAAATAGGCTGTGATTTGAATGTAGTTGTAATTTTTACTTTCTTTTAATTGAATTAAAATGGACATATTGTTCACCAACAGCTGTTGCCTGTGAATAAGTCTCTTTGTGGATGTTGTTCAGGTGTAGTCTCTTTTTTTCACAGTGCAGTGGTGCTACTGATTTCAGTGTATCTTTTTAAAGTCTATTCTTGGTTCAAAAATAACTGAATAGAAAAATCTCTTCTTAAAGGGTTTCAGTAAAAAACAGACCAAATTTTATTGTGTATTACTTCTCACTGTATTGACTCAAACTGCACATCCTTGGTTTTGTTCTGTTTTAAGGTGAAATATTTGTTAGAATGTGTGTAGAAGTAATTGTTCTTTCACCTTGCATCTTCCAGTCCATTTGATAAAGCAGTTTTGCTAATAGACATTTCTTCTTTTGTGGCTATGACATTTATCACTAACTTCATGGTTGATACATTAAATCCCTTGGTAATACTTGGACTTTTACCTTGTTTTCCTATAACGAATACAAATTCAGGTAAATCTTCTGTGGTTTTTGTTTTTCTTATTTTAACAGCAGAGATCATCACTTTTGCGCTAGAAAGCATTCCTTAGTACTTGTTCTGGAAAGACTTTGAAAGTGATATAAAAATTGTTTTGTCTTTAGACCACTGGTCTGATCAGGTTTTATAGCAAATAAGCTAAGAACAGTGAAATTGATGATGACACAGTAAATTAAAATTTGAAGTATCTGTTAAGAGCCTTGGTAGCGTAGTGGATTACGAGCTAGGCTGCTGACCGAAAGGTCAGTAGTTCAAATCTACAAGTTGTACCACGGGAGAAAGATGAGGCCTTTTGCTCTGTAAAGATTTACAGCCTCAGAAATTATTCAGGATTGCTATGAGTTGGAATCAACTCCATAGCACACCACCCCCACCATTATCTTAATTCATTATGTATAATTTTTTTTTCTTTTTAGCTGCTTAGGTGGCATCACTCTTGTTCTAACAATAGATTTATATTTTGTATTTGCTGTATTAGAAATCTGTTCATTTTCAAATTATGATGTTTTTATTAGTTGCATTATTTCCAGTTCTATTTTCATTATCACTTAAACCTTTGTTGAATCACTGAGCCATATTTATTACTTGAAGATAAAAATTTTAACAAAAATGCAGACTTAATAAATGTAAACACCACTAAAAAGACATGAAAATCCATTAGCTGAGATGAACTGAAGCAGTAGTGAACCTAGATGCAGGTTTTTTTTTATAACTTTGGCAACCTTTAATATCATAATGTTCATAAAATCATAAAGATTGTATGACCGAAAGATTTATGGGCAAAGAATTATGGCTTTCAAATTCATGAAAAATATGTGATCCATTCTTTGAAAAAAATAAACTAGGTTAGAGGATCACAAAACTCTACTCCTACTGTGGCAAATCAACTGGCTGCAAGTGTTAGATGTCTTCAGATTGATAGTCTGTATTGCTTCACAATACCCATGTTTCCAGGTGCCAAACTTTGCATTTGGGGTTTATTTTGCTTGGATTAAAAATGAGTAAAATTGCTGTACTATCTAGTTGCATTTCTTTTTTTGTTGTATCTAGTTCTAAAACATTTACTGCCTTTCAGGTTTTCATTGCTCTCTCTTATTTTATTATCACAAACTCTTGAGCTTTTTATAGGCTTTTTGAAATAGAAAAAACATTTTACTGCTAGATGGGGAGAAGGGGGTAATGAAGAAAGCCATGAAGAAAGCCAAGAGAAAGGGGATCTGAAGTACTTCATCTTGGGCATATGTAAGCATCTTCTTCAGTTTTGTAGATATTTGAATGCCAACTACTTCCTCATTCTCAGTGTATATATAACAGTTTTATAGGTGCGCAGTAGCTCCATAGGATAAACACTGGACTGCGAACCACAAGGTCTGCAGTTTGAGCCCCCTAGCCACACTGTGGGAGAAAGATGAGGGTTTCTGTTCATGCAAAGATTGAAAGCCTCGAAAACCCTATAATAGGTTGCCCCTGTGGAGCAATGGGTAGATTCAAACTGTTGACCTTGTGGTTAGTAGCCCAGCTCATATTCCATTATAAGTTGAGGCTTGAATTTCTTCTAAAGTTCTTTTAGCTTGAGAAATGCTAAGAATGTTCTTCTGTTATGGTTTTCTTACCCAGATCTTTGCACATTTCATTGTAATATTTGGCTCTGTCTTCTTGAACTTCCCTTTGAAATTTTCTGTTTATCTTTTACTTGTTCATTTATTCTAATAGCTTTAGATTCTCTCTGTTCTTGAACAAATTTCGGAGTCTATTCTGACATCCACTTTCATCTTTTGCTTTTTAATAACCTTTGCTTTCTTCATGTATGATATTCTTGATGGCATCCCACAACTCTTTGGTCATTAGTGTCTAATGCATCTTGAGATGGTCTCTAAATTCAGGTAGGTTATATTCAGTTCCGTATTTTGATTCTCTAGGACTTGTTTTTATTTTTTGTTTTTTTTCAGCTTCAGCTTAAACTTCCATATGAGCAATTGGTGGTGTGTTCCACAGTTGACCCCTGGCCTTGTTTTGGCTGATGTTACTGAGCTTTTCTTCCATCTCTCCACAGATGCAGTCAATTAGATTCTTGTGATTTCCATCTTGATATGTCCAAGTAACCTTTTATGTTGTTTAATTAAAGATAATTGCAAAAAAAAAAAGGTATTTGCAGAAGGCTTATGGAAGATGATAGACTAGGCATATGTACTACATGGAGCTTCTACAACAAAGATATAAGAGACCAAATGAAACAGACACAGAAAAGAATTCAGAAATCGTGAACTTCATAGGAAAAGTTAGAGAAGTGAATTGAGTGCTTGTTGGGTGGAGAAGCCGTGCAGGCATGGCAACAAAGGGAGACTGTTGAACAGTGTAGCCACCTTGTTGCAGAAGGTGGCCTTCTGGCAGCAGAAGGTGGCCTGCTAGAGCAGATTCCTGTAGACACACTTCCTTGGTGACCAGAGGGGTGGCAGCTCCTACCCTCATCCATCCCCAGTGTAGATCTTATTCTCCTTGAATTCAGAGCCATGTTGTTGGGAGCCACACCAGTGTGATGTGGAGGCCTGCTGTGATGTTTTGGTGCACTGCTTTAGTGCTTGGATTTCAGACGGCTCAGCTCCAGACCTACAGAACCTGCAGAGCTGCCAAACCAGCATTTAACCAGTCACTCAGCCCTGTTTCTCATTTCCTCTATTCTTTTTACCCCCTTTTGATCTCTACTACCCTCTCTGTTTCTTTTTTCAATTTCCCTCTCTTGGTTTTTCTAAGAATCTTTTTAAAATTTCTTGCTTTTATTTCTTCTTCTATTGTCCCTTCTATAGCTCGATTTTCCTGTCTCTCTTTTCTCCTTTCTTAAATTCCCCACACACACACACTCTTTTTTTTTCCTCTTCTATAGCTCCTTTCTGTCTCTCTTTTGTCTTTATACTTATACTCTAGTATTCTGGTTACTGCTTGTTCTTATTTTATTTCCTCTTTATTAATTTATCTTTTCAATGTTGGCTTCTGATTTATTCTGTTTTGCTTCTTGTGTGGTTGGGTGGGTGGAAGAGGGATTTTCTGTTTCCCACCTGACATAAGATAGCAACCATGCCCGTTTAGTCTAGCCACAGCCATACCTCTGTAGCTACACCCAGTGGGCAAGAGCCATTACCAGCTCCTATACCACCTTATCAATGATAGACAGCAGTCAACACCTGCCAAACCCACCCTAAACTGAGGTGCATAAATGACAAACGAGATTGGTGTACATGCATCTATTCTCTAACTACACCCACAGTAGACAGTTGGTGAGAGCCTAAGAACACATCAACATGTGATCATCAGGTAAATACAAATACAACAACCTCATAATTCCCTGGAGACAACAGACAATTTTAACTCACAAGAAGAAGTAAGAGAGAGGCAGAAGCAACGAGGTGGAGATGGGAGTGACCCAAGAATGCTGCCAACACCATGAGCCTCCTCAACAAGCTCAAGAGTGAGATGATCCCAGAGGAGCTGCAGGAGGAGGAGGAGGAGTTTAACATGAGGCCCCTCTCAGTGCTCATGCAGTGGCTCAAGAACATCACCCAAGTGCTCATCAACTGTCACAACAAGAAGAAGCTTCTGGGCCACATGAAGACTTTCGACAGGCACTGCAACATGGTGCTGGAGAACGTGAAAGAGATACGTTCCCAAGAGTGGCAAGGGCAAGAAGTCCAAGCCCATCAACAAGGACTGTTACATCTCCAAGATGTTCCTGCATGGGGACTCTGTAATCGTGGTCCTGCGGAACCCACTCATTGTCGGCAAGTAGGGGCCCAGAGCCGCCTCCCACCACCCCATGAAGATCTGCCTGGTGTTGGGAATAATAAAGTCCCTGTGGTTTTTTTTTAGAAGAAAGCCTAAGATTTATGTGGGACACCATGAAGAACAATTTATGGGTGATTAGAATTTCAGACAGGAAGAGACTATAAAAAGCACAGAGAAAATTGTCTTAAGAGTTGTTGGAAGAAAATTTCCCTAATATCAAGAAAGATGATAAGATAAGCATGCAAGAAGCTGAATGAACCCCAGACAGGATAGATGCCAAAAGAAAATCACCAAACATCATAATCAAGCTTTCCAAAACCAAAAACGTGGTAAGAATTCTGAGAGCAGCTTGGAAAAAACAAAAAGCTACATACACCAAGACTAAGACTCAATGGGAATACACACTCTTGATTGGTGACCACGTTTGTCACCAATAAGGGGAAGTGAGGGAAAAACAGCAATGAGACTGTGAGCTAAGCCCTACAACACTCAATAGACTCCTGTGAACCTGGGTGGAGACCTGGTTGGCCAACAGTGTGGCAAAGACCTCGGGACTCTTCGACCCAGAGTTAATGACGTAGCCACAGAGGACTAGAGTAGAGAGTGAAGTGTCCAGCTGATAAGAAGAGA
>NW_006408532.1:34400372-34401695 GCF_000296735.1 Chrysochloris asiatica | reverse complement strand
TTCTCTTCCCATGAATCTGAGAGTCCTCAGCTGCTCTTCCTCTCCATGTCCCCATCTCTGCCTCCCTCTCTGGTGTTGCTGCTTTTCCGGATAAGGTCCCGCATTCTGCTTGTGCTCTTCTCCCTTGATGGTCATAGGATCCTCTGTTTCTGGACTGTAAGATTAACTGCACCCCTGTTTTTGTTACGAAACTTCTTCCTTTACAATTGTGACAGTTGCAATTAGTCATGACAACAAATACTCACTATTGAATCATAAGAATCTTATCCCCATCTCTTTTAACCAGACCCTTCTAGACAAGATGAAAACTATTCAGTTGTGGACTCTTTCTCCTCCCCACTCCATACTCTTAAACTAGACTTCATCATGAAACCTTGTAAGCCAGTCACTTTGTGCCTTTATAGCCTCCTTCCCCACATTTTAGTTGCCCACCCCTATCTACCCTGTGTACAGAGGGGATAGCACTGATCCTTGATGTGAAGACTCCTTCCCTCTCTGTTGGTATTTAGAGTTACCACCTCCTTGAGTATAGGTCAGGTTAATCAAATTGTAGCAATTTACCCTTGTTTCCTTTATCGACTTTTTTTTTTTTTTACTCTTCCTGTAGTTGAGATCTGATTATCAAGCCATTGAGGCTGGGTGAAACGGGTACTGTATGCAAGTTTGGGTGTTCTTGTGCATCGCCCCTCACTTCAAGTCAGCTGGATGCTTCACTCTCAACTCTAGTCCTCTGTGGCTGTGTTCTTGTCCATGGGCTCAGGTGTCCCCAGGTCTCAACACACTTTGGACCTTCCTCTTCTCTCTCTCATTGCCAGATCAGCGGCAGTCAGTGGACTGTGATTGAACTCAGCCCATTTCTTCATTGCTGCCTTTCCCCCTCTTCCACTCACCAGTAGACCAGTGTGGTCGCCAGCAAGCTTACATGCCTGCTCATATGTTTGCTTTCAGTTTCAGTCTTACAGGGGAGTTTTTCCTGAAGGATCTTGATTGCTTGCATTGATGGCTTCCTGGTGAACAGCTTGTTTATTCTTGTAGTAGCCAGTCTTGCTGATTTTTTTGTTTGGTGTTTTTCCTGATGATCTTTCTTTGAAGATGTATCTTCTGTCGCTCTAGCTGTTTGTTCCAGGCTGGTCTGCTTGTCTTTTCTAGTGGGAATGTCCCATCTCAGAAGGTTCTGGATGGGGCTCAGGATTCCATCTAAGGTCCTATACTCTGCAAAGGCTCCGCAAGAGGCCTATTTCACTGGGCAAGTTGTAGAAACCCTTTTAGGTATTCCAATCAGTTATAGGCTGAAGACGGGCTTACAAGTTTTCTGTAATCATA
>NW_006408532.1:34391419-34398752 GCF_000296735.1 Chrysochloris asiatica | reverse complement strand
ATGCTTTCTGATTGCCTCCAGGTGATGTGATCAGGAGATGGGCTTCCCTTTTCACTCTTCTTCCTGAGAAATTTCAAGATGTCACTATTAGTCGTTATGACGAACTGAGGATTTAATTTTCGGCCTATTTCCTTTTTAGTCTGCCTGTCCTGCTCCGCAACCCCCCATTCAGCCCTTTTTCCTAGTGATAAACAGTTCAGGTCCAGCTGTGGCCATTTTGCACTACCATTGGGTTTTAAGTGTAAACTGTCCCTTTAAATTTTGAAGAGATCTGTGTGCATGCGTAGTAGAACCCTCAAGGGGTGTGGATGGAGTGTCCACTCACTCAGGCACCCCCTCTAGTCACCTGAATGGAGGTGCACAACCAGTGAGAGACCAGTGAACAGATGAAATAAAAGAGTGTCCACACCTTTATCTCCATTGTTCTGTCTGGCGTCTGTGGCTGCTCTGATCTTTCCCCCACTTGGTCTCACCCAAGATGGCAGCTCTGGGAGCAGCTGAGCATCTTGGATTAAAAAGCACTGGATTTCTTGCTTCTGCTACAAATTCCCCTAGCTGTAAACTTTAAACCTTCTAAATATTCCTTTATCTGTGGTTCAGAATTCTGGGACCATTCCCTGAGCCTGCTTGGTCTGGTATTCTGCATTGTTGCTGATGGAGCTCTTCACTGTACTTCTCCCCAATCCGCCATCTTGTTTGCTCTCACCAGAACAGATTTTAAATAGGGGAAACTTTAGTAAATTACAGTGTAATGACCTCTGACTTACCCAGAAAATTAGTATATCTGCACATCAAAAGGAAAATAATATTTAGTAAACATTAACACAAAAGAAATGAAAAGAAAACCTATAAACAAAATGAACTCAGAAAATTGAGTGTGACAAAGAAACCAGCAACACCACACAGAGAAAGAAACCACACAGCAAAATGACACCTATCAATTTATACCTGTCAGAAATTACCCTGAATATAAATAGCACCAGTTAAGAGAGCGAGCAGAATGGATAAGAAAACAGAATCCTTCAATATGCAGTGTATAAGAGACCAATCATAAAGATGGAGATGGACTAAATGTCCATCAACAGAAGTATGGTTAAACAAACTTTGGTACATACACACAGTGGAATACTGTGCAACATTGAAAATTAATGATAAATCTGCAAAACACATCATCATGAGTGAAGTTAGTCAGCCACACAAGGATAAATATTGTTGAGAACAATGTTTTAAGAAACTAAGAGACAACGGCGACGCGCCAGTCGGTGTCTCACTGTGCCGAGACCCTGCGGGTGTCCTCGCGAGACAAGCTCGCCGAAATGGCTGTGTCCGGTCAAGGAAACTTTGAGAGAAGTTTGGAGTCGCTGGACCTCGCCAAGTTTGCTAAGAAGCAGCCATGGTGGCGTAAGCTGTTGGGACAAGAATCTGGCCCCTCTGTCTAAAAGTATAGCGTGGCCACGCAGCTGTTCATTGGAGGCACCATGGGCTGGTGCACCGGCTTCATATTCCAGAAGGTTGGGAAGTTAGCAGCAACAGCTGTAGGTGGTGGGTTTTACCTCCTTCATCTTGCTAACCATACTGGTTACATCAAAGTTGACTGGCAGTGAGTAGAGAAGGATATGAAGAAAGCCAAGGATCAGCTGAAACTCCGTAAGAGTAACCAGATACCAAACGAAGTCCAGAGCAAAGCTGAGGAGGTGGTATCATTTGTGAAGAAGAATGTCCTTGTGATTGGGGGATTTTGTGGAGGTTTTCTGCTGGGCATGGCATCCTAAGGCAGACAACTTTGGGGTTGTTTTCGTCCATCATTCGTCCGAAAGTGTCCATTGCGTTTTTCCAACCAGAGGCCTCTGCACTCCATAATAGGACACTGAGTCTCTCCTCGCCTTCCTCTCCCTGTTGGTACAAGCTTAACTTGTATGGACATTTTGTCTCTGGCTGTCTTCGCACTACAGTGACTGTAGTGTTGGTGTCTATTTCCTTCTTTAGTTGGTTTTATACTACACAAAGATCGTTTGAACTGCATCGTTGGTTCAAGCTCACCAGCTGCTCCTTGGAAACCCTATACAGGGTCGCAATGGGTTGGAATTGACTTGACGGCACTTCACAACAACAACAGCAACTTGAACTTGCTGATGATGGAAGAGACAGACATTACATTCTTGTCCCAGTACACTCCCTGCGCAGTTAGTCTATAGCTCAGCAAGAATGTAGCTTTCTGTTGAATAAAACCAACTCAAGAAGAAAGTAGACACCAAGATAGCCACTTTAGTGTGACAATGGCCATAGACGAAATGTCAACAGATGCATCTGAGTGCTCCAATCAAATGTTATACTACAGAAAGAGATCTGTGTGTACTTGGTATTGTTTTCCTGACAAAACAACAGCATAAACTTGATCTTTGAGAACTTCTGAATATAGGAAAAAAAAAAAAAAGAAACTAAGAAAAGATTTTCTTCATAGATGAAGCAATCTGTGATAGTTATGGGGGTAGGGGAGAGGGAAAATTATTCACGAGCTAGAGGGTAGACACATGTTAGTTAACATGGGTGACAGTGCAGGCAATTTACAAGAGGGAAGTTAGCAGAGGAAAGATGAAGGTAGCGGGAGGCAGGGAAGAATGCAATAGTTAAAGTGAACAGAGTAAATAACTGATAACTGATGGTACATGGAGATGATTGCAGTCATTGGATATGGGATTTGTTGAATATAAAACTGAGGATCTGCTTTGTAAACCTCTCAATTCACAGCAAAGAGTTTTTTTGTTTTTGTTTTTTAAGTATTTGCAATGAATAAGTCCTAGGTCTTGCAAAATTCTGTCATGCAATCTTCAGTATCACTTCTGTTACTGAGACCTTATTTCCAAACTATGGATCCTTCATCCTTATTCTGACCTTCACATTTCAGTCTCCAGTAATTATCAGTGCATCTTGATTGCAAGTTGAGTCAATTTCAGACTGAAGAAGTTGATAGAATTCCTCAATTTCTTTGTCACTGGCTTTAATGGTTGGTTTGTAAATTTGAATAATAGTGATATTAATTTGTCTTCTTTGTAGGTATATGGATATTGTCCTATCACAGAGAGCATTGTACTTTAAGGTGGATCTTAAAATTTTCTTTTTGACCATGAATGTGATGCCATTTCTCTTTGTTGTTCTCAGCATAGTAAACCATTTGATTGTCTCTGATTCAGAATGGCCATACCAGTCCATTTCTGTTCATTGACACCTAGGGTGTCTATCCTTATGCTTTCCATTTCATTTTGACAGCTTCCAGTTTTCCTAGGTTTATACTTCATGAGTTCCATATTCTGATTCTTAATGGGTGTTTACAGCTCTTTCTTCTCATTTTGAGTTGTGTCACATCAGCAAATGAAGGTCTTGAAAGCTTAACTCTATCCAAATTATCAAGGTCAGCTCTAACTTGAGGAGGCAGCTCTTTCCCAGTGGTATTTTGAGCACCTTCCAACTTAATGAGCTCATATTCTTGTACTATATCAGACAATTGTCTGTTGTATTCATAAGGTTTTCAGTGGCTAACCATGCCAAGTGTTGAGCCTCTCTTCCTAGCCTATCTTAGTCCAGACATCCACTGAAACCTGTCCATGATGGGTGACCCTACTGGTAACATAACTTCCACATCATAGTTGTTGTTGTTAAGTACCATGGAGTCGGTTCCGACTCATAGTGACCCTGCATAGGGTTTCCGAGGCTATAAATCTTTATGGGAGCAGAAAGCCTCATCTTTCTCCCGCGGAACAGCTGGTAGTTTCCAACTGCTGACCTTGTGGTTAGCAGCCCAACTCGTAACCACTACATTACCAGAACTCCACTACGCTACCAGAGTTCCACATCATAGCAATTCATAAATCACCATAGTATGACAAACTGACAGACAAATACTGTCGAGTTGATTCTGACTCATAGTGACCTTACGTAGGATTTCCAAGGAGTGGTTGGTGGGTTTGACTTTTTGGTTAGCAATCCAGTGATTATACTACCATGCCACACCAGGACTCCATTCATATTTTAGGGTCAGCTTAAATTAATTTCTTTTTTGTAGCTTCTGTAAGTTGTTTTTTTTCATCCTCAACCTTTATATAGTACTTTTAATATCCTATTCTGTTTCCTGTAGCTAATATGTGCCAGTCTTATAGACCCAAATGCAGTAGAAAATCTGAGGGGGGAAAAAACAAATTTATGCTGCTTTTTAAAACCCCACAGGCAGAGCACAGAACATGGAAAACTAACAGATCTTTGTTGGTTGATTGATCTTATAGTGACATGTTTGGAAGATTTGTTCTAATTTTCAAAGGTTTAATTGAAAACTGCAATCATCTGTTTGCATTTCCTTGTATACTAGCTCATGTTGATATTTAAAAAGGTAAATTCAAGCTCTAAACTGCTACAGATAGAAGAATGGTATGCTATGGAGAGCCTTATTTTTTACTTTAGAAGTTTGATTTTATTCTACTTTTACCATGCTGTTAAAATGTGTTACCTTAATTTTTAAATTCAGTAAGTTAGTATGCAAAAAAGAATAATATCTTTTGCAAAAATTTCAACTTTCTAACCTCTTCTGCCCACTAACCTATTTTTAGAATATTATTCAGAATATGTGACATATTGGGGATGACTTTAAATGCTAGAGTCCTGGTGTGGTGTGCTGTAAGATAAGCACTGAATCGCAAGGTCTGTTTGAATTGCAAAGTCAGTGGTTCGAACTCACCAGCTGCTCCATAGAAACACTATACAGGGTCTATATGTTTTGGAACCAGTTCGAGGACATTTAACAACAATAACTAACATTTTTCTAGTTTTCAGGGTATTACTTTGAAATAGATTATTCCTATTTGGGGTTTTAGTTAAGCAACAATTAGATAAAAATAATTTGTTGGGATGATACTGAGTGGTTCATAGCTTTTAATTAAAAATGAAACTAGGCCTTGGGAAACATGGGGAGTAAGGATTTCTGGGATACAAAGATAAGACCTAGTAGAATTCATTGTTAAAGAACTAGTCAGGTGATTGAATTCTACTTACTTTCTGTTTGTTTTCAAAATTCAGTTCCTGGGTGTTTTAGTTAATTTGTGCTGCTGTAACAGAAATACCATAAATGGATGGCTTTAACAAACAGACATTTATTTTCTCAGTTTAGTTGGTTAGAAGTCTGAATTTAGAGAACTGGCTGACAGGAAAGGCTTTCTCTATCCACTCTGGAGTCAGGTCCTTGTCTCTTCAATTTCTACTTCCTGTTTCCTTGGAGATCTTCATGTATTTTGAAATTTGTTGCACCCCATCATCTATGCTTCATCACTGCGTGTTTAATCTCTTTTATGTACCAAAAGAGATTGACTCAAAATACTCCTTCCACTAATCCTGTCTCATTTAACATAACAAAGAAAACCCAATTCCAAATAGGATTATAACCACAGATATAGGGGTTAGGATTTAAACATATTTGTTGTTGTTGTTGTTAAGTGCCGTTAAGTCGGCTCCGACCCATAGCTACCCAGTATAGGGTTTCTGAGGAGCAGCTGGTGAGCTTGAACCTCCAAATTTGCAGTTCAGATGGCTTTGCAGTCTGGCACATTAACCTACAGCACCACACTGGGGGACATAATTCAATCTATGACACTGGGTGAGCAAAAAAGTGTTCACTTTGTATTACAGCCTATTGGAGATGGTAGCTTGGGTACATGTATGGATGCAGTAATTGGTGATATACAGCCTTACATGATTGTCAGTCCTGTCAGAATCAGAGAACATTGAAATAAAGTATAGTTATTCAAAAGAATAGATGAAAGATTCTAGACAAAAACAAGAGCTGTCTACTAAATTTATATTTTCTTTATACAGTACATATAGGTGGATACATACATGTACACAATTCCAGAATTTTATTACTGTCATGTAACTATTCTATATTTGCTGCAAGCAAACTAACCTTATTCCCAATTCTAGACAATCCAAAATCCAGTCCAGCTAACTACTGTAGCAATTTTATTTGACAGGTGGTGTTTTTAAGTGCTATTGAGGCAGTTCTGACTTATAGTAACCCTGCATAGGGTTTGAACCGCCAACCTTGTCATTAGCAAGCAGTCCAGTGCTTATTTGATACGCAAAATAGGAAATATTGACTCTTGGAGAGTGTGGCTCTGTAGAATAAGCACTGGACTGCTTACTGCGAGGGCAAACTCACCAGCTACTCCTCCAAAACCCTATACAGGGTTGCTATAAGTCAGAACTGACTTGACAGCACTTAACAACAACAATAATTTGATTGGAGGGTGGTGGAAGTGATATTTTAATAACTGAAAATGAGGTTGAGAGGTGGGAAAGAAATCAATAGATACAAATCTCAAAAATATTATCTTACATAGTATTGTTTTTATTGTTAAGTTCTGTTGAGTTGGTTCAGACTCATAGTTACCTTGTATAGGTTTTCCAAGGCTTTACATCTTTGTGAGAACAGAAAGCCTTGTCATTCTCTTGTGGAGCATCTGGTAAGCTCAAACTGCAGAATTTATGGTTTAAAGCCCAGTGTTTATCGTACAGATCCATCACATTCCCTTGATAGTATTCGATTACTTTAAAATAGAGTAACACTATAAAGCTTGTTTTGAGGTAGAAGCATGTACTATATGTAGACAACTATATAGTAACATCAGGCATAAACCAGGACAATTGGTGACCATATTTAAAGCTCTGTGCCTGTTTAATTATTCTATATTAAGGAAATTATATGTTTAATACTGCTTGCTGTTCTTTTTTAGTGTCCTTATGTCCTGGTGTGGTGCTATAAGGCAAAGCACTGGATACAGGGTTGGTTTGAACCACAAGTTGGGCTATTTAAACTTATCAGCTGCTCATTGGAAACTGTATATAGATCATTATGAGTCTGAACCAACTCAGTGGCACTGAACAACAACAATACTAAATATTTTTTGGATTTCTGGTGTGGTGCTGTATGATAACCATTGCTGGTAACTGAAAGGTTAGTGGTTCAAACCCACCAACTGCATCTTTGAAAACCTATACAGGGTTGCTATGTTGGAACTGACTCAAAGGTACTTAATAATACCAGCAAAAATATGTTTGTTTGTTTTTTTCTTAAATGTTTTATTGTGAATTATGTATGTGATAGTTTACATGGGAGAACATTAATTTTACATTCATTCTATCGTTTATTGTCTCATTGCCATGGTTACAATCCCCTCAATGCATCATCAGCCAACCAAAGGGTATACCCTGCAATCCTGCCCCCCGTACTACCCAGGTCTTCAGCACACAGCCCCTCTCCCTCTCTGGATCTAAAGTCTCCAGCTGCTCCATC
>NW_006408532.1:34372141-34390175 GCF_000296735.1 Chrysochloris asiatica | reverse complement strand
CTCTCCCCCTCCAGTGTCAATTTTATAATATAATGCAAGGAAAACCAAGATTCAAAAGACAGCCAAGCATCTTAACATTATTCTCCCCTTTTCCCCATTCCAACCATGGCTCAATCTCTGTATCCCAGAACCCTGTTGTTCCAAGGTTGGGCATGTATCATTATTTACCTCTGTCCCACTTAGCTGTCTAATTGTTCTCCCATCTGCTTTGTTCTTCCATTTCCCTCTCCCTACTTGTATATTGCCCCCCTCCCCAGCACCCAAACTATCCTGTGTCTAATCCCTGGCTTATGCTTCACCTTTCCCTCCCTCCCCTCACCAACCCCCAACAACAATATGTTTTTTAGATTTTAAAAAATACAGAACTTTCCCAGTTGTTCTCATTTGTCTCTTGTGACATTACTGTTAATCTGCTTTAGATGACAATTTACACAAGAAATTAGTTTTCTGATCAAACAGTTCATGCACAGATTGTTCCATGACATTGTAATCTCTGCAGTGTGTCAGCGCTCTCCCCATTTCTACCCAGGGGTCCCTGTTTCCATTTGTACACTTTTCCTGCCCCTTCCTGCTATCTTGTTTTTGTTTTGGGACAAGTCCTAGTATGACGTTGTGGGATAAATCACTGGACCATAAGGTCGATTTAGAGCACAAGATCAGCAGTTCAAACTCAGCGGCTGCTCCTTGGAAACCTATATAGGGTCTGTATGAGTCAGAACCAACTTCACTGCACTTAACAATAACAACAACTGCCCTTTTTGTTCTACTATAATTGATTGTTCCTAGGAGTACATTCCTCATGGGTGTTATAGGCAAGTCTGCTATTTGGTTGAGTTGGGCTTTTGGGTGTGGCTTCAGTTCCACATTAGAAGGGTGACTTATTAAGACCATTGTCTAGGGGTTCCTTCTAGTCTTTATCAGACTAGATAGATAAGTTTGTTTTTTGTTTTATGATTTTGAGTTCTATATTTTTCACCCATTCTATTTGGAACCTATTGGACTCCTGCTGTGACGGACGGCACTGTCAGTTTAAACTACCTAGTTGGCAGCTAAAACTCACCAGCTGCTTTTTGGAAACCCTATACAGCAAAGGAGCTCTGGTAGCGTAGTGGTTACAAATTGGGCTGCGAACCTTAAGGTCAGCGGTTCGAAACTACCAGCTGCTCCGCGGGAGAAAGATGAGGCTTTCTACTCCCGTAAGGATTTACACCCTCAGAAACCCTGTACAGGGTCGCTATGGGTCGGACCCGACTCGATGGCACTTAACAACAACAACAACAACATACAGTTTTGCAGTAAGGTGCAATCGACTCGACAACACTAAACAACAACAAAAACATTGTGTCCCAGTGATTCCTGATACGGTGTTATAGGATAAACTCAGTTTGAACCACACAGTCAGCAGTTCAAACTCAAGCAGCTGCTCCACAGAAAACCCTGGGTTGGAACTGACTCGATGGCACTTTACAACAGCAACATTGTGTCCCTGGTCAGAATTGTTAATAGAGGTAGCCTGGCACAGTATAGTTCTGGTCTCAGGCTAGAGGAGGCTGTGGTTCCTGTGGGTCATTATTCCTTTGAACTAATTGCTTCCTTAAGTCTTTGGTTTCTTTACTCTCCTTTACTCTGAGTGAGAAGAGACCTGTAATTGTATCTTAGTTCACAGCTTTTAATAAGCTAGACCATATTTATATTGTCTTTGTTTACTATAAACGCTTTTGTGTAGTTTTGAGCCACTTGATCTAGATTTCTATAGCCATAAAGCACAGTTCAAGCACAGTCCCATAAGGTGTTCAGTTATGTCTAAGAATTTTCCATAGCTGTGCACCTGTGTTTTTTGAAAACTGGATACTGTCTCTGACATCACCTGAGTGTCTTTTTATTTAAGTGTATGATTTTTAACAAAAATTAAAGGAAAAACGTAAGGTTATGTTAAAAATTAAAGGAAAAACAAGGTTATGTAAATATATAAGGTTACAACAGATAATTAACAATGAAGGAAAACATTGAAATCTCAAAATTGAAAGTTTTTGCTTTGATATTTTCAGTATAATGCAAAATTCCTTAGTTTGCCGTAGATAAGTAACTTTGGAGAACTCAGATCTATTTTTTAATGCATGAGCTGTTTTATGTACCTGTATATATTGTCATGGCTGTTTTGCTTAGGTAGTGTAATTAATGCATTATCTATTTATTATGAAACTTTTTAAATTTTTTTTTTTAGCTGACAACTGAAATGTTTGAAGCTGATCTTGAGAAGGCATTGTTGCTAAGTAAATTAGAATATGAAGAGCGCAAAAAGGTATTTACATATTTGTTGATTTGGACCTTTCAGAAGTTTAAGAGGTCAAAGGTTAAAATAATTTTTCCTGAATTTTAGATGAAAGTACTAAAGTTTGTCTAAAACTTCATCATTTTAACAAAGTAATACCTAAATGTTTTCATAATAAAATAGATTTTTCAAGTTTTGAGAGACAACAGGAGTATGTCGACTAAGCTTTGTCTAGTAATTTAGAATGTTTCATTAAAAATATTCCAAGTCAATTGGAAGAGTGGGAATGAAATTCACAGCAGAGAATTATTTTAACTTACTTTAAATGAACATAGAAAATAACTTGATTTCAAAAAATTAAGTATGGGCATTGCAGTCAAGGGACATTCATTAAATCCTCTGCTGTATATGCACTAAAATTAACTGAATGGGAAGCCTTTCTGATATTTTGGCCCAGTGAAATTCAGCATTTGTCACTGAACCTTAATGTTGGACTGTGTGCTGAAATGCATTCTTCAGCTTATGGTTGGTTGTAAGTACATTTAAGGAAAATGTAGTATTGATTTGCAGTTTCTGTATTTTTTCCTTGTTTGAACATTTCTTCTTTTTTTTTTTTTTTTCAAAGTTTTTTTTTTGTGTGTGACTTAAATGATAGTTTACATAGGAGAGTATTGGTTTGACACCCATCATTTCATTGCAATGACTACAATCTCCTTCATGCAACATCATTTGATAGTGTTTACTTCTGTTCCCTCTTTTGTCTGTTTGTGTGTGTGTTTTGGGGGATGTACACAGAAGCACTCAGGAATATATAATTGTTTAAACAACCAAAGGACACATTCTGCAAACTTGCCTCCTTGCTGCCAGCACACAGCCTTTCTCTTTCCTTGAGTCTATCGTCCTTAGCTGCTCTTTCTCTCTCCATGTCCTCATCTCTGCCTCCATCTCTGGTGTCGCTGTTTCTCTGAATAGGGTCTCACATTCCGCCCGTGCTCTTGTGCCTTGATAGTTCTAGGGTCCTCTGATCCTGGACTGTAAGAATAACTACTCCCCCGTTTTTGTTATAAAATGTCTACCTTTATTTACAATTGTGACAGTTACAATTAGTTATGATAACAATTCCTCACTATTGAATCATAAGTATCTTATCCCCATCTCTCTTCACCAGACCCATCAAGACAAGATGAAAACTATTCAGTGGGGACTCTTTTCTTCCCCCACACACTCTTAAACTAAACTCCCTCCTGAAACCTTGTAAGCCAGTCACTTTGTGCATTTATTGCCCCCTCATTTTAGGTAGCCAGTATCTAAGTTGCCCGTCCCTGTCAACCCTGGGTACAGAGGGGATAGGATTGATACTTGATGTGAAGACTCCTTCCCTCTCAGTTGATATTTTGAGCTACTACATCTATAGGTAAAGATAATAAGTCTTCTCTCTATAAGTTGGTATTTTGAGCTACTATATCTATAGGTAAAGATAAAGTTCATCAAATTGTAGCAATTTACACTTGTTTCCTTTGTCAAAAATTGTTTATCTTCCTCTAGTCAAGTTCTGATCATCAAGCCATCAAGGCTGGGTACTATCTACAATTTTCGGCATTCTTGTGCATCTCACCTCACTTCATATCAGCTGCACGCTTCACTCTCAGCTGTAGCCCTCTGTGGCTATATCCTTGTCAATGGGCTCAGGAGTCCCTAGGTGTCACCACACTTCGGACCAACCATCCTTTCCTCATCTTTCTCTCATCTCCTAGTCAACTGGAGTCTATGAACATTTATTCTTTATTATCATTTAAAAATTTAGCCCTTTACACTTGATGGGATATTTTGTCCATTTACTGTGATTACTTAGTGATTGATCATTTGTGGTCACTGGTCTATGTTATGTTAAAATGTGACCTTTTGGCTCCTTCATCCAAGATAAAAGGAAGAGAGAAAATAAAATGCACAGTAGATGATTTTAGTATTTATAGATCAAGTGGGAAAAAAAGTTGCAGGTGAAATGAACTTTGTATTGCAAAAACAGTGTGAAGACCATGTCTGATTTCCTCTGGCTTCACAAGGAAGAAAGAGAGAATCAAGTTTAAAATCAGCACAAGGCCAATTCTTATTATGCAGAAGTCAGACATGCCTCTACCCTATAACCTTCTTTACCCTATGTTGACACCAACTATCTCTCCCACAGCACTCTTTGCTTCCATCTGGGTTCTACAATCCATTGCAATGGCCACACAGAACTCATAACAATAGTCACAATTATGGGGTTTATTAGGAAAGTAACCAGGGTACAATTCAGGATCAGAAAGGACACAGCAGTTCTCCAGTCAGGAACGCCTCTTGTCTACCATACTGCAGGCATGTCTCACTCTTGTCTTCATCCTCTCAGCCATGTGGCCCCGTGGCTTCTGCCCTGCTCAGGCAAGTGTTATCAAGCCTCTTTAAATGTCCAAAGGGCACATTCTGCAAGCCAGCTTCATAGACACACAGCTTTATTCAGTCCATGGGCCTAGATGCCTACAGGTACTACCTCATGCTGCCACCTCTGTTGCTTCCCTCTGTTGTTGCTGCTTTTCAAGGTAGGGATCTCATACTCCCCTCATGTTCTTCTTTCTTGATGATCTGGGGATCATCTATTTCTGCTTCTGCAATGGTTCCTTTTAAACCTAGCTGTATGGCAAATTGAGCCAATCCCAGCCTTAGAGTTCTGTACTCCTAATTTGCATGACCCCACCCAGTCAATTGGGTGGGAATTAAGATGACATTAGATAGAAAAGCCATGTCAAGTAAACTCAAGGTACCTCATGTATACTGCATCCCGTCCTCACTTAATCAACATGTTTAGGTTTCAAAGACCAGGTCGTTATGTGAAAACAATGGTATGTTAAAATGAAGGATGACCATATGAGATCACAAAATGGAGGGTGACTGTATCATTATATATAACTGCTAAGTTACATCATAACTGCCAAACCATTGAGAATCGTGGCCCAGCCAAGTTGACACAACATTAACCTTGAAAGCCAGTGCTAATCTTGCCTCACACCTTGTAGTTTATTACTGCCAGACGTATATTGTCACTGCACAAAGATAATTAAATAATAATTTTTTACTTTTGTTGTAAATGTGAAATACCATAGAATGAGATTGTTGATAAATGAGGAGTAGGTGTATGAGGGGTCTTCAAAAAGTTCATGGAAAGATTTTATTATCTTTTAATTCCATTTTTCCAAGAATTTTTTGAAATCCCCTCATATGTTTGTTCTATTTTTCTTATTACTGTTAACCTGAATTATCAAAAATGTTACTTGTTCTTTTAGATACCAAACAATTAGAAAAATGGGTAAATCTAAATTGAGTGTGATTTAATAATTTAAATGGGCCTTCAGGTTACACTTGCTGAAATAGGAGATAAAATTTAGCAAATGGAATGCTATGTTAAAATAATGATTTATTGTTAGATGTATATCTAAATAGTTAAACTAAAAGAATTAGTTGTATCTATAAAGGAAGAGTAAGGAGTTCTAATAGCATAGTGTTTACAAGTGGGCTGCTAACCTCAAGGTCAGCAGTTTGAAACTACCAGCCACTCCCCAGGAAAAAGATGAGGCTTTCTGCTCCCATAAAGAATTACAGCCTCAGAAACCCAATTCAGGGTCGCTATAAGTTGGAACCGACTCCACAACACCGACTCTACCACCACCATCATAAAGGAGAAGTAGAGTAGATGGAGTTGATAAAGGAAGAACTGTCAAGAATGGGAGGAGAAAATGGAATGTGTGACTAATTGCCTCCATGAACAATTATTTCCTTTTCCATGAGACCAGAACTGGATGGTGCCTGGCTACCATTACTGATTTTTGATTAAAGATTTTGTAGAATAATTCTGACTGAAAGGAGTAAAGTGAAAAAAGAATTTCAAATTCTGATGGAATTTGGATTTTATGGAACCATGGTGGCTGGCTGAATCTCTGAAATTATTACTCTGAGATAATCTTTAAAATTTGAACGAAAAATGTCCCCTCAACTATAGTTAAACTAGAACAGAATGTCTGCCCTGAACATTGTGTACTTTTTAAGTCTGTCTTTTGGAAATTAAACTGATAACAGCAACTAAAAAAATTAGATAAGAACCTTAATGGGCCAGTGAGTTTATATTAATGGAGGGGAGGAGCTTACTCAGAAAAGGAGAGAAAATTGTTTCACAACTTGAAAAATGTAATCCATGTCACTGACTTGTACATAGGAAAAACATGAATACATGTTTTTGCTGTGTATATTATCAACAACAACAAAATCAAAGGATTGAAAAGAGAAAATCCTGAAGAACTGGAAATGGAACCAACAGAGCAGAAATAATGAAAATGTTGACACATTGTGAAAAAAATATAACCAAAGTCACTGAAAGATTTTTGTAGAAATTGTTTATATGGGAACTGTATTTTCTATATAAACTTTCACCAAAAACATAATGAAATATATATTTTTTTAATGTATGCACTGTTTTCTTGGCACAATTATAGGCCTTGTGCCACAAAATATTAGTTTTATCAGACTTTAAAGACTCTTAGAGAATTGAGGGATTCTTCATATGATAAGGTTAATTTGATGTAGTCATTGAGTTTTATTCTAATAGTACTTTTTAACCTAAAGAATTTTCGAATTGATAAAAGTTTGGGATGACATTTTCTGTTCTCTTATGTAAGTCATTCACTAAATGCCTTTTGAGTAGCTAAAATGTAATAGGCACACAGAATAGAAAAAGACGTGGTCCCATACTATAAGTTTCATGAAGGGAGACATAATATATATTATTGAGAGATGTATGTTCTCAGTACAGTTGGAAATTAAGAAAAATGGAAAAAAATTTCTGTGCCTTTAATGGTGATGGGTTTTGAAAAAGAATTCTTAAAGAGGAGTCTTAATAGATCAACTAGTTAAATTCACCAGGTAGACAATAAGGAAGTAGACATGCCCAAGCAAAGATTACCAAGTTTTCAAGAAATGTGCATGTGAAAGAGTTTAGCATGTCTAAAAAACTAGAGCGTTAATGGAGATAATTATTGGAGGATAGGCTATAAAGAATTTTACATACTAGGTTAAAAAGATTGAGTTTAAACATCTGTTGTCACACAGCTATTGAATATTTTGAGTTTTTCGATTAATTTTAGATTTTAGAAACTTGTGCTGTAGCAATGTAAAAGTTGGATTGCGGGACTAAAATTAGAGACTGTTGCAGTGTTCAAGCAAAAGAAGACAGATATGTCAGAGGTTATAAAAGAAAAGAAAGTATGAGGGGGGTTAAAAAATTTCATAGAAAAATGGAATTAAAAGATATTGTAATTTTTCCAAAAACATTTGAAGCTCCCGTGGAGATTTATATCTTTAGGAAATAAAGTCAACAGGACCTTGTGTCTAATTTGGATGTAGAGAATAAAGCAATAGTAGGAAAGGATGATTCAGGTTTTTAGTGGGGGCACTTGTGTAAATTATGGTGGTAGTAAATAAGGTTATTCCCAGAGTTACCTGAGGAAGGCAGAATGAATGAGATAGATGGAAAGACAACACATTTAGTTTGGAGACATTATTGAACATTCCAAGTGAGTTGTCCATATAAAAATCATCCGTATATAGGTAGAACTTTGGGTATGAAGAATAATAGGTATAAAACATAAGAAAAATAGATTAAAAAAGAAATAGTTAACAGCTACATTTTTACGAAGAAGGTTGGGGAAGATGAGCCAGTTAGGAAGACACAGAAGTAGTCTGAAATGGATAAGAAAATCAAGAGATGCTTTAAAATAAATATCTATTGGATTTGGCAGTTAGGATGTAGTTATCTTAATTTAGTGTCAAGAGAGTGGCACAAGCCCGATTTCAGCAGAACAAGAAATGAATTGACAAGAAATGACTCTAGAACATTGTCTTAAATTTGTTCTTGAAAGGAAGGAGAAGAAAAGGAAAGTGGCCCTAGGAGGAGGCTATAAGTCAATGTATAAAATTCTGTTTTTAATTACAGTGTTTAAGGTACAAGAGATAGAGCATATAAATAAGTAGATGCCCTTTGCCTAGGTTAAAGTTAGATTGTTTACTTTTTAACCACAAACAATATTAAGAACCATTACCTGTTGATGAATTGATGTTGCTAGTATAATCCAAGCTTAATTATTTTCTTATAATTCCTTCTAGGAGTATGAAAATTCTGAATATGTTTCAACTCAGTCAAAGGGTATGAATAAAAAGGATAAAAGAAAGAATCATCAGGGAAAAGACAAACCTCTGACAGTATCACTAAAAGATTTTCAATCTGAAGGTAATATATGTGTATGAAATGTATTGTTCTTGTGGAGTTATTTTTCCTAAGACTGTATTTGCTCTATTAGTTGTAAGTAAACTTTCTAATTAAAAAACATAAGTAATTGTTTTGTTGATGTGTTATTTAGAATATAAAAAATATAAACTTGTTTGGAAATAAGCTAAAACCATTAAAGTGATTGAAAACCAATAATTAAATACCCATAAAACTATTTATCTTTTTGTATTTTAAGTTTGCCCCTTTTCTAAAATCCACTGAAACTGACGTTTGTAGTTTCTGAGTTATCTTGAACACATTACTGTCCTTACACATGAAGTGATTTTGCCTACACTAGGCCAGGGATGTTGTTGTTAAGTGCAGTCGAGTCAGTTCTGACTAATAGTGCCCTGTCTCCAAGGAACAGTTGTGGGCTTGAACCGCTAACCTTGTGGTTAGCAAGTGAGTGCTTATTTTATAGCACCACACCAAGACCTCAGGGATGTTGTTGGTCAAGTTAGTGCCAGTTCATAACAACCTTGTATAGGGTTTCTGAGGAGCAGCTGGTGAGTTTGAATTACCGACTTTGTGGTTAGGAATCCAGTGTTTATCCTACAGTGCCACACTAGGTTTTTTAGACCCTAGGGATAGTATCTTTATAGTTCATCTGTAGTTGATCAGTCTCTTCAAGTTGTTTGCAGTTGCATATTAGAAACTTCAAAACCAATTTTCAGATTAAACTTAGTACTAGAAAACTTTATAATATCATTGTATTTTTTATTGAAACACAGAAAAAAGAAATTATAGTCTTGTCTCTGTTATCTAGTGTTACTATAACAAAAGTACCACAAGTGGGTGACTTGAACAAACAAATTTATTTCCTCACAGTTTGTTGTTGTTGTTGCTAAGTGCCATCGAGTCGGTTCTGACTCACAGCGACCCTATACAGGGTTTCCGAGGCTGTAAATCTTTACGGGAGCAGAAAAAGCCTCATCTTTCTTTCACGGAGCAGCTGGTAGTTTCGAACTGCTGACCTTGTGGTTCACAGCCCGATTCGTAACCACTACGCTACCAGAGCTCCTTTCCTCACAGTTTAGGAGGCTAGTAGTCCAACTTCAGGGTACTATTCTACAGAAACATTTTGTTTCTCTGTCAGTTCTGGAGGGAAGGTCTTTTTCTCTTTGGGCAGTCATCATGTGGCTTGGCATCTGTCTTCCCTTATCTGGACTTGCTAGTTTGTCCTACTGTCTTTTATGTTTCCAGAGATATTGACTCAAAATACCTGCCACATTAACATAACAAAGACAACCCTTTTTAAAAGAAACATTTATTGTAAATTGAGTGAAGGATAAGGTCATCAGTTTTACATTCAACAAATCATACACTTTGTTTAATCTCAGTAATTGCAATCCCCTCCATGCCACAGCAATTACCCGGCTTCCTCCCTTGGTTCTTATTTTGATTACACCCTCCTACCTAACCCTTCTCACTTTGTCCTTAGGTAAATGTTGCCCTTTTGATTTGAAATGATTTACCAATCCTTGATAAGCATACCTTACTAGTGTTGTTGTTCCCCCTATATACCTATCTGATGTTTGGCTGAAAATTTGGCCATGAGGGTGAGTTCCTTTCTGAAGGATGGTCGAGGGCCACAATCTGGTTCTTTTGGTTTCTTCTGACCAGTAGGCTATCTTTTAAAAAAAAATGTGAGTAATGTGGTCCCTTTCAGAGCAGTTGGTAGGGGTAGGCAGAAACCATCTAGTTTTTTTCATCTGAGGATCATGGAGATTGATGATCACATGTTCCATTAGTTTATTGGACTAATTGATTCCAAGCATCTTCAATCTCATCACTTTTCTTTCTATCCAGCATTTTCTTTCTTCTTCTGCACATAGAAAAACCAATAGTTGTATTTTGATGGCCACACATGTGCTTTTAAGACCCCAGAAGGTACTCACCAGTGTGGAATGTATAACATTTTCTTTGTGAACTATGTTATGCCAGTTGACCTCGTATCCCCTGAGAACTATGGTCTTGCGTTCTTAGGCCCAGCAACTCACTGCCTTAAGATGTTTGATAATATCCAAAGAGTTTTCATCATTTTGTCCATTGTATGTACTACCGCATTCATAGTTGTGTTTGCAGAAAAGCTAAATAAATACCCATGTACAAATACTGTCTTTTAAATACTTTATATAAGGAGCTCTGGTAGCATAGTTGATTATGAATTGGGCTGCGAACCTCAAGGTCAGGAGTTTGAAACTACCAGCTGTGCTGTGGGAAAAAGATGAGGCTTTTTGCTCCCGTAAAGGTTTACAGCCTTGGAAACCCTGTACAGGGTCGCTATGAGTTAGAACTGCCTCCACGGCACATAACCACCACCACCACCAAAGACGGAGTCCTGGTGTGGCACTGTGTGTTAATGCACCAGATTGAAAAGCCGTTTGAACTGCAAGGTTGGCAGTTCAAGCTCACCAACTGCTCCTTGGAAACCCTATACAGGGTCGCTGTGGGTCAGAACCGACTAAATGGCACTTCACAACAACAACTACCAAAGACATACATTTGTGGATACACTCCCATTCTTCCATATCCTTTCATTCTGTCATGACAGAACACATTCTGTCATCCATGTATCTACCCACAGAACACTGATGTTACAAGGTTGTGTATGTGTCACCGTTTACCTCTGTCTCCTTTAGTCCATATATACCTTCCAGTGTCTTCACCTGTCTTCATCTTCTGCCAACCTCCTCCTCCTTGAATATCACCCTCCCTGTCACCCGAGTTAACTTGTATCTACCCTCTAATCAATTAATTAGTCTCCCTTTCTTCCCACTCTTGGTAACCATCAAAGAATGTTTCTTTTAGTATGAAAATGTTTTCTTGAGTTTTTACAGTAGTAGTTCCATACAATATTTGTCCTTTGTGATTGACTAATTTTACTCAGCATAATGTGCTCCAGGTTCATGCACTATTATGAGCTGTTTCTCAAAGTCATTAATCACCATTGCATTGTGTGTATGTACCAAAGTTTATCCATTCTTCCATTTGTGAACATTTAGGCTGCCTCTATCTTTTTGCTATTGTGAATAGTGCTGCAGTGAACATGGGTGTGCATATATCTACGTGTTTTCTGCCTCTTATTTTTTATGGATATTCACCAGGTAGAGGAATTGCTGGGTTATATGTCTGTTTACTGGTGTGGCGCTGTGGGATAAAGCACTAGATCGTAAGGTCAATTTGAACCACAAGGTCAGCCATTAAACTCACCTGTCGCTCTTTGGAAATCCTATACAGAGTTGCTATGGTCAGAACTGACTCGACGGTACTTAACAACAACAATAACAACCTGTTTCTCACTTTCTGAGGAAGCGCTATACCATTTTCCACAATGAGACAATCCATTCTTAAATGGTATTATAGCCATAGGTATAAAGTTTAGGAGTATAGCACATATTTTGAGGGACACAACTAAGTCCATAACAACCATCTACTAAACTTATTTGAAGACAGACCACAAGCAAATTATTATTACTAGGACACTTTATTTTTAATTTGGGAAATAGTAAACACCTTTAATCTCTACTCTCTAATGTGGTAGCCATTATCCATGTGTGAGTTTAAATATAAACTAAAATTAGCGAAGGTAAAATACTGAGTTCCTCAGCTGCATTAGCAATGGTTCACATGTTCAGTAGCCACATGTAAATAGTGGCTTCTATATTGAACAGTACAGATAAGTACATTTCTGTGAGCATAGAAAATTTGACAGCTTTGCACCTGTACTGTCTGAATAATTGCTGACCAAATGGACAGCTGTTCATTCATTATCAAAGCAATATATTTGATTCATGTGAATTTAGCACTTGAACATTTAGCATTTGTTCTGTGAGGATCAATAATACCATACAATAATCTCAAAATTAAAAACCTATTTTCAGAAATGTACCTTTTTGTGAAATGAGGAATACATTTAGAAGGTTTTATTGCTTTCCTTTGAGGATCAAGAAAGTTTCTCCTATAGTCTGCCTCTCTCTCTAAGTGTTTTTATTTTGGGGTTAAAAGAATGTTTGCATGTTAAAGTAAAATTTTCAAAGTTAGTAAGAATGATTTTACATAAGAAGTGTATTCCATTACAAACCAAGCTCCTCACCCCTCAAAAAAAAACATGAAAAGTGCTTTTAAAAACAATTTTTATGTATAATTTATTAAGTAGTATGTAAATTCATTAACTACACCCTGATTACACAGTGGTTAAAGTGCTAATCTGCTAACCAAAAGGTTGGGGATTCAAACCTTGCAGCTTTTCTGTGAGAAAAAGATGTGCAGTCTGCTTCCATAAAGATTTACAGCCTTCAAAGCCCTGTGGGGCAACTATACTATATAATAATTTGTTGTTGTTATTGTTGTTTAAGTTTCACCCAGTTGGTTCCAACTCATTGCAACCCTATATAGAGTTTCTTAGGAGCAACTGGTGGTTTTGAACTGTGTGGCGCTGTGGGTTAATGCGCCAGACTGCAAAGTTGTTTGAACTGAAAGGTTGGCGGTTCAAGCTCACCAGCTGCTCCTTGGAAACCCTACACAGGGTTGCTATGGGTCGGAACTGACTCGACAACACTTCACAACAACAACAACAATCTTTCAGTTAGCAGTCCTGTACTGATCCTACAGCACCACACCAGGACTCATTTTCTACTTGAACCATTAATAACCTCATTTCATACTCTAATATTAGGACAGCTATGGAGAGGGCCCTTGTGTCTTGGCATTAATCTTCCCCGAGTCTAGGAGGTTTTCAATGCAAGGACCCTGAGTCCATAGGACAAGCTCCACTCCTGACTCTTCTTGGTGGTGATAGGTCCCTCCTCCTCTACTCATTACTCTTTCCTTTTATTTCTTGTGAGATAAAAGATGATTTAGGCCATACTCCAGGGAAACTCTCCTTAGATCAGATCAGGGTCGTGATCTGAGTAAGTATGTTGCATGCCATTTTAATCCTTTTATTGGCTGATTACATCATAAGGAATAATTACATTATTACCCAATTGCCAAACTACTAAAAATCATGGCTCACATATTTTTGGGAGACACAATTTAGTCCATGACTGTGGAATTCAAATATTTAAATAATACCCTTTGTATAGATGGTATTTGCTAAGTTATAATACTTGGTCTACAAGGCCTGGTCCCTAGGATGAGCAAATTTTAGCATTTTATCCCTTGGAAAAGGAGCCCTGGTAGCCACAAGGTCAGCAGTTCAAATCTACCAGTAGCTCTGCAGGAGAAAGATGAGGCTTTCTGCTCCCCAAAAGATTTATAGCCTTGGAAACTCTATGCAGGGTTGTTGTGAGTCAGAACCAACTCAGTGGCACATCACCACCACCACCACCGTTCCTTGACAAGTAAGTCAGATCTCAGCCCTAGAAAATTCCTGATGACCTATAAAACTCTTAACTATAATTTGGAAATTATTTTCATATATTAACTTGTTTGCATTAATTTCCTTCAATGAAATTTCACCATTTTTTTTTTCTTCCCATTTACAGATCATGTTAGTAGAAAGTCTGAGGTAAGTCTTACTTTAACCATCTTTAATCTAGAAAATGCTTGATTATGTTAAGAATAATACTTTAAATGCTCAACAGTCGTCTTTGACATATAGCATTGGAAGGATAACCCATAAGCTTATTTTACATTAACCTAATAATGGTTCTAAAGATTATAAGAGTATAAAATACGTTATGGTGGTGGTGGTTATTTGTGTCATTGAGTTGCTTCTGAATCATAGTGTCTCTGTTTTAGGGTTTTCAAGGCTATAAACCTTTACGTGAACAGAAAGTCTCATCTTTCTTTCTAGGATTGGCTGGTATATTCGAACTGCTGACCTTGCAGTTAGCAGCGCAACTCATAACCACTGTGCTATCAGGGCTCCTTTAAATTATAGTAAAATTATAATTATATTCATGACATATAGTATCATATGGCTTTATTCTAAATTTTTTGTGTGCTGAACTTAAAATTTTAGAGAAGAGGGTGAAACTTATTCTGAGGCACTGTCTTCAGGTATTTTGGAATTGTGAAAGTTGGGACGTATAAGCAGTGATTCTATAGTTTAACCAATGTGTGAGGTTCACTTGATTGATTATATGAGGGGGCTTCAAAGAGTTCATGTAAAAATTCATTATCTTTTCATTCCATTTATCCACAAATTTTTTAAAGCCCACTTATAGTTCCTAACTTTGTTGGTTACTTTGGTGCTATTTTTAAAAGATTCCAGTACAGATTATATAAACCCTTTAGAATTGGAAGATGACATTATTATAAGATATCCTTTAATATTTAGTAAGGTGCAGGCACATTTGATTGTGTCCTTTGATTTTGCTTCGCTGTATTGGTCATCACAGCATGTGCTTTCTTTTTATTTCTATGTCACATTTTTTAAATTTTCACAGTATTTAAAACTTTTTCTTAATTCTGTCATATAATTAATAGACTATAGTATAGTATAAGCATAAGCATAACTTTCACATGTCGTAGGCCAAGTTTTCTAGAAAAGCAAAACCAGTGAAACACGTATGTATACACAAAGAGAAGTTTATTTTCGAGGAAATGGCTTACAATTGTAAAGTCCAGGTTCCCAGAGAGAGCATTTCCCGTATGTCCGTTATATTTGGAACAGACCACACCCCCAAGGAAGCATCCCTTCGGTTGATTGGCTGCTGTGAGCAGCCATTCATCATACAGTTAACTATGCCTGTATTACGTTTCATCACCATGAGAGAATAAGCACATCTTAACTGCTAAACCATGGGAATCCTGACTTAGTCAAGTTGGCACAGAACCCTAACGATTACAGTCTATCCTTGTCAACACTTATAAACTATATGCATAATCTCTAAATTCAGAAAATTATAGAATCATACTTGCACCTAACATGATATAACTAAAACACATACAATTGAAAATGCACTCGACCCATTTACATCTTATATGTCACAGATGAACAAAGCAAAACTATTTGATGCAAACATACAACATAAAACAAAAAAGAATATATTCATTTAAATGTCCAAAGGGCACATTCTGCAAGCCAGCCTCCTGCACATAGGCACACAGCCTTACTCAGTCCATGGTCCTAGAGTCCATAGCTGCTATGTCTCTTCATGCCACTGCTTCTGCTGTTGTCTCTTCTGTTGCCACTTTCCCAGGCAGGGATCTCACGTTCCACTCATGCTCTTTCTTCTTGATGCTCCTGGGATCGTCTCTTCCTAAAATGAGAGATTAACTGTTCTCTGCTTTTAAGTACATGTCTTCTACAATTACAGATTTGACAATAACAGTTAATCCTGCTAACAGTTACTCACCACTGAAATCATAAAATTCAATCAGCATCATCCTCTTCCCTCTTTCACCAGACCTGTCTGGGAAAGAGTAAAACTGTTCAATGAGGATTCTACATATCTCCTTTATTCTGAAACTAAGCACATCCATGAAACCTTGTAAGCCAGCCATTTCATGCCTTTATAGCCTGCCCTCCGCCCACCCATTTTTGAAAGCCAATGTCTAAATTGCCCATTTCTACCCATCCAGTGGAGTCCTGATGTGGCACTGTGGGTTAATGCGCTGGAAGCAGTCGGTTTGAACCACGTGGTTGGTAGTTCAAGCTCACCAGTCGCTCCTCAGAAACCCTCTACAGGGTTGCTATGGGTTGGAACTGACTCGAAGGCACGTAACAGTAACAACAACAAATCAACCCAGTACACTGAGGACACAAGTGTGTTTCTTGATCTGAAGAATCTTCCTTTCTGGTTGGAATTTTGAGCAAGTGTATCTATAAGCAAAAGTCCAGTTTATCAATATGTAACAGTTGACACTTGCTCACAGTAAACATCTTTATCTTCATCTAGTTAGGCTCTGGTCAGAACTCAACCCTAGACATCTAAGCTAGTTCAGATGGGTACCAGTTCACACGCCTCCATGCACTTCAGACCAGCTGGCCCCTTCACTCTCAGCCCTACTCTCCAGGGGCTAGGTCAGTGCCTGTGGGCTCACAAGTTCACATAACTTCCTAAACTTCAGACTAGCCAGCCTTCCTTTTCTCTCTCGTAATTAAGGTCAATGGGTGTCAATAGAATGCATCCAAACTCAGTCCATGTCTTCATCGCTACAATTCCCTACTTCCACTCCCAAGTAGACCCAGGTGGTCATCAGTGGGCGTATGGCATGGGTCCTTAATTTTCAGTCCTAGAAGGGGATTATCTCTAATGGGCTGGCTTGATACCTCCAAAGCAAACAGCTTACTTGAAACTCAAAAAGTTTGCTTTTTTTTCTGCATGAATCTCCTGTTCTCTCAGAAGTCTGGGTTGGTTCGCCTGTCTTTTAAAATGCAAATGTTCCAACTCTGAAGGTTTTGGGTGGGGTTCAGGATTCCACCTAAAGCGTGGGCACCCCCATACCCCTGCCACCACACTCTACAAAGGCTTAAAGCAAAAAGCCTATTTTTTCTGGGTACTTCTAACTCCCCTTTTAGCAAATCCAGTCAAGTATAGGCTGAAGGCCCTTTTACAAGATCTCTCTGTAATCCTAATTCTAAATATTCATTTCTATCACCATTGTAAATCTATTTTATACTAGTAGGCAGGACAAATTAGCATTTATAAGACAGTCAAACACATAAACCTTTTAAAAGTACTCTAGTTCAATCTTTACTATTCCCTTGTACTAACCCCATTCATATGCATATGGCTTTGGGCATCTGGTAGGGTGGATTCTAGTAGGCCCTGACCCTCTGTCAGCCATCCTGTTTAACCAGCTTGACATGGAATCCAGGCAACTCCAGAGCTACTTCTCTCCCCTCTGTTTAAGCATTTTATCCCCTTCATTGTTTTCAGCCACTATAGCTCACTGGTAGTGTAGTGGTTACGAATCGGCTGTGAAGTTCAGCAGTTCGAAACTACCAGCTGCTCTGCGGGAAAAAGATGGGGCTTTCTGCTCCTGTAAAGATTTACAGCCTCAGAAACCCTGTACAGGGTTGCTATGGGTCAGAACCGACTCAACGGCACTTAACAACAACAACAAAGCTTGCAAAATCCTAACTAACTGTCTAAAAATCAAAAGTTCACTTCTCATGGCCTTTGGTTCTTTCTCTTACAAAAAAACCTCATACTCCCATGAGTCCAGAGCCATAGCAATGAATCACGCTCCTGACGTCAACTGCAAAAACCATGTGTAGGCCGTGTCTGAGCTCTGTTAACTTCACAAGAGGTGAAGAAAATCAAACTCAACATCAGCCCAAGTCCATTTATTATGAAGTGGAGGTCAAACATGCCTCTGCTATACATTAGTCTCTTTAAAATTAGTCAGACTTGCATAACAATTAAGAAAATTTAACCTTTGTGATTTTGTTTCTCTAGAACCTTACTCTCTAGGTACCACATGTTTTCTAGAAAAGCAAAACCAGTGAAGCATAT
>NW_006408532.1:34359678-34367296 GCF_000296735.1 Chrysochloris asiatica | reverse complement strand
TTGCCATCTTGTTAGTCTCTCCAGTATGTGATTTTTAAAGATAAAATAATAAGGTGCATTTTTGGTTTTTAACAATTATAACACTACCGTCACATGTGAAAGATTTAACAATAAATGTTTTAATAGCAAATGTTCTGCTTATTTTCAAATTTCCCTAATTACGTACATGTTTATCAATTGATTTGTTCTATTTAGATTATAAGCAAGATCCATAGTGGCAGATTTCTGATATCTTTTTATGCTTGCTTGTTTTTTATTTTATTATAAAATGAAAAAACTTTGTTGTAAAAATATACACAGTAAAGCATACACCTTTTCTACAATTTTCTACATGCACATTTCAGTTGCATTGTTATATTCCACAAGTTGTACTGACATTCTTGCTAAACTTTCCAAATTATTTAACATCATTAAACTCGTGCACTACTCCATTAGCTTCCCATCCAAACTTTTAATTTGCTGTTGTCAGTTTGATCTCACACATACAACTCTTTAAAAGAGCCCTATGCTCAAAGGAAATATACTTTACAAATTAAGATAAATCACTTTTTTGGTTCAAACAAGACTTAAGAGGGCAGATTTGGTTTAAGATTTAAAGTTTAAAGATCATCTCAGGGCAGAAGTTTCAGAGGTTCATTCAGCCTCAGTGGCTCAGAAAGTCAGTTTTCCATGAAAATCTTAAATTCTGTTCTACTCATCTTCCCCCCTATTTTGAATAGGAGTGTTCTATAAAATGTTTTTGTGCATGACTATGTATTTAAAAGTACTCTGAAACTGTAAGGAGTCCTGGTGTAGTGCTGTAGGGCATGCACTGGACTGCTCTCCCCAAGGTCAGTGGTTCAAACCCATTAGCCTGCTCCTTGGGAATCCTATACAGGGTCATTGTAAGTCGTAATTGACCTAATGGCAGTTAACAACTACAAACAGTACACTGTAAAGCTAGAGAGACTATTCCTTTGAGCACTATCTTGGAGCCTTTGGATATAAGAAAGCAATTGTTGATCTAAGTATTCATATTTTCGTTAATTCTACTCTGTAAATGGTTAGTTCCTTAGTTAGGAAGTAAGTATTTCGTGAAAAGCTAGATTGCTTTGTTTTTCTTAAAAAATGTAGGTATAATTTCCACCCAGTAAAATCACAGGTCTTAGGTGTATCACTTGATGAGTTTTGACCTATATGTGTATATTTATGTGACCCATGTTGCTATCAAGATGGAAAAATTTTCATCACACCAGAAAGCTCCTTCGTGCTCCATCAGGTCCATCCATCCCTCACAGAGGCAGCCACTCTTGTGATTTATATTATCATAGATAAGTTTTGTCTCTTATTTAGATGGAATAATACAGTGTGTTATTCTTTTGGTCTGGCGTCTTTCTCTCAGCAACATGTTTAAGATCCATCCATATAGTTGTGGATATCAGTAGTTTGTTGGTTTTCATTGCCAAGTTGTATTCCGAAGTGTGAATATACTAAGATGATGGACATTGGGTGGTTTCCATATATATAAAGTCTTTATAGCATTTTTGACAACATTTTTGAGGGATAATTCAAATAGTATAAAATTCACTCATTGTAAGTAAATAATTCAGTAGATTTTAGTATGTTTACAGAGTTGTAAAGCCATCACCATCATCTAATTTTAGATCATTTCAATCACATGAGAACATAGCCTCAGTTCATTAGCAGTTATTTTTCACTCCACCTCTGCTCAGCTACCCTCAAGCTTAGGTAGCTACTAATCTACATTGTGGCTCTATAGATTTGCCTATTCTGTACATTTTGTATAAATGAAAACATGAAATGTAGTCATTTTTGGCTGATGACTTTCATTTAGCCAGTTGCTGTCAAGTCAACTCTGGCTCATGGGAATCCCATGTGTGTCAGGGGAGAACTGTGCCCCATAGGGTTTTCACTGGCTGATTTTTCAGAAGTAGGCCACCAAGTACGTTTGTTTTGGAATAAAGCCTCCAATCTTTTGATTAACATTGAAGAGTGTCAACTATTTCCACCACTCAGCATCTCTTTTCTTTAGCATGTTGTTTTTGAGGTTCATATATATTGCTAATAAGATTGCCTTATATGGATTTGCCACATTTTGTTTATCCATTTAGCAATTGGTAGACTTTTGGTTTGTTTTCAGTTTAGGGCTCTTATGAGTAGTGCTTCCATAAACGTTCTTGTACAAGTAATTTTGTGACTGTACATATAGTTTATCATGAATAAAAACCCAAAGATGAAATTACTGTGTCATAATGCAGAAATGTGTATAACCATAAAAAAACTGAACAATTTTCTAAAGTACTTTTATCATTTGCACTTTTGGAAGTATATCTGAAGTGTTTCTGAAATAGGGAAGATTAATTTTTACTCTCCTGGTAAGAAACCTGATGTATGGTTTTTCAGATTAAATTTAGTTCTTAAATCAAGTTTCAATAATTAGTTATATTTCTATACACCATGGTGTTGCAACTGTGAATCACCTGACTTCTGACTGAAAGGTTGGTGGTTGGGACCCTCCAGTAGTTTCGTGGGAGGAAGACTTGGTGATCTTTGTAAAGATTGCAGCTAAGAATATCATTTCGGGGTTTTCGGGGCAAAATGGCAGAATGAACAGATGTGCTGAGCAGACCCTCTGCATCAAGGACCTGGGAGACCAAGTGAAACAGATATAGATGGAGATACTGGTACCCAGAGCTTCAGAGGATAGAACAGAGAGGTGGATTGAGTGCCAACTGGGAGAGGAAGCTAAACAAGTGCTGCAAGAGAAAAGAAAAGCAGATGGGCTGCTAGCTGGCCTGGAGCGGTGCAGCCATCTTGAATTTTTGTTGGTGACTATTGATGTAACAGCCTGGAGGCACAAAACATTGCTGAGGTTGAAGGAAAGGATTGTGCAGTTCTCCCTGCTTTTCTGGTAGCCGGGGGCATGGGCAGTCCCTGCCCTTACCAGTCCAGCAGCCAAATGACACCCTGTCCTGTGCAGCTGCTATGCTTCCTGGATTGGGCTCCAAACATACCACCCCTGCGTCAGGAGGCATGTGAACCTGCCCTGAATTATGCTATAAGTAAACATCCAACAGAGAACTGCGTTCACTCTTCCAGTCTCTATTACATCAACCAGGAGACAAGTTGGTGAGTGCCTGAGAACACACCAATATACAATCATCAAATGAATATAAATTCAATGACACTCTGTCTTGGAGAAAACAGACAATTTCAGCTGAAAAGAAACAAGAACAGGGGTCTCAAGCAAGTGACCAAAATACAGAGACAGAAAATATAGTATCTCAGAAGTGGTATCAGAACTACTTGATAAAGAATTTAAAGAATAATATTTAGTACCTTCAATGGACTGAGAAAACCACTTGAAATCAAGATTAAAAAAAAACAACTTCAGAATTCAGGAAAATACTACAAGAACAAACTGACAAAATAAGTGAAACATTGGAAACCAAAAACACAGCACTTAGAAAACCAGATTAATGGTGTAACTTCAAAAATGGATAATAAAAACTATCACATAATTCACAATTAAAAAATGGATAATTGAAAGATCAAAGAAGTAGAATCAATGGAAGGACAAATTAGTGAGCTTGAAGACAAATTTCTCAATATTCACCTACTAGAGGAATTATCAGAAAAAAGGTCCAAATGAAGTCTCAGACCCATAGAGAAAGCTATTGAAGGGGATTTGAAAGAAGAATTCCTTAGCATCTTGAAAGATAAGAAAATATGCATTCAAGAAGTTGAATGAGTTCCATACAGGAATAGGCCCCAAAAGAAAATCACCAAGACGTATTTTAATCAAACTTCTCAAAACCAAAGATAAGGAAAGAATCCTGAGAGCACCTTGGTAGAAAAAGTTGCCTACAAAGGAGAACTAATAAGACTAGGCTGTGATATCACAAAATAAACTATATAGGCAAGAAGACAATGGGATGATGTATATAAAACTCTGAAAGAAAAAAATTTGTCAACCAAGAACCGTATATCCATCAAAATGACAGTGAAATTAGGATATTTCTGGATACACAGAAATTAAAAGAATTCGTAAGAGCCAGACCAACCGTACAAAAAATGTTAAAGGGAGTTCTTTGGACTGAAAATCCAAAACAGCAGCCAACAATTTGAGATTAACATACATGACGATCTCACCCAGAACTCAACCCAGATATGTTGTTGTTAAGTGCTGTCAAGCATTCCAACTCATAGTGACCCTGTATAGAGTTTCAAAGAAGTGTCTAGAGGGTTTGAACTGCCAGCCCTGCATGTAGCAGTCCAGTGCTTATCCTACCATGTCACACCAGAAGTCCAACTCAGATGTAGTTTATGGTTAAGACTCGGGTTAGTGGTAGAGGCTGGATTGGGGCTAGGAGTAAGTAACGCTTGGTCTAGTTTATTTTTTTTGACATTTGTATGATTTCCTCTTCATTTGGAAGTTATGTAATTACATAATTACTTTTTTTTACTTAGTTTTTCTTGTTGTTGCAAACTGGTATCTCTGGTTCCTTATTTTCAGTCTTGTAAAGCCTTTTTTTTTTTGACACTTCTACTATATTTCTAACCCAGATAATAAAAGTATTAAAAATAAGTTCTTAAAGTTGTATTTCTATATGCCAGTTGCAAACAAAAGTTATTTTTAAAGCATATGTACAGGAGCAACAAGAAACACTAAGATACTTAATAAACAATCTAATCAAGAAAAAAACAAACACCCTAACTGTAACCCTAAAACCTATACCAAGTTCCCTACCCCTAACATCAGCCCTAGTCTTAACCATAAACCTAACACTAAACAAAGTCTTAGGCCTGGCCTAGACTAAGCTATGTTCTTATCCTAACTTTTTAATCCTAGCTCTCCCAGCCCCCAAGAAAGATTTAAAAAACAAATAACAACAACAAAAAACTTATGGGAAGTTCTAATCTGCCACATAAGGTCATTATGAGTTGGAACCAACTTGATGGCACTCAATAACAATAACAATGTGCCATAATAGGCAGAAAATGGAATTAAAGGAAAAAATGCCTGTATAATAAACCCCAATACATTACATGTAAGACCTACATTGGGAAAACTTATAATACTTTATTGAAAGATATTAAAGATATAAGTAAATGAGTGAGTATGCCATGTTCTTGTATTGGAATATTTGTCATAAAAATGTCACTTTCCCCCAACTTGATCTGTAGAATCAGTGCAATCTCAGTCAGGATCACAGCTTTTCAATTAACATCCACTTCTAAAGTAGGAATATGGAGGTTCAAAAGGCTCTTGCTGGAAGAACAAGGTAAGAGAACTTGCCCAACCAGATATCAAGGTTTCTTATAAAACTAAGTAACATTTTAATAAATGGTTTTGAGCCAATTCATTGTCTATATTAAATATAAACAAAGGATTGGATTCTTACATCATACACAAAAGCTCATGCATAATAGATCAAAGACCTAAAAAGTCAAAAGTAATTTTATAGAGCTTTAAGCTTCTAACATTTGGAAGATATTTTTATGACTTCAGGGTAAGAAAGACACATGAAAAAAACGCTAGCTTTCAAGGCATACTTCTACTCTCATTTCACATCTAATGATAACATGGTGAGATTCCAAAGACCAGGGGGAAATCAGTGTTGTGTGAAAATGGAGGATGACTACATTATTACATTAACAACCAAATTACATCATTATGTAACTGCCAGATGATATCAATACATAACCCCAAACCACTGAGACTCATGGCCTAGCCAAGTTGACCTTAAATATCGTAGCCAGCGTTACTCTCACCTGGCCCGTTGGAGTTTGTTACTGCTTGAGGTATGTAGTTCATGAGCACAATAGACAGTAGATTTCTCTTTTACTCTTGTCACAAGTGCAAAATGATACTATCCTTGATAAATGAGGAGTTGTTAAGTGCCATCGAGTTGATTCCAACTCATAGTGACACTGTATAGGTTTTTTGAGGCTGTAAGTTTCTGTGGTAGCAGAAATCTTCCTCTTTTTCCTATGGGATGGATGATGGACTTGAACCATCAACTTTGAGGTTCATAGCTCAGTGCTTATTCTACAAAGCCACCACATTCCACAAGTGAGGAGTTGTTGTTATATGCTGTGGAGTCTGTTCTGACTCATAACGACCCTGTACAGGGTTTCTGAGGCTATAAATCTTTACGGGAGCAGAAAGCCTCATCTTTCGCCTGCGGAACAGCTGGTAGTTTTGAACTGCTGACCTTTGTGGTTCAAAGCCCGATTCGTAACCACTACGCTGCCAGAGCTCCTAAGCGAAGAGTAGGTGTATGTAAAAATTAAGGTTTTTTAAAAATCAAAATATATTGTTGTTGTTGTTGTTAGGTGCCGTCGAGTCGGTTCCGACCCATAGCGACCCTGTACCGGGTTTCCGAGGGTGTAAATCCTTAAGGGAGTAGAAAGCCTCATCTTTCTCCCGCGGAGCGGCTGGTAGTTTCGAACCACTGACCTTAAGGTTCGCAGCCCGATTCGTAACCACTAATTAGGAAAGTAAAAGTGGGAAAATGTTTTTGTAAAAAAAAATAAATAAAATTGTTAGTTAGAGAATAGGTAAAAAACAAGTACTGAACAGTGGAGATGTCCATGTGGCCCAGAAGCATACAAAATGATGTACAACCCCATTAGTAAGGCGGGGAAAGCAAATTAAAACTACAATGAAAATTGTTGTCTTCTAGATTGGCAAAATTTAGAAAGCCTGAAGATTTGAATTGTTGGTATTGGTAATGTGGAATAATAGGACTATCATTATGAGGAAGTAACAGTTTGAAGTTTAAAGAACTTCAAAGTAAAATTGAAGATGTCTATGAGCCACCACTCAGCAATGTGTTCCCTTAGTGCATGCCATGTAGTATTGTGTGCTTATGTGAACCAGGACTTTGAAACATCATTGTTCATTAAGACCAAAACCGTAAATAATCATAAGTGTCCATTAACAAAGAAATGAATAACCAAATTGTCATAAGTTTATTCGATGGAATATTAATCAGCATCAGAAGTGAATTAATTCCAGCTATAAGGAATAGCAGCAGTGGGGTCAGTCGTAGCAACGATTGTGAGGTTGGCTCAGATCAGGCAGTGTTTTGTTCTGTTGTGAATAATATAATGATGCCATATTAAGTAAATGAAGCAAAGTTACATAATAATACAGTATGATTATATATCAAATTCAAAAATAAGCAAAATTATATTGTTTGTTGTTGTTAAGTGCCATTGGATTGGTTCCAACCCATAGTGATCCTGTGTAGGGTTTCTGAGGAGCGGTTGGTGAACTTGAACTGTCAACCTTGTGGTTCAAACTGACTTTGCAGTCCAGTGCAAACTGCATTTACAGCGCCACATAAAGAATCACAGAAGTCAGAATAGTCAAACTATCATTCATGGGAGTCCTGGTGTGGCGCTGTTGGATAAGCACTGAACTGCTAATCACAAGATCAGCAATTCAAACTTACCAGATCTGTTTTGGAAGAAGTGCAGCCAGAGTGCTCCTTGTAGGCCAAGATGGCTAAACTTCGTCTCTCTTACTTTGGACATATTGTCCGGAGAGAACAGTCGCTGGAGAAGGATGTCATGTTGGGTAAGGTGGAGGGTCAGAGAAAAAGGGGAA
>NW_006408532.1:34357685-34359578 GCF_000296735.1 Chrysochloris asiatica | reverse complement strand
TTACAGAGTCCCAAGTCTCCAGTAGAAGAGAGCCTTTTCCTCATGTCCATTATATGTGGAGCAGGCAACACCCCCAAGGAAGCAGCCCTTCAGTTGATTGGCTGCTTATAGCCACTTAGCCACTCATCAAAGAGTTAGCTATGCCTGTATTAAGTTTCATCACCATGGGAATAAGCACATCTTAACTGCTAAACCATGGGAATTCTGGCCTAGTCAGGTTGACACAGAATCTTAACCATTACACTTGTTGTTGTTAAGTGCTGTCGAGTCGACTCTGACCCATAGCGACCCTGTATAGGGTTTCCGAGGCTGTAAATCTTGTACGGGATCAGAAAGCCTTCTCTTTCTCCCACAGAACTGCTGGTAGTTTCGAATCACTGACCTTGAGGTTAGTAGCCTGACTCATAACCACTAGGCTACCAGAGCTCCTTAACCATTACACCAGAAAACCAAAAAAACGTGTGATTTGTTTATTGAGATTTTCACTTTATTGCAGTAGGCTGGGACCAAACCTGCAATATCTCCAGGTTATGCCTGTACTAATGGTAGATTTCTTTTAAATTCTTCATGTAATAATTTGAAAGTTTCATTATTCTTCTATTGTGTATTTTTTTTTTTTTTTTACTAATACTGTTGTTTAATTTACTTAAGGTAAGCTTAATGTTCCTTGATTTCACTCTAGAATACTTATATTATTTCTGACTTTTTTTTAGTTTCAGGTATATGCTTGACAGGTATATGATAAATCTGTATCTAAGAAAACGATATTTGAATATGAATATATTAATAATTTATTCTGTAACTGCATACAAAAAGAATTTATTTTTGTTGAAACAGGTGTATGCAATTCTTTATAAGTCATTTTAAAGCTATTTTTCCCATTACTTAAAATTAAAATGATAAATGACCACAATGTAGATTTAATGTTTGAAAACGGAAAACTTATAGTTTTGGACTGATGCCAAATTTTGTACACATCAATTCATTTCTAGTCTAATTTTGTCACATCAATTCATTTCTAGTGTAATTTTATGAAAATAAAGCAAATATAAGGTGGGGGGACACATGACATTGTTAGTGGAGAGAAAAAGTACTTATAAATTGTTCTGTGATTACTTTTTCTTATTTGCTGCTTTGACAGAAGAAAAAAAACACAGACTAACACATCTTATCTATTTAATGGGTTCAAGATGAGTTGTACTTAAATATCTGTATGTGGAATAATATATGTTGGAGTCATGGTATGGTGCTGTAGGATAAAGCACTGGACCGCAAGGTCAGTTTGATCCACATGGTTAGCAATTCAAACCAACCAGCTGCTCCTCAAAAACCCTATATAGGGTCCCTATGAGTCAGAATTGACTCAAGGACACTTAACAGCAACATTATCACTTTAAAGCTATGTTCTTATTGTCTTCTAATAATAAGATATATGATAAAATTTACTTTGAAGAGCCCTACTTATAACTTTAAGGCATGTTCTACATTTGCAAATGTAGTCTAGTTATAATCAACCTCTCACATAATTAATTTAAGAAACTGCTCAAAAGAAAATGTAATTAATATTATCTTTTGGTACTTGTTAAAAATATACCAAAGCAATATTTTATTTCTGTTAATGGTATTACTCAGCTTCTCGGGTCTGATTGTTTGTATTTAAATGATGATAACACTGCTGTAGGAATTTAGAAAAATGTTTTCAGAGAGTTCAGTAATGAAGTCTGATAGAAAACTGATTTATAAAAGGAAATATTTTTTCAGCTCTTAACAGATGTACTTCTTGTAAAGTACTGTTGAGTCTTGTCTTGATTTAATTCTTCCTTCTTTATGTGTTAGCTCTGCCATGTGCCCTCTTTCTCTGCTGTGGATGCTTTTTATAAAGTTCCTTAATTC
>NW_006408532.1:34328123-34348593 GCF_000296735.1 Chrysochloris asiatica | reverse complement strand
ATCGGACATTGTTTCGTTCTGCTGTGCATGAAGTCGCTATGAGTCGGTTCCAACTCGATGGCACCTGACAACAACAACAAGTCACTCCTTGGAAATCCTATACAAGGTTGCTATGAGTCACAACTTACTGAACAGCAATAACATCTTCATTCATCAAGGGTTCTATATCAAGATTTCACACATGAATGAGCTTTCTGTTCTTTTCCACTGATTAATTTGTGTTCTAATATCATACTGTTTTCTAACATCATAATACCTTACATAAGAAAAGCAAGTAGAGTATGAGGATTGCTTCTATATGACCTTTCTAGCTGTGATCTTTTATTTTCCACCAAATAATTGTATGGGACTATGCAAATTAGGTGGAGTCCTGGTGTGGCGCTGTGGGTTAATGTGTCAGACTGCAAAGCCGTTTGAACTGCAAGGTCGGCAGTTCAAGCTCACCAGCTGCTCCTTGGAACCCCTATACAGGGTCACTATGGGTCAGAATCGACTCAACGACACTCAACAACAAAGTCCATCAAGGAAATTAGTTTGCTAATAATGCAAATAAGGTGCTTGACACCCTTGTGGGAGATGATACCATGCAAATGGGGTATATGAAACAATAACAAGGGTTTTGCTATCCACATGACTTTAGAAAGTCAATCTCAGAGGAAAGGGAAGACCATAACCACCAACAAGAGACAGGAGCAGAGTGCTGAGAACCTCGTAGATCCAGGAGACAGATCTGTAACACTGGAGATAGGAGTCAGGGTCTACTAGTTCCACCTTTCAGGAAGCCCAAGTTCATAAACATATATGAATGGGAAGATTGTCAAGGTGTGGAGAGGACTAGAAGAAATGGGAATGTTTTAAAAGATGTTTTGTGTTTATTGGATTTACAGCTCCTGCTGTAGGATTATCACTGGACTGTGATCCACACGGTCATAGTTCAAACCCACCAGCTGCTCCTTTGAAACCTGTTCAGGATTGCTGTGAATGGGAACCAATTTGATGGCAGTTAACAACAGTGTGTTTATTTGAATATTTGGGATATTGAATGTTTCTCCTACTTAGTGTTTTTTTTTTGGGGGGGGGGCAGGGGAAGAGGAGGTATTTTATTGTACTTTATTGATAGTACATGACAAGAATGGGCTCTAAGCTACCACCCTTCTCCAGGAGTTCTGGATTGAAACTGTATTGAGGATGGGAGCTTCTCAGTGTGTTTGGGGATTGAGTTGGGGTAAGAACTTCCAGTGCCTCACTCTTCCCCTAGTGCTGTTGCTAGGACTGGTGGTCCAGGGAGCTCTTATTCCTTGGAGGCCATGTGGACAATAAGGTCCACCCCTCTGTTTCTGTAACCAAATTCATTGTCATACCAGGAAATGAGCTTGACAAAGTGGTCTTTGAGGGCAATGCCAGACCCAGCATCAAAGGTGGAAGAGTGGGTGTCACTGTTAAAGTCACAGGAGACAACCTGGTCTGCAGTGTAGCACAAGATGCCTTTTAGTGGTCCATTTGATGCCTGCTTCACTACCTTCTTGATGTCATCATATTTGTCAGCTTTCTCCAGACTGCAGGTCAGATCCATGATAAACAGGTTGGGAAGGCCATGCCAGTGAGTTTCCCATTCAGTTCAGAGATGACTTGCCGACAGCCTTGGCAACACGGGTAGATGCAGGGATGATGTTGTAGGCAGCCCCATGGTCATCATGCCACAGTTTCCCACAGGGTCTTATGGGTGGCAATGATGGCATGGACTGTGGTTATAAGTCCCTCCACGACACCAGAGTTGTTATGGATTACTTTGGCCAGAGGGGCCAAACAATTAGTGGTGCAAGAGGCATTGCTGACAATCTTGAGGGAGTTGTCATAATTCTCAGGGTTAACACCCAGCACAAACATGGGAGCATCAGCAGAAAGGCAGAGATGATTACCCTTTTGGCACCACCCTTCAAGTGAGCTCCAGCCTTCCCCAATGTTGTGAAGACATTGATGGATTCTACAGCAACCCCACAGTCAACAGTTCAAAACTACCAGCTCTTCTGCAGGAGAAAGATGAGGTGTTCTGCTCCCATAAAGATTTACAGCCTTGGAAATCCTATACAGAGTCACTATGAGTTGGAACCGACTCCACGGCACACAGTCACCACCACCACAACATGTTCAGCATCAGCATCACCCCACTTGATGTTGGCGTGATCTCACTTCTGGAAGACACAGATGGGCTTACCATTGATGACAAGCTTCCTGTTCTCAGCCTTGGCAGTGCCATTAAACTTTCCATGGGTAGAATCATACTGGAATGTGTATACCGTGTAGTTTAGGTCAATGAAAGCATCACTGATGGCAACAGCCTTCACTTTTCCAGGGTTGTTAACAGCAGCCCTGGTGACCAGGAACCCAATATGGCCAAATCTGTTGACTCTAATCTTCACCATCCTGTCTCAGGGATGCAGCTAGAACTTCAAGAGAAGCTGCAGCTGCCTGTTTCATGGGGAGGAGCAGAGAGCCCCTAGTGTTTTATAGCATCTAAATGTATGAGAGAAATGAATATTAAGTATTATAGATGACAACGTGTTTCTCCAAATTTAGCCAATATTTGAGTGGATATGCTAGAAGAACTATAATTTGCCCTAAAGAAACATAGATGGATATTGAAATGCAACAGCCCTGTGTTTAGAGTTTTGGAGGCTTAGGTCAAAAACTTGAGCCCTACCTAGAACCTTCAGAGCCAGGAAATAAGCATTTAAAAGAACATGCAAATCTGCCCAGAATTTTGCATTTATTGAAGGAATTGTAGGGGTAAAAAATGGCTCTTGCTTTTTGAACATTGAGACTTCCGATGCATTGAGGCAAGAAAAGCTAATGTCTATCAAAAGAACCCCTTCCAAGACTGGAAGTTAAAAACATGCAAATAGGCAACTTGATATGCTTGTTTGTGGTGACCACTTGAGTCCAGTCAGTGAATCAGGTGTAGCAGTGAAGAGACATGACATATTCCATTGGTACATGGTGACCTGGCCCACAGGATCTAGGTATGAGGGTGGGTGGGTGAGTGGGGACTGACTGGTGAAATACAGGGAGTTTTGGGGACTTCTGAGCCTGCAGGTGGTACCCATTTACCTAGCCTATGGTAGGATAAGGATGATCTGACCACTCAACCAAATGAAGAGAAGGATGTTTAATGCTGTGAGTTGATGGCTTGCTCTGAACTAGGCTTTGTTTATGGATGCATATGCTCAAAGTTCCAATTAGAAAAGAAGGTACATGCTTGTCTCTTTAGAGTTTTGATTTGATTGGGGCAGGCAAGTTAGAAATTAGTTATCTAAAATGGGAGAGTTAAAGATGTGAAGTGGCTGACTTACATACTTTCATGAGTGTGCTTATACTAAATGAGGGATATAAGGGAGGATCCCCACTGAATGGATTCCTCTCTTCCTGATAGGTCTGGGTAAAGGAAGGTGGAAAACGATGTTTATTATGAGTATATCAGTTGTGGTTTATGGTTAGTTTTGCCATCTGGTCAGCTTGAAAGAGTGCCAGAGGAAAAGGAACTACTAACATCAAGGAGAGAGAGGAGTGGCATACATCTTTTGGATCTGGGATCTCTTTGCTGAGAACCTCCTAGAAGACAGCAGTAACCCTGGAGATGGCAAGAAAAACAGTAAAATCAGGACACCAGTAGGAGATGGTGTGGTATGCTTCCCAGTACATGAAGTGAGAGAGCTGAGTGCTTATGAATATGAACCTTGTTGGGAGAGTGAGGTAGATTCTTAGGGCACTTGTCAGCAAAGCTAGGTTTGATGAACCATAGAATGAGAGAGCTGACTGCCTTTGGACCAAGTCTTACAGGTGATATGAGTTCCTCCTGTCATATATTAGAAGAGCTGAGAGTTAAGTAACATTCATTTGAGCAGGGCAGGAGCTAAGGACCAGAGAGAAGTCTGTCTGCATGCACAACTGAAAAGAGGCTGTCCTGATCAAAGAAATATCTCCTGAGTCTTCTCTGATCCTGAATTGTAACCTGTTCTCTAATAAGTCCTGGTGTGGCACTGTAGGATAAGCACTTGACCACAAAGTCCGTTTGAACCGCAAAGTCAGTGGTTCAAACTCATAAGTCACTCCTCGGAAACTCTATACAGGGTTGCTGTGAGTCTGAATCGACTTGACAGCACATAACAACGACAACAACAACAGTTCTCTAATAAACTCTGTAACTGTGAATATTGTCTGAGAGCTTTGTGGCCACTGCAATGAATTGTCTGACCTAGCAGAGGGGAATACAGAGTGTTATGGCAGGAACAGTTGGTACCCGAATTGGTTAAAAGGTTGGAAAAAGGAGTTTTGTCTGACCTCTGCCTCATCATTCTTGGCCTGATGCTGCTGATGGTGATTTCTTTCACCTTCTTGTGAAGTTAGAGATCAGACACCAATGTGCCACCATTTTTACAGTAAGGCACCGTTTCCCATACATGGGGAAATCTTATAGCTGCCCTTCACCACACACTAAAATAAAATAGATTAAATATTTACATATGAAATCCAACTTTTACATTAGATAAGAAAATATAGGGGAGCATTTTTCTGTCCTGGGGTAAGTAAAAATGAAAAAAAAAAAAACCACTAAAATGAAATGTTGATAAATTGAACTACTTCTAAATGAATAGTAACTTTTTTTCTATAAAAAAGCTTTAAAGAATGTAAAAAGGCAAGGAACCTATTGGAAGAAGGTATTTTAAAAACAAACTATTAGAAGGATTTATATTCAGATTATCGAAGAATTATGTGTGGTGTGTAGGATCAGCACTGAATTGAACCACAAGGTTGGCAGTTCAAACTCAACCAGCTGTTCTTCAGAAACCCTGTACAACGCTGTTATGAGACAGAATTGACTCAGTGGCACTTAACAACAACATGAAATGGTTGAGGGAAAGAAAGATTGTTGTCTTTTCTTACTATCTCATTAGATAAAAATAGAAAAGAAAATTGTTGTTGTTGTTATTAGGTAATGCTAAGTTGTTACTGACTCATAGTGACCCTGTGCACAACAGAATGTAGCACTACCTGATCCTGCATCATCCTCACAATCGTTGTTAAACTTGAGCACATTGCTGCTTCCACTGCCAATCCATCTCATTGGGGGTCGTCTTCTTTATTGCTGACTTTCCATTTAAGCAAGCATAATGTTCTTCTCCAGGGATGATCCATCCTGATAATATGTTCCAAGTATGGGAGATGAAGTTTGGCCATCCTGACTTCTAAGGAACATTCTGGCTGTACTTCTTCCAGGAAAGATTTGTTTATTCTTCTAGCAGTCCATGGTATTTGTAATATTCTCCAACACCATAATTCAGATGCATCCTTCCATGGTCTTCCTTATGCATTGTCCAACTTTCACATGAATATGAGGCTATTGTAAATACCTTGGGTCAGGCAGGGGCACCTTAGTCCTCAAACCAGTATCTTTGCTCTTGACCAATTTAAAAGAAGTTTTGTGCAGCAGATTTGCTTAACATGATGCATTATTTGATTTCTTGACTGCTGCTTCCATGAGTGTTAACTGTGGGATTCCAAGCAAATGAAATCAAAATTTCAATCTTTTCTCCATTTATCATGATATAATTTATTGGTCCAGTTGTGAGGGGTTTTGTTTTCTTTACATTAAAATGCAACCCATACTAAAGGCTATGGTTTTTGATCTTCATCAGTAAGTATCTTAAGTCCTCTTCACTTTCAGCAAGCAAAGTTGTATCATCTGCATGTCACAGGTTGTTTATGAGCATTCCTCCAATTCTGATGCCACGTTCTTCATATAATCGAGTTTCTTGGATCATTTGCTCAGCATACAGATTGAATACGTGTGGTAAAAATTTTTAAGAAAATAAAATCATTATCATTTTGTTTCACAAAATAGGAAATATGAATTGGAAAAAACAATTTTTTTTTAATGTCCAACCTCACTATTAATTGGAGAATAGAAATTAAGACTACATTGAGATACCATTTTTCCTACTCTCTATGTAGTAAAGTATGAAATTTGAAAATAGCAAATATCAGTGGTTATGCATAAAAGCACATTGATAACGTGTGAATGAGTGAGGATGGCTATGTTACGGTAAAGTTTTATTTACAAAAGATTCACTAAGGCCTTCCACCACTCGTTTGTCAGTTTGTCTTACTGTGGTGGCTTTTTCTTACTGTGCTAGGCTAGCTGTGATTCTAGAAGCTATGAAACCATTTTAAATACCAGTAGTATCACCCATGGTGGACAGGTTTCAGATGAGCTTCCAGAGTAAGAAAGACTAGGAAGAATAAGAGATACTTTAATACTTCTGAGTATTTAGTCACTGAAAACCTTATGAGTAGTAGTGGAACACTGTTAGATAACACCTGAATATTGAATATTGAGACCAGAGTATTGTCAGATATAGTGCTGGAAAATGAGTCCCTCGGGTTGGAAGGCATTCAAAATACAACTGAGGAAAAACTAGAATGGAGTAAAGCTTTTGGGGCCTTCATTTACTGATGGGTGCACAACTCAAAATGAGAAACAACTGTAAATATCCATTAATAATGGAACATTGAAGAAAGTATAAATCTAGGAAAATTGGAAGTTATTAAAAGTGATCATAGAACACATAAACAGTGTGCTAGGCATTAGTGAGCTGAAATGGATTGGTGTTGGACATTTTCATCTGACAACCACATGGTTCACTATACCAGGAATCACAAATGGAGGAAGAATGGCGTCGTATTCACCATCAAAAACAACATTACAAGATCTGTCTTGTAGTACAATGCTGATAGAATAATATCCATATAACTACAAGGAAAACCAGTTAATTACAACTATTACTCAAATGTAATCACCAACCACTAAAGCCAGTGATGATGAAATTAAACAACTCTACAAAATTATTCAGTCGAAAATTGACCAAACATGCAATCAAGATGTGTTGATAATTACTGGCGATTGGAACGCAAAGGTTGGAAACAGAGGCAGGACTGTTGTTGTTTTTAGGTGCCATCGAGTCGGTACTGACCCATAGTGACCTTATGCACAGCAGAATGAAACACTGCCCGATCCTGGGCCAACCTCACTACTGTTGCCACGCTTGAGCCCATCGATGCTGCCATTTTGCCAATCCATCTCTTTGGGGGTCTTACTCGTTTTCTCTGACCCTCCACCTTACGAAACATGATATCCTTCTCCAGTGACTTGTCCCTCCTGACAATATGTCTGAAGTGTGAGAGACGAAGTTTGGCCATCTTGGCCTCCAGTGAGCACTCTGGCTGCACTTCTTCCAAAACGGATTTATTGGTTCTTTTGGCAGCCCATGGCACTTTTCAGTATTCTCCAACACCATGTGCTTGATGACAGAAATGATGCTGGCGATCACATGATAAAATTTAAACAATATAAAAAATGGCTATACACATGGACCCCGCCAGATGGAATACACAAAAATCAAATTGACTGCATCTGTGAGATGAGACAGTGGAACATCTCCATATCATCAGCCAAACTAGAGCAGGTAGATTGTGGTACAGACCACCAATTGTTCATATTGGAAGTTCATGCTGAAGCTGAACAAAACTTTAATTAAACAAGTTCACAAGAGCCAAGATTGAACATATCGAACCTGAATTTAGAGATTGAAGAACAGATTTGATGCATTAGACATTAAAGACCAAAGAGCAGAAGAGATGTTGGATGATATTAAGAATGTTGCATACGAAGAAAGTAAGAAAGACAAGACTAAAATGGATGTCAGAAGAAACTCTGAAACTTGCTCTCCAGCGTAGAGATGCTAAGACAAATGGAAGCATTGCCGAGGTACAAGAACTGAATAGAAAAAGTCAAAAGACAGCTTGAGAAGACAAAGTCAAATATTACAATGCAGAGATCTGGAATTAGAAAACCAAAAGGAAAGAACACACTCAGCATTTCTCAAGCTGAGGGAACTGAAGAAAAAATTAAAACCTCGACTTCTAATGCTGAAGAATTCTATGGATAAAATAGTGAATGATACAGAAAGCATCAAAATAAGATGGAAGGAATATATGGAGTCACTGTACCAAAAAGAAAGGGTCAATGTTCCAAAAAGAAAGGGTGTACTGAAGGCATTAGCAAAGAACAGGGCTCCAAGAATTGATGGGATACAAATTGAAATCTTTCAACAAACTGATTAAGCACTGGAAGCACTTATCTGTGCCAAGACATTTGAAATACAGCTACCTGGCCAACTGATTAGAAGAGATCCATATTTGTGCCCATTCCAGAGAGGTGACCAAACAGAATGCCGAAATCATCAGACGTTAATATCATTAATTACATCACATGTAAGTAAAATTTTGCTAAAGATAGTTCAAAAATGACTGCAACAGTACATTGACAGGAAACCTCTAGATGTTCAATCAGGATTCAAAAGAGGACATGAACAAGGGATATCACTGTTGATGTCAGATGGATCTTGGCTGAAAGCAGAGAATACCAGAAAAATGTTTACTTGTGCTTTATTGACTATGCAGTAGATTTCGAGTTATGACAAGCTATGGACAGCACTGCAGAGACTGAGTATTTCAGAATATTTAATTGTGCTCATGAGGAACCTGTACATTGACCAAGAGGCAGTTTGAACAGAACAAGGTTTAAATGGTTTAAAATTAGGAAAGGTGTGTGCCAGGGTTGTATACTTTTGCCATACTTAATTTGGTCAGTATGCTGAGCAAACAAACTGATTCTATGAAGAAAAGCATGGCATTGGGGTTAGGGGAACACTCATTAACAGCTTGTGATATGCAGATGATGCAGCCTTGCTTGTTGAAAGTAAAGAAGACTTAAAATGCTTACTGATGAAGATCAAAGATTACATACAGCCTTGAGCATGGATTTGCACCTGAGTGTAAAGGAAACACAAATCCTCACCACTGGAAATAATGTCAAGATAAATGGAGAAAAGATTGAAGTCAAGTATATCATCTCAGATCAACCATCAACCTTTATGGAAGCAGCAGTCAAGTCAAACGACATATTGCATTAGGCAAATCTGCTGCACAAGACTTCTTTAGAGTACTGAAGAGCAAAGATGTCAGTTTGATACACATGTGAAACTTGGACAATGAATAAAGACCTTAGAACAATTGATTGATTTGAGTTACCATATTGGATGAGACTATTAAAAATACCATGGACCGACAAAAGGACAAACAGATCTCTGTTGGAAGAAGTACAGCCAGAATGTTTCTTAGAAGACAAGATGGTCAGATTTTGTCTCCCATACTTTGGACATGTTATCAGGAGGAGGGCCCAGTCACTGGGAAAGGACATCAAGCTTGATAAAGTGGAAGGTCAGCAAAAAAGAAAAAGGTCCCCAACAAGATGGATTAGCACAGTGACAGGAACAATGAGCTCAAGTGTAGCAATGATTGTGAGACGGGCACGGGACAGGTTAGTGTTTTGTTCTATTGTAGATAAAAGTCTCTGTGAGTCAGAACTGACTCGACAACACACAATAACAACAACAATGCCTTTGAGCCTCAATAAACAGTGCTGCTCAGCAGAGTACTCCTAGGTATATGTTGTTGTTAAGTGCCGTTGAGTCGGTTCCAACCCATAACAACCCTATATAGGGTTTCCAAGGAGTGACTGGTGAGCTTGAACCTCCGACCTTGAAGTTCAAACAGCTTTTCTGTTAAAGTCTGGCGCATTAACCCACAGTGCCACACCTAGGTATATATGCACTAGTAAAAGGTACATGTGTATCCCAGGAGCCATGTTGGGGATGTTTATGTTTCTAATACCCGTTCCTTTAACCTCCAAAGAGAAATGGGGAAAAATCAAATGTTCATCTCAAATAGAATATATGATATAATAATAATAATTTATTATAGTGATGTGTGGTGTTACAAAATGAAGTGATTTATAGCTCCAGAGAATAACATGAATGAATTTGAAAGAGAAAAACCAAGTTTCAGAAGACTACATCAGCATTATACCTATTTTAAAACTTAAAATCAAACAAAGTTAGGTATTCTTGCTAAAAGTAAGAATAAATTCTTACCTATAAATCAAACCTTAGAATCTGACTTCTGTTATACAGGAAATGTAGGGATTAAAAGTGCAAGTAAATCATGTCTACTCCGTAGGACAACTGCCCTCATCTCTTCAATAGGAAAGTGGGACGGGAGTAATTGTTCTATAAAGCAGATTTAAGAGATAGAACTAGTTTAACACTGCACCCAAATTGTTAATGAAAGACATTTTGAATTGAAAAAATGTAAATATTAGCTAGATATGAGAATATTAATTAATATTCGTTAGGTCCTGGTGTGGCGCTGTGGGTTAATTCGCTAGACTGCAAAGCTGTTTGAACTGCAAGCTTGGCAGTCAAGCTCACCAGCCGTTCCTCGGAAACCCTATACAGGATTGCTATGGGTTGGAACCGACTCGACAGCACTTCACAACAACAACAACAACGATGATAATGTCAAATTAGAAAATATATTTTTCGTAACTGCATGTAAAGATTTCTGCATATAAAATTTCATTTTATATGAAATAATCATATTTATACTATAAATACCTAAGTTTAAAAAAAAAAGGAAGGAGTAAATATTAAAAAGCCCTAACAATTGTATAATCTAGCTATAGAGTTATTGTTGTTAGGTGCCATCGAGTCGGTACCAACTCATAGTGACTTTATGCACAGCAGAACGAAACACTGCCCGATCCTGGACCAACCTCACTACAGTTGCCACGCTTGAGTCCATCGATGCTGCCACTTGGCCAGTCTATCCCATTCGGGTGTTCTCAGTGTATATTGTAGTGTATATCAGAGCTTCATTTCTCTTATGACTCAATAATACTCCATTTTGTTTTTCCATTCATCTGTTGATAGACACTTGGTTGTTTCTACCTTTTGGCTATTGTGAATAATGCTGCAGTGAACATTGGTATACAAAGTGTATGTTTGAGTCCCTGCTTTCATGTGTTTTGGATTTATTATACCTAGAGTGGAGTTACTGTGTCTTATGGTAAATCTAGTTTTAACTTTTTGAGAAATCATCAAACTTTTCCCTAGCAGCTGAGTAATTTCACATTCCCATCAGTTTATCCACATCCTTCCCAATACTTGTTTTTTTTTCATAATAACCATTCTCCTAGATGTGAAGTCATTGTGGTCTTGATTTCAATTTCCCTTATGTCTAATACCAACAACCACTTTTCTGTCAGTTTGTGATGGCTTACATGTTGCTGAGATGCTGGAAGCTAGAAGCTATCTGTGACGCTGGTATTTCAAATACCAGCAGGGTTACCCATGGACAGGTTTCACCAGAGCTTCCAGATTAAGACAGACTATGAAGAAAAAACAGGCTGTCCACCTCTGAAAAATTAGTCACTGAAAACCTATGAGTAGCAGTGAAATATTGTCTGATATAGGGCTGGAAGAGGAACCTTTCATATTAGAAGGCACTCAAAAAGGAAGACCCTCTCCAAGATGAATTAACACAGTGGCTTTAAGAATGAACTCAAATATAGCCATCAAGAAGATGGCATAGGATGGGATGGTGTTTTGTTAGCCCTATGTTGGAACTGATACGATGGCAGCTAACAGATGTCTAATGGTGTTGAACATCTTTTCATGTCTTTATTGGTCATTTCTATATTTCTTTCAAGATGTATCTATTCAAGTCCTTTGCCTATTTAAAATTGGGTTGTTGTTTTTTGTGGTGGTGGTGGTTGATGTCCTCTTTATTTCTAAATCACTCTATTGATGCATAATTTACACTTACAAAGTTAACTCATTGTGTACAATTCAATATTTTTAGTAAATTTAAAGAGTTTATGCAACTATCTCTACAATCCAGTTTTAGAACCTTTCTGTCATTGCCAAAAGTTCCCTTGTATCCATTTGCATTCAATTCCTACTCCCTCCCACGGACCCAGGCATCTATTAATCTGCTTTCTTTCTATATAGATTTGTCTTTCCTGGTCATGTAATATGTTTGCACTCAAATATTATGTGAATAGTATTTCATTGATAAATGTTGTCTGTTCACCAGTTTATGAACATTTGAGTTGTTTCCACTATTTGGCTGTTATAAACAATGCTGACATGAACATTAGTATATAAGAACATTTTGCGTACAAGAAATACATTTTCATTTCTCTTAGGTGGATATCTACTAATGCAATTGCTGATTCATATGATAAATTAATGTATAACTTTTTAAGAAATTGGCAACCTGTTTTCCAAAGTGACTATCCATTTATCATTCCCGCCAGCAAAGTTTGAGGGTTGAGATTTCTCTACCTCCTTACACATCACTTACTGTTATCTGTTATTTTGATTACAGCTATTCTAGTGATTTTGTAATATAGTTCCTCATGGTTTTAATGTGACTTTCCCTAATAACTAATGATTTTGAATATTTTTCATGTGCTTTTTAGCTTTTTTTGTCTCTGATGAAAGGTCTGTTCCCATCTTTTGCCTGTTTTTTAAGTGTGTTGTTTTGTCTTATTAATTAATTTTTATTTATGCATCCTGGATACAGTAGATATATGGATTATACATATTTTTCCAAGCTGTGTTTGTCTTTTTATTTGTGTCTTTTGAATCACAAAATGTTTTTATTTTGATGAAGTACAGTTAATCAGTTTTCTATAGTTTCAGTTCTTCTTTGAAAGTCTGTGACCCATTTTGAGTTAATTTTTATGTATGGTCCCAACGAAAGAGTTGGCATGTGTATCCAAATGCTGCAGCTCTATTTCTTGAAAACACTCTTGACTCCTTAATCAAAAATAAAATGACCATGAATGTAAGGATTTATATTCAAATTCTCTAATATTTCTCATTGATCTATATGGCTTTGCTTACTGCAATATCACACTTATTATATGCATGGCACATCATAAATGCTCTAAAATTAAGTAGAAATTGAATTGGCTAGACTTCTTCAGAGTCCTTTGATGATGCAAAATTAAACAGTTGACTACTAGCCAAAAGGTTAGTGGTTCAAACCCACCCAGATGCTTGTTGGAAAACAAGGCATAGCAGTCTGTTTCCAAAAGGTCCCAGCCTTAAAAATCCTCAAGGAGTGTTCCTGTCTGCACACATGGACTTGTCATGAGTCAGCATTGACCTGATGAGGACTAACAGCAGTAGATTTTTCTTATTAAAGAATCTATTCCTACGTCTGTCATTTATATATATACATGTATATATGTATGTATGTATGTATGTATGTATGTATGTATGTATAAGATGTTGTTGTTGTTAAGTGCCGTTGAGTCGGATCCGACCCATAGCGACCCTATACAGGGTTTCCGAGTATCGAGTGGTGAGCTTGAACCGCCGACCTTGCAGTTCAAATGGCTTTGCAGTCTGGCACATTAACCCACAGCTCCACACCAGGACTCCGTATATGTGTATGGTTATGGTTTGTTTATTTTTGCTTTTTTCCTTTTTAGTCTTTTATCAGTGTACCTCCTGGAAAATTCTATCTTATGTTGAAAATAAATTTTGCATATCGCTAATATACATTCAGGGGGTACAGTGCCCCTTGAGAGAGAGGATGCTGGTGATTGTAGCAGTTATCAGAAATGATGGATACTCAGTAAAATGAAGTCTTTACTTAGGTGAAACCCAGAAGCTAATTAGTTGCCAAATGCATGCTCTTTCTTCCATAGGAGCTCAGCAGTATTTTACATATTTTTGTATTCATTGCTTTCAAGTGAAATTTTAGCAGAATGTATTAGAAGTATTTTCTGAAGCTCTATACTATGTATCTGTGCCACTTAGTAATAGAATGATTCACAGCCAAATCATTTAACTTTTTTGAGGCCATAATTACCTTGCAAAGAAATAATACTTACTCTGTTAACTTTTTGAGTCAGAATCAACGCCACAGAAATTGGTTGGTGTTTTGGTTGATCAGCCTCTCAATCTATGAAATTCAAATAAGTGGTGTTTGTGTATACGCTGTAAAAAATACAAAGTACTGTGTAACCAGTTTCAAGATCATTTGTAAATTTATTAAGCACTGATATACAAGGAATTTGTGTTGTTGTTCACTCTGTCCTTATAGCAAGAAATTAGAGAGGAAATGTTACTATCTCTTAAAGAAGGTGTAAAAATTTTAATTTTACATAGTTGGATAAGTAGTGATAAAATCTTATGTCTATCATAGGTATGTATAATTTAGAAAATATTTTAGAATATAGTGTAAAATATTGGACAATACAAGCTACACTAATCAATTGTAGTACCTGGAATAAGGTTAGACAGAGAGTTCCATCAAAATAATTGAAAGTCCAGATGTCAACACTTATACTAAGTTGATTAGTTTAGCAAGGGAACAAAGGGAAAGAACAGTCTTTTCCACAAATGGTGCTGAATTTCCACATGCAAAAGAGTAGCCCGCCCTTGCACCATATGTAAAATTAACTAAAAATAGACCAGACAGCTACCTGAATAAGAATGTGAAAAGTATACAATGTTTAGAAGAAAACATAGGTGTAAATCTTAGATATCTTTGGTTAGGAAATGGTTTCTTGGATATGACATCAAAAACATACTCATGAAAAGAAAAAAATAGATAAATTTGACTTCATCAAAAAATGTAAAATTTGTGTTGCAAAGAACACCATCAAAAAAAGTGAAGACAATACACAGAATAGCAACATTTGTTTTGTAAATTACATATTTAACAAGAAACTTGTATCTAAAATATATTAAGAACTTTTACTTGTTGTTACATGCTGTGGAGTCAGTTCCGACTCATAGCGACCCTGTACAGGGTTTCCGAGGCTGTAGATCTTTACAGGAGCAGAAAGCCTCATCTTTCTCCCGCGGGAAAGCTGGTAGTTTCAAACTGCTGACCCTGAGGTTCGCAGCCTGATTTGTAACCACTACGCTACCAAAGCTCCTTCTAGTTGGTAATAAAAAGACAAGTAGCCCAATTTAAAAATTGACATAGGATATGAATGGACGTTCCTACAGAAAAGATACAAAAATGGCTGGTAAGCACGTAAAGAGATGCTCAATATTCTTAGCCATCCAGCCAAACCAAATTCATTGCTGTTAAGTCAGTTCCAACTCATAATGACCCTATAAGATAGAGTAGAACTGTTCCACAGGGTTTTCGAGGCTGTAAGTCTTTGCAGAAGCAGACTGCGTCATCTTTCTTCCATGGAGCCACTGGTGGGTTTGAACCACCACCAACCAGCCTTTCTGTTAGTAGCCCAGTACCTAACCCACTGTGGTATCAGGGTTCCTTAGTCACTGGGGACATACATAATCAAAACCACAATAGCACTCACACTCTTTAGTGTGAAGTGGTATTGTGAAGCACCCTCATACACAGCAAAAACACCAACTCAAGTTACTGCATGTACATTTTAGTGACATTGATTAAATTCCTTGAGTTGTACAACCCTCTTTTCCTGAATTGTTCCTCTGCCATTAACATAAATTTACTGCTCCCTAAAATTCTTATCTGGAGTCCTGGCGTGGTGCTGTGGGTTAATGTGCCAGACTACAAAACCGTTTGAACAAGGTCTACCTGTCAAGCTCACCAGAGGCTCCTCGAAAACCCTGTACAGGGTCGCCATGTGTTGGGTCGCCGTGTGTTGGAACCGACTCGACGGCACTTAACAACAACAACAAGATTCTTATCTGGAGTCCTGGTATAGCACTGTGGGATAAAGCACTGGACCATAAGGTCAGTTTGAACCAAAAGGTCAGTGATTCAAACTCATCAGTTGCTTCTTGGAAAACCCTATACAGGGTCACTGAGTTGGAACAGACTCAACGGCACTTTAACAACAACAATAAGATTCTTACCTTTTAGTTACTGTTATCAATTTGATGCCATGTAGCTAAACACATAATTATATAGTATTAGGATGTGGAGAAATAGAAACGCTCATACAGTTTATCAGGGTAGGATTATAAAATAGCGGAACTGCTTTGGAAAACTATCTGGCAGTTCCTCAAAGGGTTAGACATAGTTACCATATACATAGCAATTCTCTTAGAGAGACTGAAAACTTGTACTTGAGTAACCAAAAAGTAGAAACAACTCAAATGTCATCAACTGATGAGTGGATAAACAAAATGTGGTATATTCAAACAATGGAATATTTACAGCAATAAAAAAAAGTACTGATAACATGCTGCAATATGGATGAACCTTGGAAACATACTAAGTAAAAGTTATTGTTAAGTGTCATTGAGTCATTTCTGACTCTTAGCAATCCCGTATAGGGTTTCCAAGAAGCAACAACTGGTGGGTTTGATCCAAAGACCTTTCAATTAGCAGTCCAGTGCTAATTTGCCAGCACCACACAAAAGAACACATGTAAGATTTCATTTATAGCAAATGTCCACAATAAGTAAATCTGTAGAGACACAAAATAGACTAGGGTTGCCTCAGCCTGTGGTGAGCTATTGTGGGAGAATAGTAAAAGACTGCTAAAATATGCCTGTACTGTTTATTTAAGGGAGATAGAGAAGACCACATGGTTGTATCTTAGTTACCATTTTTTCTTTCATTCTCTATCCTCCTAGTGGTTAACTAGGTTTATTAAATGCGGAGACTTTTGTGTTGAATGATAGTAAATCATAATTCGTTTTTGACAGGAATTGAGTTCTTCTCAGACTTTATCACATGATGGAGGATTCTTCAATAGACTGGAAGATGATGTTCATAAAATTCTTATTAGAGAAAAAAGAAGAGAACAGCTAACAGAATATAATGGAACAGATAATTGTACAACTCATGAACACAACCAGGCACGTAAAATAGAAAATTCTCTTAAAAAATCAGAAATGAAAATGAAATTTTTCTTTTTTCAGAAACATAAGCAGTGGCATTCAGTTATAAGTATCTATAGTAACAGTTTTAGAATATTATCTCATTCACTACGTAATATTTATTATCTGCTAAGATAATAGGGGGTGTTAGGCACTAGTGTGGGGAGTGGGAATACAAGGATGAATATTACCATTCTTTTCCTAAGAGTAGTGGGGCTATGAGAAGGTAAGCAATAATGAAATTGTCATTACGCATCATGGATGCGTTTTTTAAGGGAATTTGAACAATAAAAAGTTTTGAATCAGAATGAGGTTTGACTAGATGACTGCCTAGGTGAATTATGAAGGGCATATAAAGAAATGATTTGAGTTGGGTTTTGAAATGGAGAAAGATTTAGCTACCTGAGGAAATGGCAACAACAAAAGCCCAGGGTTATAAAAGGCCTTGAACTTAGTGTTCAGGAAAATGAAGACCTCTGCATCTAAAAAGTTTAGAGTAAGTGGGTGGGGGGTGGTGTGACTGTAGAGAACGATTGGATTTTTAACATCCTTTACTGTGAAACTAAGAAGTGAGATTTTATCTTACAGACCACACTATGGCCTATGGGTCAAATGATAAGTAGTCTGTTTTCTGTAAAGTCCACACATTAGGAATGGTATTCACATTTCTAAAGGAGTGTGCTTTCTTTAAAAAGTGACAGATACAGTACATAGCCCACAAAGCCTAAAATATTTATAATCATCCTCTTAATGAAAAAAGTTTTAACTCTTGCTACTGAACAGTGTTACTTAAAATACTTATCCAAGGAGAAAGGATGCATCCTTTTCTCATTCCTCACTCTGGGTTCATGGGACCAAGAAGAGGTGTGACCTACTCTCTCATATACAAAAAGTGCTTTACCTTTTAGACCTCTGAGTTTGCATTTATTTTTCTCATCAGAATCTCTACTCTTTTGTTTCCTCTTAACTATTAAGTTATCTTAGCTATATATTGAACTTTGATCCATCAATAACTATTCTATCAGACTGAAACTTGTAGAAAATAAATTCAATATTATCCCTATGAACACCTTTCCCTGTGTCCTTAATGCTCTTTTATTTCCATTTAATTTTTGTTGATGAAAATATGAGTGGGCTTCAAAAAGTAAAGTTCATGGGAAAATTCCACTATCTTTTTGTTAAAATTTTCCATGAACATTTTGAAATGCCCTCATATACAGCAAAAACACACCAATTCAAGTTACTGCATGTACATTTCAGTGACATTGATTACATATCCCTTTAGTTTTCTGAGTTGTTCCTCTGCCATTAACATAAATTTACTGCACCCTAAGATTCTTATCTAATCTTTTTAGTTGCTGCTGTCAATTTGAGCCCATGTAGCTAAATCTCAAAATAACTCAAAGTAGATAATCTTTTCTAATTAAGTTAAATTGTTGTGTAGTTTGGACTTGTAGTGTGGCACTGTAGGGTAAGTGCAGGACTGCAAGGTCAGTTTGAACCACAAAGTTGGCAGTTCAAACTCGCCAGTCTTTCCTCAAAAACCCTATATTGAGCCGCTATGAGTCAGAACCGACTTGACTATACTGAACAACAGTAACAATTATTTAGTTTAAAGAAGACAGGAGTAAGGTGTAGGATTTAAGGTTTAAAGATATTTCAGGGCAATAGTTTCAGGGGTTCATCTAGCCTCTAGGCCTCCATAAGGTGTGGAGTCCATCAGAATTTGAAATTCTGTTCTACATTTACCCTCTTTTGATCAGGATTCTGATAGAGTCTGATCAAAACATTCAGTAATAGTACTCAGTCACTATCCAGTTCATCATGGAGGCAATAAACCACACATTCTATATCCTCTTCCTACTCTTAATTCTCCTTCTCTGTTGCTCCAGACAATTTTGCCTTGGATGGCTGCTTACAATCTGCAAAAAATGTTTTTAGATAGTGCTGATTTTTCTCTTCTAAAAAGAGAAAAGTTTGTAAGTTATGGCATATCCTCATTTCTACTCAACAGTTCTTTGAGTCATCTTTTTCTGATTTAGACAAATTTTTGAGATGGCTACTTCAGACACAAAAAGTTTGTTTCCTCTCCTTTTACTTTCTTTTTTAGGTGTTATTTCTTTGTTTACTAAGAAGACTGATTAATTCAATAAATGTTTCAGGTAGACATTACTGAGAACCAAGAAATTTAAATATCTACTGTGTTGTGTTAAGGTTACGAATTGGGCTGCAAACCACAAGGTCAGCAGTTCGAAACTACCAGCTGTTCTGCGGGGGAAAGATGAGGCATTCTGCTCCTGTAAAGATTTACAGCCTCGGAAACCCTGTATGGGATCGCTATGAGTCTGGCTTGTATTTCTCTGGCAGTTCTCTGTTGCTGTACTGTTTGTAACTGTTTTTGAATGATCTTCAGCAAAATTTTACTTGCTTGTGTTATTAATGATATCATTGGAAAATTTTCACATTTTTGTTGGATCGCCTTTCTTTGGAATGGACACATATATGTCTATTAGTCAGTTGTTTTTCAAATTTTTTGATACAGCTGAGGGCTGAAATATACTAATAGTCTTCCTTCAATACCGTAGGTTCTTGATCATATGCTATCTTTTGAAATCGCTGAACAAATACCAATTAATTTTGGTACAGTGATTGTATTCCTTTCATTTTCTTTTGATGCTTCCTGTTTCTTTCAATATTTTTTCCACAGAATTCCTCAATATTCCTCAACTCGAGGCTTGAATTTTTCTTCACTTTTTTCAACTTGAGAAATTCCAAGAAGGTTCTTCCCTTTTGGTTTTTTAATTATGTGTCTTTGCACATTTTATTATATTTTACTTTGTTTTCTCAAGCTGCCTTTTGAAATCTTTTTTGTTGGTCTTGCAGAATTTTGTCATGCAGTCTCTAGATTCATTTCTGTCATAATTAGCTTCTATTGATCTTTCTTCTTTGTTTCCAGTTTTCACATTCTAATCACCAGTAATCTTGATTACATGTTTGATCAACTTCTAACTAAAGAAATTGGTAAAAATCTTCAACTTCTTCATTTTTGACATTAGTGGTTGGTGGGTAAATTTGAATCATAGTCTCATTAACTCTATGTTTATAGGGCATATGGATATAACTGATAACACTGTACTTCAGGATAAATTTTAACACATTTTTTTTTGATGATTAATGTGATGCTTTTCTCTTCCATTTGTCATTCCCAGCATAATATGCATATGGTGTCTGATTCAGAATGACCAGTACCAGTATTTTAGCTCACTGATGCATAAGTTTGATCTTTGTACGTTCCATTTAATTTCTGACAAAATGTCCAATTTTCCTAGATTCATTCTTTGTTCATTCTGTGTTCCTTTTGTTAATGGTCATTTGCAGCTGTTTCTCATCATATTGAGTTGTGCCTCTTTAGAAAATGAAGGTCCTGAAAACTCCAACCATGTCGTTACGGTCGACTCTACTTTGAATAGACAGCTCTTCTTCAGTTGTATTTTGAGTGCTTTCTATCCTGAGGGTCTCATCTTCTGGCACTATACCAGGCAATGTTTTGCTGCTATTTATAAGGTTTCCACTGACCTTTTTTGTTGTTGTTGTTCAGACATAGACCACCATGTTCTCCTTTGTCTGACTTAATCAGAAAACTACTGAAACCTATATACCATGGG
>NW_006408532.1:34314823-34323292 GCF_000296735.1 Chrysochloris asiatica | reverse complement strand
AAGGAAATCTGGGCCTACAGGTGCTGAAAGATGGTGACAAGGACCTTTTCCCAGAGCCGGTACACTGAATTTGGATTTTAGACTCCTAAATTGTGAGTCCTGGTGTGGCACTGTGGGTTAAAGCATCAAACCGCAAAGTCATTTGAAATTCAAGATCTGTAGTTCAAGCTCACCACCTGCTCCTTGGAAACCCTATGCAGGGTTGCTATGGGTCAGAATCGACTCGACGGCACTTAACAACAACAACAAACTATGAGTCCTGGTGTGGTCCTGTGAGTTAATGTACTGGATTGCTAAGGCTAGTTTGAACTGCAAGCTTGGAGGTTCAAGCTCACCAGCCACTCCTCTGAAACCCTATACAGAGTTGCTATGAGTTGGAACTGACTCGACAGCATTTAACAACAAACTGAGAATGAATTTCTGTTTGCCAAAGCCATCTACTTGTGGTATTTCTGTTATAGCAGCACTAGGTAGCTGAGGCATACTTTTTTACATACTCTTCTGTGTTTCTGTGTGTGTGTGTACACATACATATGTAGGAGCCCTTGTGGCACAGTGGGTTGTGCACTGTATTGCCGACTGAAAGGTTAGCAATTCAAACCCACTAGTGCTTTGTAGGACAAAGATGAAGCAGTCTACTTCCATAAAGATTTACCGCCTCAGGAGTCCTTAGGCTTTCCATATAGGATCACTATGATTTGGTATTGACTACTGAGATGGGTTAATATACATAAATTTGTGGTAAAAGTATAACAAACTTGAAAATGACAGCCTTAACATTTATTAGAAAGGGAAGGAAAAGGATATGATTGGGGAGGGTTACATACAACAAAGATAATGTTGATAATATTTAAATAGTATGCATAGTGTATTATTTTTCTTTTTAACTTAATTGTGTGGGGGGTGTGACATTGTAGGATAAAGCTCTGGACAACAAAATCCATTTGAACCACAGATCAGTGGTTCACACTCACCAGCTGCTCATTGGAAACCCCATACAGAATCGCTATTAGTCGCAATTGACTCAACAGCACTTAACAACAACAATAATTTACAATAGATGCATATACAGTATTATGTCTAGATATAATATGTATATGTAGTAGTTCATATTTCTCTTTTTTTCTCCATTTTTTATTGTAATTTGAAAAACAACAAAGTTGTTTACAGACAGATTAGTTTTCCATTCAGCATTTCATACGGATTTTGTTTTGTGGCATTGATTGCAAGTAACAGCACTTTCTCACTTCTTCTCTGTGTTTACTGCCCTGTAACCCTTTGTCCTTCTTTTCTTTTCCTTCCTGACTTTTGAGTTTTATCCATGGACAAATTTTTCCCTTTGGTCGCATATGGTTGGATGTTCTAGGGAGTGAGTACTTTCCTGGTTGTGGTGTTACACGTAATGTTGTTGTTGTTAAGTGCTGTTGATTCCACCTAATATGTCTGTCTATTGCTTGATTGAAAATTAAGCCATCAAGGTAGCTTAAAAGTGTTAAAGGATGACTAAGAGCCGTAGTATTGGGAGTTCTAACTCTTACCAGGCTAGTAAGCCTGGTCGTTTTTTTTAGATTATTACTTTGAGTTTTATTCCACATTTTTCTCTCACTTTACCTAGGACTTCCTGTTGTGATCCTTTTCAGAGCAGTTGGCAGTTATAGACAGGCACCATCTAGTTCTTCTGGTCTCAGAGTCATGGAGGCTTGGGGTTATGTGATCCATTAGTACTTTGTACTGATTGTTTCCATCTATCTTTGATATTCTTCATTCTTATATGCTTCAGATGGAGAGAGACCAATAGCTGCACCTTAGATGGCTGCTCATGAGCTTCTAAGACCTCAGTTGCTACCCAACTGTAGACTCATCTTTGTGTTATGCCACCTGACCTTAATGTACCCTGAGATTGGTTCTCAGGCCCTAGACTCAGTGTCTCATTCCCTTAAGTTGTTTTGTTATGGCTAGGACATTTTCCTAACTTTACCCTCATTTGTTCTACTATATTCATTATCACTTGACTCTAGGGATTTTTTTCACTTCATTTTTTTATTTCTTCTTTTACCTAGTAATTTTTAAGCAGAATGTTCAGTTTCCATATATTTTAATTTCCCCCCCCCCTTTTTTCCCTGTTGTTGATTTCTGAGCATTGTGATCTCAGAAGATGCTTTGTAGTATTTCGATGCTTTAAAATTTATTGAAGGTTACTTTGTGACCCAACATATATGTGTCCTATTATAGATAATATTAAGGAGCTCTGGTAGCATAGTGGTTACGAATTGGATTGTGAACCGCAAGGTCAGTAGTTCAAAACTACCAGCTGTTTTGCTGGAGAAAGATGAGGCTTTCTGCTCCCGTAAAGATTTACAGTCTCGGAACCCCTGTACAGGGTCGCTATGAGTCGGAACCGACTCAACAGCATGTAACAACAAAAATTATAGATAATATTCCATGGGCACTGGGGGAAAAAATATGTTGTATTGTTTGGAGTTTCTATATATTGTTTGTTATATCAAGCTGGTTAATTGTCGTTTAACTCTTCTGTATCTTTTTTGAATTTCTAGTTGTTCTGACCTTCATGGAAAGTAGTGTATTAAAATCTATTAATTGTGGGGTTATTTCTTTTTCTTTTTCAGTTCACATTAAATTTGATCTGTGTACTTCGGGGTTCTTTCAATAGATGTGTAGATATTTATTGTGTTTATGTCCTCATATTGGACTGACTCTTTTGCTAGGTTTTTTCCTTTGAAGTCTGTTTTATCAAAAATTAATATTGCTTCTCATGCTCTTTTTTGGTTGCCATTTGCTTGATTTATGTTTTCCCATCCTTTGATTTATAGCTTATTTTTTTCTTTGTATCTAAGGTTTGTATGTTCTGCTACTCTCTGTCTCTTGACTGATGCATTTAATCCATTAACGTTCCATGAAATTATTGTTAGGTATACATTTTACTGTTGTATATCTTTTTTTGTGTGGGTACTAATGAGTCAGAACTGACTTGATAGCGCTTAACAGGAACAACAATGAGTCTTAGTGTGGCACTATAGGATAAGTACTAGACTGATAACTGCAAGGCTGGCGGTTCAAATCCACCGCTCATTGGAGGGTCTTTATGAGTCAAAATCTGCTTTGATAGCACTTAGCAACAACAACAGATGGTTAATTTATGCCATATATATTTTCCTGTACTGAGTTCATTTTGTGTATTGATTTTATTTCATTTATTGCTGTTGTATTAATGTTACTGAATCTTTATGATTGTCTTTTTTGTTGCACTAAGATTTATTTTTCTTTGTGGTCACAATGTCATTTATTATCTAAGTTTAAAACAGTCTGTTATCTTGACTTCCTCTCCATCTAGAAGTCTGTAACTACACTACTTATTCACTCTTTTTACATTATAGTTGACATCATTTACAAGTTGATGTCTGTATTTTCAGTCTTGTAGGTTTGTTTTATATTCTATATTTGGGTTGATTTCTGGGTGTCATAGTGTATTTTAATCTCAGACTGTAGTCTGCTAATGTTGGCTCTTTGTGTAAGGGGATCTCGTTACTTTTTCTATAATCATTGGTCTGGTTTTTTAAAATTCCATTAATTTCTGTTTAGCTGGAAATTGAAAATGTCCTAATTTCACCATCATATGAGGAACAATGCCAAGTATGTAAGTCTTGGTTCTCATTTTTTTTTTTTTTTTCAGGAATTTCTATAGATTATCACATTGCCTTCTTGACTGCATGATTTCTGTTGATAAATCACTGCTTAGTGTTACTGATTTTCCTTGGTAGGTGACTAATTTTTTTTTCATAAGCTGTTCTCTTCCTTTTATCTTTGTCTTTTGAGTTTCTTGAAGTATACCCTATTTGAGTTTCATTGAGTTATTTTAATGAATAACTTCTCATCTTTCATGAATTAAGAGAAGTTCTTTTCCAACAAACCTTTAGCAATTTTCCTAGTGCTTTTTATGGCCTCTTTCTGTTTAAGTGTTCTATACACATGTATGTAATTCTCTTGATGATGTCTCACAGAATTTTTATTCTTTGTTTTTTTTCTGATAATTTCTCTAGCAGATCAGTATGAAAAGATTTACCTTTAGTTTTCTTACTTTATGTTTAATTGATTCATTTCTATTCTTTTGCCCTTCCAATGAGTTACTATTTTTTAGCTATTCTTGTAAACTGAGTGTTAATTTATATGGCAGAACATTGGTTTTGAACTCAACCAGTCGCATTTTGTTTCATTGCAATGATTAAAATCCCCCCCATACATCATCGATTAACAGTATTTGCTTCTATTCCCCTATTCCCCCTGCTTTTTTTTTTTATGTACACAAAAACACGCAGAAATATATAATCATTTAAACAACCAGAAGACACGTTTTGCAAACCAGCCCCTTGCCCACCAGCACACAGCCTTTCCCATTCCATAAGTCTAGAGTCCTCAGATGCTCTGTTCTTGTATGCCATCATCTCTGCCTCCATCTCTGGTGTCACTGCTTCTCTGGTTAGGATACCATGTTCTGTTCGTGCTCTTCCTACTTGGGTCCTCTGTTCCCTAGGGTCCTCTGTTCCTGGACTGTAAGCTTAACTACTCCCCCACCCCACCCCCGCCACCTTTTTGTTAGGCAACTTCTACCTTTACAGTTGTGACAATCAAAACTAGTCATGATAACAATTGCTCACTATTGAGTCAAAAGAATCGTAGCCCCATCTCCTTTTACCAGACACATCTAGACAAGATGAAAACTATTCATTGGGGATTCTGACACACACACATACACACACACACTCTAAAACTAAACTCTCTCTTGAAAACTTGTAAGCCAGCCACTTTGTGCCTTTATAGCCCCCCATTTTAGGTATCCAATGTTGAAGTTGCCCATTTCTATCAACCGTTTTTACTGAGAGGATACCTTGATTTGAAGACTCCTTCCCTCTAGGTATTTTGAGTTACTACATCTATAAGTAAAGGTCATCGAATTACAGCAATTTACACTTGCTTCCTGTATCAAATTTCTTTATCTTCCTCTAGTTGAGTTCTGATCATCAAGCCATCCAAGCTACATCAAATGGATACTATCTGCAAGTTTGGGCATTCTTGCACACCTCCCCACACTTCATATCAGTTGAACACTTCACTCTCAGATTTAATCCCCAGTGGCTAGGTCAGTGTCCTTGGATGGACTCAGGAGTTCCCAGGTCTCCCTTAACTTTGGGCCAACCAGCCCTTCCTCTTCTCTCTCTCATCTCAAGGCCAACAGGAGTCTGCCAATGCATTTGTAAAATTTTAGTGTTAATCATCTGGACTTCTATGTACATGACTTCTAATTTTTATATATTTTATAAGTTGGGTCTTTTATTCTTTTCCTAAATGTTTCTAGAGTTCTGTCCATGTTTTCCTTATTTTTCTGTATGGTTTTCTTGGTGTCAAGTTTGTTTTTCTTGATCTCTTTCTTAATCTGCTGAAAAGATCTAAGTGTGTGTGTGTGTATATATATATGTATATTGAATTCCTTTTCATGTAGTTCCAATAGCATTTCTCCCTCTAAAAGATTTTCTTGTTCTGTATTTTAGTCAGTTGTTTGCATCATCTTTTCCTGCTTTTGTGTGTGTATGCATGTGTGTGTGATTTCAAGTTATCTATTGTCTCTAAAACAATGTGGTGGTGGTATATGTATTTGTGATTGTGTATTGTTTGCTTCACCCTGATTTTTGTTTTGTTTTAATATATACAGTTAATGGGAAAAACATGCTACTCTAGTGGCTAGTTTCACATTACTGAGGTGCTCTCCCCCTTCTTTGTTCATTTTGTAGCAGTTGGGAGCTTGTGCACATTTCTCTTTTTGCTCATTTTGTAGAGCTTCTGTCTGATGCTGTGGTAGCTCTCTGATCATTGATTCTTGATGTGGTTGCTGGGGTAGTCTTAGGCAACTAGAGGTAGTTCTGTGGTTCTTTCTCCAATCAGAATGTTGCTTGCAGTAATTAAAAATGCCTGGGACATTGGTAATATACTCTATTTTCTTACTTGTTTGCTGTTGTTGTTAATTCTTTTGCTGTCATCCATATTTGATCTACCGTATATGTTTCCTCTGAAACTCTTGATCCCAGGATTGTCAACCATATTAGCTTCCCTTGATTTCTTGTGTAGAGAATCTGGATAGCGTATCCATCATTTTGGTCACACCTCTATGCATTTTGTTGTAGTTCTTTAGCATGTCTCACATAGTACATTTTCACTATCATTCTAAATAGATTGCAAGTTCCTTGTGAGTTTAGACTTTATCATTTTATACATCACTTCACCTCCTTGTTAGTATATCATTTACATAGCAAATAATTTTTAAATGCATTTATTGAAATACTAGACTATAAAAAATGTAAATGTACATTAAAACAATATATCTTTTTGTTTTAAAAAGTTTTGTCTGTTGTAGACATTTTGGAAACTACATATAAGTAAATTGAAGAAATGATGATAATGGTAAAAATAAATATTTGACAGCTTTTTGTTGATATAAGTGCCATCAAGTCAGTTCCAACTCCTGATAGGGTTTCCAAAGAGTGGCTGGTGGGATTGAACCTCTGGCCTTGCAAACCGGTGCTTATCTTACAATGCCACAACTAGATGTATATTCCAGATTCTGTGTTAGATAGTTAAAATACATGCTCTTTTAAAAATTCTCAGTTAACTATGATGTTACTGTTTACCATTGCTACCCCAATTACAAATGAAGCATGGGGTAAAAATAAAACTTTAAGGTTATACAATTTGTGAGGATTACTGTGCATTTTTATTGAGGCCTCCGTCTTTCTACAGATGTATACTTTTGCCTCCAATAATGTGTGGATTTCTTTTTCAATTAAATACAGATCCATGGGCATTTTGGATCATTAATTCTTACACACAAATCAGTTTATAGTTAAATTGCCTCCCACTGCTCGCATAGAGAAAAGCTGGGGTTTTTTGTTTTTAAATTTTAATGTACTTGTTTGATAAGGAACCCTGGTGTGGTGCTATAGGATAAGCACAGGATCGGTAACCAAAAGATTGGCAGTTCAAACCTACCAGCTGCTTCTTGGAACCCCTAAACAGAGTCACTATGAGTGGGAACCAACTCAATGGCACTTAACAAGTTTGATAAAATATTTCTCTGCTTAATAGTGATATTGACAGTTTTTCCTTTATTGGTCATGTGACTTTCATATAGATGCCTATTTTCCCATTTTTTATTTACCTTTTGATTTTCTTTGTAGCATTTTTTGGTGTTTTTATCAAGTCACATCTATTAATCTTTTCTTTTTTTTTTTTTTTCTGGCTTTCATATCATATTCAGAAGGATTTTCTTGTGCAACAATAATACTTACATTTGTATAGATTTTATTTTAATACTTACGTGGTTTCTTTTTTTACCAAAATTAAAATCGTATTTAACATTAGTGATTACACAGAATATAAAATAATTTTGATAAAGGAAGTTTGTAAACAATAAAGCAAAACTCTTATTAAAATGTACTCGTGTGTGCCATTCCAGAATTTTTGCATATATCACTACTATTTTGAAATCATGTGAATGTATATTATAGTTCTATGTCATCATTTTTAGTTACTGCTGAGTTTTTAAGTGTGATTTTACCATATGTCTGACCTATATCCTATTAGACATTTAAATTCCTACCTAGTTTCGTTTTGTAAGAAGGAAATCTGCAGTGAATACTCCCACAGTTATTTATTTCTCTACTGTAGGGTAAATTTGTAGAAGTGTAAGTTTCCTGGTCTTAATGATGTGTATATATATATATATATTTCTAATTTTGATCTATTTACCTTTTTCCTTAAAATAGAAACTTAAATGGAAGTTTTTGTGTTTTTCCTCTGCGATATTAAACGTTTTCATATATAATAATTTACATCTCCAAAGGGCACGTTCTGCAAGTCTGCTCCTGGCCACTAGTTCTTAGTCCTTCTCTTCTTAGTTTATGATCTAGAATCCTCAGCCGCTCCCCCTCTAAAGGCCCCCATCTCTGCCTCCATCTCTGGCGCTGCCATTTCTCAGGATAAGGACCCACATTCTTTTTGTGCATTCCTCTCTTGATGGTCCTAGGGTTCTCCATTTCTGGACTGTAAGATCAACCGCTTCCCTTTTTTTGTTACAAAACTTCTACTTTTACAAGTGTGACAGTCATGATTAGTCATGATAACAGTTATTCACTGTTGAATCTTACGAATCTTATCTCCATCTCCTTTCACCAGACGCATCTAGACAAGATGACAGCTATTCAGTGGGGACTCTTTCTTTCCCCTCACACTCTTAAACTAAGCTCCCTTTTGAAAACTTGTAAGCCAGTCACTTCGTGCCTTTATTGCCCCCTCATTTTAGATAGCCACTGTCTAAGTTGCCCATCCCTATCTACCCTGTGCACAGAGCGGATAGCATTGATACTTGATTTGAAGACTCTTTCCCTCTCTGTTGGTATTTAG
>NW_006408532.1:34312640-34314723 GCF_000296735.1 Chrysochloris asiatica | reverse complement strand
GCTTTATTAGGAAAAATAACAATTATAATTTTAAAAGTTTAGCAGACCATATTGTACACAACATACATTCAGTAGATTTTAATACAAGGTAAGAAACATTGAGTCCCTGAAAGGATGTAGTGATAAAAAACAAACCAAAACCAAGTCCACTGTCATTGAGTCAGTTCCAAGATTGTAAATCTTTATGTGAACAGACAGCCTCATCTTTCTCTTGTAGAGTGTCTGGGTTTGAACTACTAACCATGCAGTTAACACTTAGTGCTTAATTATAGATTTTGCCTCTGTGTAAAAACTAGGTCTTCTTAAGTAGTGATAAAGGCTATCATGATTCACAGGAATAAAAACCAGAGGTGTTTTGAGGGGAGAAAATAGTATTTCAATAGAAACTTTAGACAGTATTTCAGCATGTGACAGGTGGAGAAGAGACTGAAATGCCATGAGTTAAAGTATGGCAGCAGTGCAGTATAAACTAGTTTTAAACAGGAAATTCATAGATGAACTTAAGTTTAGTAAGTGAGGTAAATTTGGCAAGGCAAGTTGGAAAAGATTGTGAAAGATCATAAAGTTGGTTCAGAATTTTGTCAGTAGAGAATGAAGAATTTTTTAAGGTTTTTGAGCAGAGAACAAAACTTCAATATGTTAGGTGTCGTCAAAGCGACGCTGTGCACAACAGAATGAAACACTGCCTGGTCCCCTGTGCCATCGTCACAGTTGTTATGCTTGAGCCCATTGTTATAACCACTGTGTCAGTTTATCTTGTTGGGGTCTTCTTCTTTTTCACTAATCTGTAGAGGATTATCATGCCAGGCATGATGTCCTTTTGCAGGGACTGGGCCTTCCTTATAACATATTCAAAATGCATGAGATGTAGTTTCGCCATCCTCCCTTTTAAGGAACATTCTGACTGTATTTCTTCCAAGACAGATTTGTTTCTTCTTCTGGAAGTCCATGGTACTTTCGAAACACTACAATTCAAATACATCAATCTTCTCCAGTTCTCTCTCTTCATTGTCCAGCTTTCACATGCATATCAGGCAACTTGGGTCAAGTGTACCTTAGTCTTCAAAGTGACATCTTTGCTCTTTAACAATTTAAAGACTTATTTTGCAGTAGATTGAAGGGTCAAGGATTTCATTTTATTTGGATCCACAATCACTGCTTATGGTGATATGCTGTTTAGTCAGTTCTGACTCATTGCAACCCCGTATAGGGTTTCTGAGGCTGTAAATCTTTCAAGAAACAGAAAGCCTCTTGTTTCTGGAAAAACCTTATATAGAAATATTAATTTCATTCAGGTGCCTGGGAAAACTGAAAGAAAGTATAGACTAGAGATAGGAATTGTGTGCTTTTTAATAGATTCCAAGACTATAAATCTTTATAGGAGCAGAACACTAGGTCTTTTCTACCTGTGAGTGACTGGTGGTAGCAACTAAACACTTAACCATTATAGCATACCACCAGGGCTAAGAGATAGGATAAATAATAGTATTTGTGTAAACAACAGTATACACAGTTAGTGAGAATGTAAATTAGCATAACCACTTTGGAAAATAATTTGGCTTTGATTTTTAAGGGACAAGATAGAGCTGTAGGATGGATGAGGTAGGATTTTTCCAATGAAGTGCTCATAAGATAGCCCTTACTATTCTTGAAGGATGAAAAGGTACATTCCTTGGTATAAAAAGATTCCCTGGTGAGATTTTCCTGGCGTTTTTCTCACCAATGTAGTTTTCAGTTGTTACAGTTTCTTCCTAATAAGCCCTCCTGATAGTCTGTGTCCTTTGAGAAAATCTATTTTGATCACCCGTTTTGTTGTTGTTAAGTGCCATTGAGTCAATTCCGACTCATAGTGACCCTGAATAGGGTTTCCGAAGAGGAACTGGTACATTTGAACTGCCAACCTTGTGGTTCGTGGTCCAGTGCTGATCCTACAGCAATTCACCAGGAGTTAGATTACCCCTTTGGAATCCTAAAAAAGACTTGAATTTAACTTTCCCAGCAAACCCCCTTAGTTGGACCTTTTTCTTTTTTTTTTTTCCTTCATTCATCCTAATGAAAATAAGATAGGTGTGTTACAAATCGG
>NW_006408532.1:34287911-34289669 GCF_000296735.1 Chrysochloris asiatica | reverse complement strand
TTTTGCATGCATATGAGGTTATTGAAAATACCATGGCCTGGGTCAGGCACACCTTAGTCCTCAAGCTGACATCTTTGCTCATCAACACATTAGAAAGGCCTTGTGCAACAGATTTTCCTAATGCAATACATCGTTTGATTTCTTGACTACTGCTTCCATGAGTGTTGATGGTTGATCCAAGAAGATGAAGTCCTTGACTACTTCAATCTTTTCTCCGTTGAAGCATCAAAAGAAGATGGAAGAGGTTTCCTTTAAGATGCCGGACTCAGAAAACACTCTATACAGACCTTCTACAACAAGGATACTAAAGACCAAATGAAACACACAGATGAAAATCCTGGAACCCTGATCTTCACAGGAAAGAAAAGAAAAGAAACTGAGCAGGGATAGTGAGAGAGAAAGATTGAATGGTGAACAGCCAACCAGAGAAGGCACAACTATCTTGAACTTTTGTGAGCAGTTCTGACAGCAGAAGGTAGCCTGCCAGAGCAGATTCACATTTGTGACAGGAAGAGTGCAATTCCTTCATTTTCCACATGCTCCCTTACTGACCAGAGGTGTGGCCAACTCCTACCATCATACAGTCCTAGCGCCCACCCTGCTCTCTGAGAGTTTGAAGCCATGTGGTTGTGAGCCACTCTAGTGTGAAGTGGGGATTCACAGTGCTACTTTGGTGCCTGGGTTCAGGTAGCCTTATCTCCAGACCTACACAACTTTTGAAATTGATTAGACATGTAATCAAGATGCATTGATAACTACTGGTGATTGGAAAGCAAAAGTTGAGAAATATGGTTTTGTTGATAGTCTAGCAGAAACCCTCATAATCAGCCACCCTGCCTTAAAATTACTCTGTTGTCCTAACAGACATTGAAACCAGCTCCCATCAAGTACCTCAATGAGCTACTTCCAGATTGACCTGAACATAGATAACTACCTGGCTTGTAGGAAGTCCATCTAGGGTCAGGAATTGTGCTATTACATCCATCCTGCACACAACTTGTGAGCTCCTTGACTGGAAAGATCCCCTCATTGTTTTCTCCTTTCTGGGTTCAACAGCTACACTGTTTTTTTTTGTTTATGTCTTATGTGGTTTTTTTTTTTCCTTTTGTTATTTGTTTTTCTTTGTTCTTTCTTCCCTTTCCCTTTCCTTGAGTTATATCCTTTCTTTCTCTGCTTTTGTGCTTAATTATTTCTGTTTCTCATTTCCCCTCTTCTTCTTTTTTCTTTTGATCTTTCTTTAGTATTCTCTACTGTCTCTTTTCACCTTACCTCCCTCCTGATTTTTCGGTTTTTCTTTTGTTTTGTTTTAAATTTCTTCGTTTTATGTTTCTCTTCTATACCTCCATTTTGCTGTCCTTCTGTTCTCTTTTTAGTTATTATTTTTTCTGGTTGCTGCCTATTTTTATTTCTTTTTGTTCCTTTGTTATGTTCTCTTTTCATTGCTAATTATTTGTTTATTCTGTTTTGTTGAGTGTGGTGGGGGTTGGGGGTTGCTTTCTCTAGCAACTGTGCCTGTACAGCCCAGCCACAACCATACCCTCTGCAGCTCCTTCCACTGGGCAAGAACCTATACCACCTGATCAGTAACAGACCGCTGTCATCATTAGCCAAACCCACCCTAAACTAAGCTGCATGAATAGAGATTGGTACACATGCTTCCATTCTCTTAACTATATCTACAGGATATACAATCATCAATTAAACACAGAAACAAAAATACATCAATGTCCCGGAGACAACAGACAGTTGTAACTTAAA
>NW_006408532.1:34285857-34287656 GCF_000296735.1 Chrysochloris asiatica | reverse complement strand
TTTTGAAACAATAAAAAATCTGCAATTATAATTCAGAGGATTAGTACTAATATTTCAGAAATGGACAATCCATTAAAAAGGCAAAAGAGTAGATTCAAAGCACTGGAAGCCCAAATTAAAGCTTAAAGTTAAATCTTGTATACTAGTATGCTAGAAAAACAATCAGAAAAAAGAATGAAAAAAAAAAAAAAATCTGAGGAGAGCCTAAGATTCTTGTGGGACACCATGAAAACAAATACCTAACAGGTGATCAGAATTTAACAACAGGAGGAGACAGTAAAAAACACGGAGAAAATATCAAAGAGTTGTTGGAATAAAACTTCCTAACATCATGATGGCTCTTGGCTGAAAATAGAGAATATCAGAAAGATATTTACCTGTGCTTTATTGACTATGCAAAGGCTTTCGATTGTTTGGATCATGACACACAAGCTATGGACAACATTGTGAAGTATAAGTATTCCAGAGCACTTAATTGTACCCATGAGGAAGCTGTATGTGGACCAAGAAGCAGTTGTTCGAACAGAACATGGCTTAATCCTTAATGGTTCAAAATTAAAAAAGGTGTGTGACAGGGTTGTATTCATTCACCATACTTAATTTAACCTGTATGTCGAGCAAATAATCTGAGAAGCTGGGCTATATGAAGAAAAATGTGGCATCAGGATTGGAGGAAGACTCGTTAACAACCTGCGATATGTGAATAATACAACCATCATGAATTGCACCTCCATGTGAAAGAAAAGGAAAATCTTGGCAAGTAGAACAGTAAAAATAACATAATGATAAACAGAAACTAGATTAAAGTTGTCAAAGACTTTATTTTGGTTGGATCCATAATCAACATTCATGAAAGCAACAGTCTATAAATCGAGTGTTGTATTGCATTAAGCACATATGCAAAAGACCACTTTTAAAATGTCATTTCAAGGACTAAGGTGCACCAAACCCAAGTCATGATGTTTTCGATCACCTCATCTGCATATGAAAGTTGGACAGTGAGTAAGTAACACTGTAGAAGAATCAGCGCATTTTGAATTATGGTGTCGGAGAAGAATATTGAAAGTACCATGAACTCTTCCAGAAGAAGAAACAGTTCTGTGCTGGTTCATTTAATTATTTTCAACTAAATTATTTTTAATTGTGTATGAATTTTGTTAAACTTCTTTTAGGAAATTTTAATATTATTCTAAGTTTTCTCCACTTTTCTTTCTCTTCTATTACTATGCTAGAGGTTTGATTAAGTATAATGTTCTGAATACATTTTACTCCATCCTGTTACGTTCTGAAGTAATTTGTCTTTGAGCAAACCTAGAATTTATAGTAAATCATTAATTACATCATTTGTTTGTTTTTTTTTAAACTAAGCCTTTTTTCTTTGACTGTTAGGCAAAGTATAAAGAAGTAAAGGCAAGAAATGCACAGCTACTGAAAATGCTTCAGGAAGGTGAAAGTAAGTGATTTTTGTGTTACTTATCTTAAAAATAATATTTGAAGATAATGAGATATAAAGAGATTTAGCAAAAATAAAAAGGATTCCTAGGATGCAAACTTGTTTGTTGATGCTAATTTTAATAGCACCTTAGCATTTTATAAGCTTAGGGATATTAATATAAGAGAATTTGACACTTCAGTTCTGGACTTCAGGTAAAGGAAAAGCAAAACACTTGCTCAGGATTCTGCTTTGTATATTAGAGGAGAGGGTTCTCATCACTTTTGTTGTTGTTGTTGTTAAGTGCCATCGAGTCGGGTCCGACCCATAGCGACCCTGTACAGGGTTTCCGAGGGTGTAAATCTTT
>NW_006408532.1:34279069-34285757 GCF_000296735.1 Chrysochloris asiatica | reverse complement strand
CGGCAGCGTGGGTGAAGTGCTGGTCAAGATGAGGCTTTTCCGATTACTGGTGCGGCAGCTCTTGGTGCGGCGGAATATGCTGCCGCCGGGGAAGGAGGGCATCGAGAAATTGGAAAGCGCGGTCCAGAGAGAGTCAGACATGACCCGGCGGCGGCGACATGGTGGCATGTTTTCCTTTTTTATCTTTGATTCCCCATTCCCCACATTCATGCTTTTGCTGCTACTCTAAATTTTTTTATATTTGATAGCCAGCCAGGAAGTGAAGGATAATAAAAAAATAAAAAGATTGTTGTTATTAGGTGCCGTTGAGTTAGTGCCGACTATGCACAACAGTATGAGACACTGCCTGGTCCTGCGCCATCCTCACAGTTGTTGTTACTCATAAGCCCATTGCTGCTACTGTGCCAATTTATCTCACTGAGGATCGTCCTCCTTTTCACTGATCCTCCACTTTACTAAACATGATATTCTCTTCCAGGGACTGGTCCCTCTTGATGGTATATGTCCAAAATATGAGAGACAAAAGTTTTTCTATCCTGACTTCTAAGGAGCATTCTAACTGTACTTCTTCCAACACAGATTTGTTTTTTCTGGCAGTCCATACCTTTAATAATCTTCTCCAACACCATAACTCAAATGCATAAATTCTTCTATGGACTTCCTTATTCATTGTCCAACTTTTATATACATATAAGGCTATTGAAAATACCATGGCTTACATCAGTCTCATGTGAGTCCTCAAACTATTATCTTTGCTCTTGAGCACTTTAGACAGGTCTTGTGCTATAGGATAAGCACTGGACCATAGGGCTGTTTGAATCACAAGATAGGCAGTTGAAACCCATCAGCTTCTCCTCAAAAACGCTATGCTATGAGTCCGAACTGACTTGACGGTACTGAACAACAGCAACATACATCATTCGATTTCTTTTCTGCTGCTTCCATGAGTGTTAAAAGTAGATCCCAAAAATTATCAGAGATAATAATAAGATTAAAACTGTGCACTTTATAAGAAAACAAACCAGCTTGCTGCCATCGGATTGATTCTGATGTATGTCAGTGTAGAACTGTGTTCATAGTGGTTGGTTTTGGGGAAGTAGATTGTCAGTTCATTCCTCTGAGGAGTCTCTGGATGAACTCAAAAGTTAAGAGTAACTTTTCAGTTAGCATCTGAGGAGTTACCTTTCTGATTATGTATACCTAGTGACATCAGTAAAATACTTACTGATGAAGATCAAAGACTACAGCCTTCGGTATGGGTTAACCTCAAAGTGTAAAGAAAACAAAAATCCTCACCGCCAGACCAATAAATATCATCATGATAAATGGAGACAAGATTAAAGTTTTCCAAGATTTCAATTTGCTTGGATCCACCACACTCATAGAAGCAACAGTCGAGAAATCAAGTGATGTATTGCATTAGACAATTTTGCTGTTTAGAGCAAAAGATGTCAGTTTGAGGACTTAAGTGCACGTAACTCAAGCCATGGTATTTTCAGTAGTCTCAAATGCATGTGAAAGTTGGATAATTAATAAGAAAGACAGTAGAAGAATTGATGCATTTGAGTTATGGTGTTGAAAAATAATATTAAAGACAGCATTGGCTACCAGGAGAACAAACAAATCTGTGTTGGAAGAAGTACAACCAAAATGTACCTTAGAAGCCAAGATGGCAAGAATTCGTCTCTCATACTTCAGACATATTATCAGTCGGGAACAGTGCCTACAGAAGGACATTGTACTTGTAGTGAGATTGGCCCAGGATCGGGCAATGTTTCGTTCTGCTGTGCATTAGGTCGCTATGAATTGGTACCAACTCGATGGCCCCTAACAACAACAACAGCAATTTGATGGCTGGAACTGTGGTTGCCTTGGCAGGGCCAGACCAAATGATTTTGTGCACCTCATATGGCCCACAAAGTGAACATTCTTCACCCCTTCTATACCCATGAATTACTTTCTCTTCCCTGCCACCTCTGCTTATCATCAAAGAATGTTTCTTTTAGTATGAAAACCTTTTCTTCAGTTTTTATAATAGTTGTCTCATACAATGTTTGTCCTTTTGTGATTGACTTTTTTCAGTCAGTATAATGTTCCTTTTATGAAATACTTTTTTGAAAAATATTTTTGTGTCCTTTTTAGTATAGATGGAAAAACGAATCTTTCATAATATTTGTATAACTAATATTTTACACTACAAAAAAAGTAAAATTTCCAAGAAAACCTGCTGTGGTGGTAATAATGATAGCAATTTACCTGTTAAGTGTGAGGACAGTAAATCATTATTCAGATTGCACTGCTGTCGTGGTTAACTAAATTATAAAGTATTTGAATGACTGGAAAGATAAGTATAGTGTCATTTTTCTTTTTTCGTCAGTGAAAGATAAAGCAGAAATACTTCTGCAAGTTGATGAATCACAAAGTATCAAGAATGAGCTAACTATACAGGTAAGGAAAACATTATTTTTCTTAGCATACTCTTTAGTTCTGCATTATTAACTTTACCTAAATGAAAATTAATATCAACACTGCAAGAAAGTGGTATAAATAAATTATGCTTTGTTATTACAGCAAATGAAAGATGATTCTATAAATTGTAGGGTATAGATATATCCTGAAGAATGGGGGAAGATGATGGTTGTATTTTTCCTAATATGCACAGTAAGGTAAAGATTGAGAGAGGAGAGAGAACATATCCTTTTCACAGACTTGATTTTCTTTCCTTCACATCGTTATTTTTCTTTTAAAACAGTTGACTTGCTCTATCTATGTAGCTATATAGTATATTTGATATTGTAGGGAGTTTTCCACCTATCATAAATCTAGTAGTTGGTCAAACAAACACAATTGTTAATAAATGTTAAGAATTTAGATTACTTGTCTAAAAAGACAAAATTTTTTCTCATTGAATATTTGTTTGTAGGTTACTTCACTTCATGCTGCATTAGAACAAGAAAGATCTAAAGTGAAAGTATTACAAGCAGAACTAGCCAAATACCAGGTATGCTTTTATAATTTTAAGGGCTTTCATCACAAATAATAGATTTGAAATACCAATACTTATTGCAACAACTTTTCATCCAATGTTTTTGCATCCACTGTTATTCTTTGTATCAGTTATTACTTTGGTGATTGCAAAATAGTGGTTTTCTAATTCTGTCAGTGTTTCACAGAATGCATTCAGCTTTCATTCAGCATTCTTTCTGGGTGAAGAAATTTTAACAATATCAGTGCTTTGTTTCTATATGTATCTGCATGTATACATCATATAAGTATTTTGGGGGTCCTGGTGTGGTTTGTAGGGTAAGTACTGGACAGCTTAGCACAATGTTGGCATTTCAAATCAACAGCTGCTCCTTGGAAACCTATGCAGGGTTGCTATGAGTCAAAACCAACTCGATAGCACTTACCAACAAAATGAAGTTTTAAATATTTCTATGTGTATACATATATGTGTGTCAACCTAACACCATTAGCAAAGATTCTAATCATAGAATAACCATCAAAAAGCTGGAAAGCCGGGAGTACATAAAAAAAAGTTTATCCCTAGGAGGATTCCTTTTGCCTGTGAGAGTTGTAAAGGATCATTCTATGTTTGTTTTGTTTTAATTCCAGTTGAAAAGCAAGGTAATAAATGCCATATAACAGAAAATAAATCTTTCATTTAATTCATGTCATTAGGCATTTCAAGTTCTACATAACCTATACTCATACGTGTAATTTCTGAATGAATATTGGTAGTAACTACTTCCAAGTAATAGTCCTGGCATGGCGCTATAGGATAAAGCACTGAACCGCAGTGTTGGTTTGTTTGAACCACAGTGTTGGCAATTCAAACTCACCAGCTGTGCTTTGGAAACTGTATACAGAATCATTGTGAGTTGAAACTGACTCAGTGGCACTTAACATCAACTTCTAAGTAAGAATGAACAGTAGCATTGTTTGTTTGTTTAAGAAGGTTGATGTAAGAATGTGTTGACCACCAAGAAGGGAGCCATAACAGAAAAAGGATGAAAGAAATAAAAAATCTGGTAACATTACCAAAAGACTCTGGGCTCCATGTTGTCTCTGATATAACCACTGCTTTAAGAAATGCACTTTCACAGACAAGTACTTCCCAAACTTGACTGATCATCAGAATGAATCCCTGAGGAACTTTGTGAATTACAGATTCTTTGGGTCGCTTCTAATAATACTAATTGAGTAGGTCTGGGATAAAGCCTCGTTAAGTGCCAATGGTCAATTCTGACTCATAGCAACCCTGTACAGGGTTTCTAAGGAGCATCTGGTGAGTTTGAACTGCTGACTTTGTCGTTTGCAGTCCATTGCTTATCCTACAGCACCACACCAAGACTTCTAACATAGTGGTGGTGGTGGTGGTTGTTAAGTGCTGTCTAGTTGGTTCTGACCCATAGCACTATGTAGGTTTTCCAAGGAATCATTGGTGAGCTTCAACCATTGACCTTGTGGTTCAAACCAACTTTGAATTTGCAACAAACTTAAAAACAGAAAAAAATCATCATTACCTTCTTATACCCAAAAGTCCCTTTTGTCTCATATTTCGTAATGTGAAAAAAATGACTCCAAAATGGGATTTTCTAAACCATTTGCTTTTTTTTCTTTACAGGGTGGCAGAAAAGGGAAAAGAAACTCTGAATCGGACCAGTGTAGGTGATTACATTAACCTTTGAGGTCGACACAAAAATTAAAAACTTTCAGGGTTTTGCAAAATGTATATATTTAATGCTGTGCAACTGCTCAACTATGCAGTTTTGTTGAAGAAACTAAAAATGACTAGTTCACTAACTGACTAATTTTATGGGTTGTTTTAGTGTTTTGTTTTGTTTTTTGGGGGTGCTTAAAAAGTGAAAAGAAGAGCAATTAGAATTCCATCAGAATTCAATGATTATTGTCGACTATCCATACTTCTTATCACTGTAGTTTTTCATCCATCAATAAAATTTACTCTTCCACTAATATGTTGATGTTTCTTTAAGTTTCAGAAATAATGCGGCAGCATTGGTTTTGTTTAAAGCACACTCAATTAATTGAATCATTTCAGTTCATTGAATAGTTACTCAATATTTTTCTATATAAATTTTAGAAATAAAAGATGAGTAAAAAATGATTGGTGCCAAGTAACTTATGCACAAGGGAAAAAATGGTGGGAGTTGGCAAACATAAGAGCTAAAATAATCACCATACTTATCAGAGTGTTCTATCACATCGTTTGGAAATTGAGAATGCTTTAATTAAATCATTTTTAGAGGATTGAGAGGCATTTTAGGAAAATTAAACAAAATATGGGCTGAAATTTTACATGAAGAACAAATCTTATCTTGTGGACAATGAAGAACAAATCTTATCTTGTGGACAATGAAGAACAAATCTTATCTTGTGGACAGTAACATGACACAGGGAACTGAAAAGAGTTTATGTGTGTGGGAGGGGTGGATGAGAGATTTTTGATGGATAAAACCAATTAGTATATATATTCATACAACTTATTTTTTTGTGGTTAGTGAAATATAATTATTAAATAAAACATATTTTTTCTTAAGTATAATCAGTTTTGGTCAACTTCATGACCATCTTTGATTGCTTGCATGTCTAACTCCATGAGGTTGTATGACCCTTGCAAAGAATTGTGATTATATTTCCAGTACTTAACTTGCTAAGTGCCACAAAGTACATATTAAGGAAATCTTTGTTTAATTAGATAGCAAAACTTAAATATATTTTTTTCCTAATTTTATGTTTGATTAATACTAGATAGCATTGTTGTTGTTAGGTGCCATTGAATCAGTTGCAATTCATAGAGACCCTATGTAAAACAGAATGAAAAACTGCCCTGTCCTCTGCCATCCTCATAATTGTTATGCTTGAGCCCATTGCTGCTGCCATTGTGCCAATCCATCACTTTGGGGGTCTGCTCTTGGCTGATTACATTGTGCTTTTCCACCGTCTCTTCCCGCAGATGTAGTCATTGTAATTTCTATATATTCCATCTGGTGAGGTCCATATGTATAGTCATCTTTTATGTTGCTTAAAAAAGATATTTGCGACCCAGTTGGGAACCTGGTTGGCAAGCAGTGTGAAGAGACCTGGGGACTCTTGGGCCCAGAGTCAGTGGCGTGGCCACAGAGGACTCTAGAGGAGAGTAGAGCTACCGGCTGACACTTGCAGATGATACCCACGTGACCTGGACTGGATGACTGGATGATCAGAGCTCAACGAGGAGGGGAAAAAAAAAAAGAGTGAGCTGATACAGTCTGATGAACTTGACTTATACCTATGGAGCAGCAACTCAAAAGAAGGAACAAATCCTTATAGCAAGAAACATTCACACACACACACAGAATGGACGGAGATGGGCAACTTGGACATTGGATACTCAGATGGGGAGGGGGTACTACAAAGGCAAGAAGTGACTGGCTTTCAAGAGGGAACCTAGTGCTAGGGAGCATGGTGGAAGGCAGAATCTCCAGTAGGTACTATTCAATCTGTCTGGGCGGAGCTGATGAAAGAAAATACAGATGGGTAACTCGTGATACTGTGGTAAATAATGCTTATCAGGACAGATTATGAGAGTTGGAAATGCAAAGGTAGACCTTTTGTTACAAGGAAGGGAGTGATTAAATCTCCAGGATAGGAGCGGAGACCTCTGGGACCATCAACGGAGAAGAGC
>NW_006408532.1:34264907-34277396 GCF_000296735.1 Chrysochloris asiatica | reverse complement strand
AGTGTGTAAAATTGAATAATAGTGATACTAACTTGTATTTCTTGTAGGCATTTGGATATTATCCTATCACAGACAGCATTATACTTCAGTATAGATCTTGACTTTTTTTTTTTTTAATTATGACTGTAGCTCCTTTCCTCTTCAGTTTTTCATTCTTGCCATAGTAATCCATATAATTGGCAAATCAAAAATAGCCAGTACCAGTCACTATCTATTCACAAATGCCTAGAATATCGATGTTTGTGCATTCCATTTAATTTTTTGACAGCTCCAAATTTTCTTAGGTTCATATTTCATACATTCCATCTTCTGATTATTAATGGGTGTTTACAGATGTTTCTCCCCATTTTGAGTTGTACCCCATAAGCAAATGAAAGTCCCAAAAGTTTTACTCTGTTTGCATCATCATGGTCAACTCTTGAGGAGACAGCTCTTCCCCAATTGTATTTTGGGTACCATCTAACGTGAGGGACTCATCTTCCAGCACTATATCTGACAGTATTCTGGTGTAATTAATAATTTTTCAGTATTCTGGTGGCTGTCTGACAGTGTTCCACTGCTATTCATAATGTTTTCAGTGGCTAAACATTCAGAATCAGTTTGCCTCTCTGTCTTCCTAGTCCAGCTTAATCTGGAAGCTCAGCTGAAGTCTATCCACCATGATTGATCCTGATTGTATTTAAAATACCGGTGACAGTTTTCAGCGTCACAGCAACACATAAGAACTACAACAAATTGACAGATGAGTGATGATTGTTACCATCCATATCATAATTAATTCTTTAAACATGTACCAAATTAATTTGTTAAACATGTAATATTCCAATATTTCAACCTGGTGATGAACAAAATCAAGAGTTCTAATGCTGTCTTATACAAACATGAATTCGCATAGTTTCCATTATAGATGATTTGTCCTAGTAATTTGATGAACTAAATACAAAAGCATACTCTATTATTAATCTGATTTTGATTATCTACTATTGTAGATTGTACATTGCACATTGTAGCCACTCAATAAGTGTCATTTTTTTCTAGTATATAAATTTAAAAGTACCTAGACAAATAGAAAACTTGTAATTGACCATCTTTTATCTTGTTAGTATTCTTTGAGTAGTATATTCATAGCTTCTCCCTCCTCACCCATCTAATTCTCTTTTCTTAATTCATGTGTCCTATCCTTTCTGTCAATATAGTAGTTTTAGCAAGGGATATCTGGTGATTTCTTTAGTTCTGCTAAATTGGTATCTCAGACATTCTGGTTTAATAAATATCAGTACTTAGATTGTTTTCAGTTTTTTTAATATTCAATGAAATTATTGGCAGACCATTGTTGCCTTTTGTTATGTTCAGTACTGAAACTGCAAATATAAGATATTCTGGTACTCAAGGCACCCACAATCTATTGAGAAAAACAGAAATGTGAAAAGATAATTATAACATAATAGAAAATCAAGTCGGTTCCTACCCATAGCAACCCTATTTAGGCTTTCCTAGGAGCAGCTGGTGAGCTTGAACTGCCTACTTGGCAGATCAAACCGACTTTGCAATTCAGCGCATTAACCCACAGCACCACACCAGGACTCCTTATTGTAGATAATAATAGTATATTCAAACTATCATTGGCATATAGAAGAAAATACATCTTAACTATCTGGAAAAGGTATCTTTGACTACTTAATTATTTCAAACTCGATTACATCTTACTTTAAAAGTGATTATGTCAACCTCGGCAAGTTAACGTTTTCAAATGTTTTTGATATCTTCTATGGGATTTTTGGCATCTTCTATAAGTGGAATTTCTGGTGTGGCTCTGTAGGATCAGCACTGTACTGCAAACCGCAAGGTCGGCAGTTCAAACTCACCAGCCGCTCCTTTGAAACACTATAGCGTTGCTATGAGTCAGAACTGACTCAGAGGCACTTAACAACAACAACAACAACATATTGTGTTATGGAGCCCTGGTGGCATAGTGAATTGGCTTCTAACCACAAAGTTAGCAGTTTGAATCCACCAACTGCTTCTCAGGAAAAAGATGACAGTATCTACTCCCATAAAGATTTACAGCCTCAAAAACCATATACCGAGCCACTGTGAGTCAAAATCTACTCGATAGGCATCTAACAATAACAACATGTGTGCTAGGAAGGCCAGAGGAGGTGGAGCTATGTCCAAGTCCCATTTCTACTTACTAGACCTTGACTTAAAAAGTATTTAATAAATGATTGAACAGTGAATTTGGGTATCAAATGAGAATAGATAGTGAAAGTATTTTAAGAAGCATATAAAAGCTGACTACAAGAATAAGCAAGTTGTTTGCTGTGAAGCCATCAAGGCAAGCAATTTCCTTCAGGACAAACCCCGCTCCACTACTGAAACTCAAAGGGAACACATGAGCAGGCATGTAAGCTTGCTGGTGACCACATTGGTCTACTGGTGAGTGGAAGAGGGGGAAAGGCAGCAACAAAGAAATGGGCTGTTCAACCACATTCCATAAACTCCCATTTACCTGGTGATGAGAGAAAGAAGAGAAAGGGCTGGTTGGTCCAAAGTGTGGTGAGACTTAGGGACACCTGAGCTCATGGACAAGGACATAGTCACAGAGAGCTAGAGCTGAGAGTGAAGCATCCAGCTAATACAAAGTGAGGGGAGATGCACAGGAACACCCAAACCTGCAGATAGTACCCATTTGACCTAGCCTCACTGGCTTGATAATCAGAACTCGACTAGAGGAAGATTTTTTTATTATTATTAATTTTTTTTTATAAAGGAAACGAAGGTAATTTGCTATAATTTAATGAACTTAACCTATACTTATGGAGGTAGTAGCTCTAAATAACAGCAAAGGAGTCTTCACATCAAGTATCAATACTATCCCCTCTACACAGGTTAGATAAGGACGGGCAACTTAAATGTTGGGTACCTAAAATGAGGGGGCAATAAAGGCACAAAGTGACTGGCTTACAAGGTTTCAAGAGGGAGTTTAAGAGTGTGTGTGGGAAGATGGAGTTCCCACTGAATAGTTTTCATCTTGTCTAGATGGGTCTGGTAAAAAGAGATGGGGATAAAATTCTTAAGATTCAATAGCAATTGTTTAACTAATTGCGACTGTCACAATTGTAAAGGTAGAAGTTTTGTAACAAAAACAAGGGAGTAGTTCATCTTACAGTCCAGAAGCAGAGGACCCTAGTACCATCAAAGGAGAAGAGCACAAGTGGAATGCAAAACCTTATTCAGAGAAGCAGCAATGGCAGAGATGGGGACAAGGAGAGAGGGAGCAGCTGAGGACTCTAGATTCATGGGAAGAGAGGGATTGAGAGCTGGTGGCCAGGAGCAGACTAGCAAAATGTGCCCTTTGGTGGTGTAAATTATTATATTTGCCTGAGTTTAAAAACAAAAAAGCTAAAATGAATAGAAATACTATTGACTGATGGTACATGGAGGGGATTATAATCATTGTAATGAAACAAGGTGTATGATATGTTGAATGTAAAACTGATGATCTGCCTTGTAAACTTTAACTCAACTCATAATAAAAACTTTAAAAAAAACAACATACAAAATGGAATAAGAGGCTGTCTTAATGATGAACCTAGCAAATCAGTAACTAATGAGAGAGAAGGCAGTGAATTTGACACGAATTATGTGGTGATAAGAGACTATTCTTGGAGGAAAATCAGGTGTTATGTAAGACTTTTTGCAATAATTCTTTAAGGATCGGCAACTTTCTCACAAAATTTTAAAGGGTAGAATGCACTCAAGGAAAAGAAAAAGGGGAAGAAGGAAAAGCAGTGGATTATCTGTTCAGGGAACAGAAAGGTAAAGAAAGTGTAGCAGACATAAAGCACTTTAAGTTTGCGTGGAGCGTATATTCATTCATAAGTCCGTAATAAAGGATCCAGAAAGGCAGATGGGACATAGTCATCTGTTTTGTAATTCACTAGAAGTCGGTACATAATTTGGTGGGTAATGGGGAAAACATTAAGAAAATTATGGACAAAGAAATGATGTAATCAGTTGTCATTTAAGAAGATTGAAATATAGAAAATTAGAAGAAATCAGTTGGAAGACCCTTGAAAATACCTTTGTCACAGTAAAAATAGATCATGAGGATCTGAATTGGGAAGGTGGAAGTAGAATTCAGAAAACAAGGTTGTAAATGTTTGAAGAGGACAGGGACAATGTCTAACAAATGATGCGAAGAGAGAAAAAGTACAAGGGCATCCATCAGATATGAAAACGATCTCAAGTCTCAATCAGAGTAAGAAGGTGGTACCACTGACAGGTTAGAATGATGGAATGATTAATGTGGGGGAGATGAACAAAAGTTACTGACATAAATTGTAGTTGCCCATGTTGTTTGTTAAGTGTCGTCGAGTCAGTTCCGACCCATAGCGACCCTGTACAGGGTTTCCGAGGGTGTAAATCTTTACGGGAGTAGAAAACCTCATCTTTCTCCCGCGGAGCGGCTAGTAGTTTCGAACCACTGACCTTAAGGTTCACAACCCGATTCGTAACCACTACGCTAGAGTCCATCAAGTTGGAAATAATAGATCTGGTCCATTTAGGAAAGGCTAGCATTAATGGATTTGGGATTCATCTACAATTAAGTTATATGAATAGTTGATATTTCTAAAGGAAAAAGTATTGAGAAGTATTGCTGAGGGCAGACTTTGAGAATAAGGAAGCAAAGAGTGGTCAGAAAGGTGGGAGACACAGTTGAATGTTGTAGGGAAATCTCAGGTTTCCAACCCAACAGAAGATTTTCGTTTCACAGCTGGAGACACATTTATCACTTTAAAAATAGCCTTTTCAGTGGTTGACAACAAAGGAAAGTGATAAGGAGGAAAAAGTTAAACTACGATTTTGGGCTAAGAGGTACCCTGAGGAGCTATAGGATTAAGTGAAACTTGTTTGTTTTTATTTAGTATGTAAAATAATGTTAAAATATTAATAAGCAGAGGAGAAGGAGAAATGACATATAGAAGGAGAGAGGTAAAGGATTAACTTTCAAGCCCACCAATTTTGTTGTCTTATCAGCTGTATTGGGAGCAGTGTAGAATAAGAACTGTGAACCACAAGGTTGCCAGTTGGAGCTCACCAGCCGCTCTGTTGGAAAAATATGAGACTTTCTGTTCCCACAAAGTTTTATAGCCTCAGAAACCCTACACAGGGTTGCTGTGAGTAGGAACTGACTCAGCAACACTTAAGAGCAACAACATCAGCCATCTTTGACTCAGTTTAAATCCAAATTAAACTATTCTCTGTTAAATGAATTATAGTCTTTATGCATAATAATTTTTTAACCTTTTTATTGTGAATTAAGTGAAGGTTTACAGAGAAGATCACCAGTTTTACATTCACCAAATCATACACTTAATTTCATCTCAATGATTGAAATCCCTTCCATGTAGGAAAAGTTATCCTACTTCCTCCCTGTTGTTACTATTTCCGTTCCTCCCGCCTTCCCATCCCTTCTCACCTTTGTCCTTAGGTAGAATCTGCCCTCTTGATCTTGAATGAGCTACCTTTTCATGACGAACACACCTTACTAGTGTTGTCCCCACTGTATACCTATCTACTGCTTTCCTAAAAATTGGACAATGAGGGGTGAGTTCTATTCCAGACCTAAAGAGTAGTTAAGGGACATAGTCTTGGGTTCTTCCAGGCTCTTTCTGAGAAGCCAAAAGTCTTTTTTAAAAAATAATTTTGAGTTTTGTTCCACACTTTCTCCCACTCTATCAGGACCTCCAAATCCTTTTCAGAGTAGTTGGTAGCAGTGATTGTTAAATGTTGTCAAGTCAGTTCTGACTCAAAGCCATCCAAGGAGTATTGGTAGATTTGGTTAGACCTTCCAGTTAGCTGTTCAGTGCTTATCCTCTAGTGCCACACCAGAACACCAGTTGATAGTGAAAGTCAGTTACTATCTAATTCTTCTGGTCTCAGTCGTGGTAACTGATGTCAGCTATTCAGTTGGTCCATTGGATTAGTTGATTGTAAACAGCTTCAGTTTTCATCACTTTTATTCATACATAATAGTTGCACCTTAGATGGCTTCTCATGAATTTTTTAAATTCCAGTCATTATTCACCAAAGTGAAAATAACTGCATATGGGCAGAAACTGGAAAGTAGTAATTCAGAAATTAAAATGCTTATGTTGGGATGGTAGGTTCTAGGATATTAAGTGTTAATTATTTTCTGTTTTACAAAAATTCTATCTAAAGTTCTGGTTCCTGCAATTTTTTAAAATGAAAAAAATATTATTGCTAGGGCTTCTATTAAGTATGAGGACACACAGAAAGGTAAAGCAAAATGAGTTCCAGTTCATACATGCATGATTTTATTTAAAACAAAACGTGTTAAACACGTCCCTGCGATCAGTGGATGGCTGCAGACAAGTTCTCTTGGTAGTTCACTTGTCTTAGTCTCCTTGTTGTGAAGTGCTGTTGAGTTGGTTCCCACTAATAATGACCCTGTGCAGATTTTCTGAGGCTTTAAAGATTTGCAGAAATAAAAAGCCTCATCTTTCTCCCTTAGTCTCCTTGTTGTTGTTAAGTGCCATGAAGTCGGTTCCAACTCATAGTGACCCTGTACAGGGTTTCCAAGAAGCCGTGGTGGGCTTGAACCAGCAACCTTGTGATTTGCAGTTCAGTGCCAATCCTACAGCACCATGTCAGGTGTCCTTAGCCTCCTTTGTTGTTATTAAGTGCCAGTTCGACTCTGTATAGAGTTTCCAAGAAGTGGCTGGTGGAGTTGAACCACCAGCTTGCAGTTCAAATTGACCTTGCAGACTAGTGCTTTATCCTACAGTACCACTGGCTTCTGAGAGAATCTGTTGCTCCAGTTAAACTCAAGGCAGAGAGAGAATCTCAGAAGGTTATGGTAACTGTTTTTTTTCAGATTCCAAAGTGATTTCTTTGAAGGACACAGGACAATCACATGGTGTTTTAGAAGTTTTAAGAAAACGTAAAGCTGCTTTGATTTCATAGTGACCCTGTGTAGGGTTTCCAAGGAGCTGCTTGTGGGTTTGAACGGAAAAACTTACAGTTGACAGTTAAGTGTCTGTTCTATAGTGCCACACCAGTGCTCTTTGAAGCACCTACAGATTTTGAATTGTTCTGTCTTTCTAGTAAAAGATGAATTTTATTTTTACAAAGTGATTTTCACTAGTCTGTTTTTGCTGGTAAGTCTGTTTCATATGCTATTTTTATAGCAACACTAGCTTCCTTGCAAGGAGCTCTGATAACAAACATAGTGGCTAGCAAGTCTGGCTGCTAATCTAAAGTTCAGCAGTTCAAAACTGCTGGCAGTTCTGTGGGAGAAAGATGAAGCTTTCTGCTCCCATAAAGATTTACAGCCTTAGAAACCCTATGCAGGGTCGCTATGAGTTGGAACTGACTCCACAGCACAAAGCCACCACCAACCACCACCAGCTTCCTTGCACTTCATGTCTCCATAGGTAGACTTGGCACCATCGTTTTATTATCAGTCTTTCTGTGCCCTTGTATCTGAAATGGGCCTCTTGTAAATTTTTGCTACTACAGCCTGACACTTTCCGTAATTCTGCTTTATTGCTGTTATGTACCATTGAGTCAGTTCTGATTCTTAGTGACCCTGTATAGGGTTTCCGAGGAGCGACTGGTGAATTTGAACTACCAATCTTGCTGTTCAAACTGACCTTGAGGTCGAGTGCATATCCTACAGAATTTTATAGTGAAGTAGTTTTCCAGATGGTTCGAAAAACTCCAACCAGCCGTGTTGAAAACCACTGACTGAAAGGCAAAACGTAGAAAACAAAGTAAAAAGATTAAGGTAAAATTTCTGTCATAACTTTCTAAAAAAGAAAATTTAAGTGCTTGTGTACATGCATGCATATATGCATAAACCAATCACTCAAATATTCATAACTGCCCATCCCTCTAATTTTGTTATGAGTTCTTTGAGTTCCTTCTGTTAAGAAGCTTATGAGTACGATTCCACTTATGTGAGATAGCTACATAGGCAAGTACATAGAAAACAGGGTTATTAGTAACCAGGGGCCAGTGAGAAGGAAAGAGAGAATTTTTAAAAACCCTTTTTCGACAGTAAGCATTCTAACAAACATATTTTCCTGTAACAAACATGGAGGAGCTCTGGTAATGTAGTGGGTACGAGATGGTCTGCTGATCTCAAGGTCAGCAGTTTGAAACAGCTGTTCCTTGGGAAAAAGATGAGGCTTTCTGCTCCCATAAAGATTTACAACCTTGGAAACCCTATACAGGGTTGCTATGAGTCAGGACCAACTTCACATGACCACCACTACCTGGCATGGCACTATGGGCTAATGCTCTGGACTGCAAAGTTGGTTTGAACTGCAAAGTCGGTGGTTCAAGCTCGCCAGTCACTCCTTAGGAACTCTATACACCCCGGGGTCACTGTGGGCCAGAACCAACTCCACACAGCACTTAACAACAACAAAAATAACACTAAAACAAATCTTAAGGAGATATATTAACAACTGTCCTGGGAAGTATGAACGTTTTAATATAAAACATAATTTTTTTTCATGTTTTATTGTGAATTATATGATAGTTTACAGGGAGAACATTAGTTTTACATTCATTCTATTGTATATCATTTCATTGCCATGGTTACAATCCCCTCCATGCATAATCAACCAACCAAAGGGTATACACTACAAGCCTGTCCCCCCCCCCCCCCCTGCCCCCCCCCAAGTCTTCAGCACACAGTCGCTCTCCCTCTCTGGATCTAAAGTCCCTAGCTGCTCCATCGATTCACGTCATTGTCTCTGCCTCCATCTCAGGTAAAAAATAATTTTGCTGTACTTAAAAAACAGACTTAACTATTCAATGTCATGTTGACAAGAAATCAGAAAAACTGGGATTTTAAATCAGAATGTATGGAAACGGGCATATAAGTTATTCACAATTTATGAATAGTGTAGTCATGCTTTCTTCAAACCTCTGTGCTGTCAGTGTTTGGCCTGTTGTCTGTTGTTGGGTGCTGTCCAGTCAGTTCCAACTCATAATGATCCTATGTATGACAGAACAAAATACTGCCCCATCCTGTGTCATCCTTACATCCTGTGTTTAAGCCCCTTGTAGCCATTGTGTCAGTACATCTCAATGAGAGTCTTCCTCTTTTTTGGTGATTCTCTGCTTTACCAAGCCTGATGCCCTTCTCCAGAGATTGTTCCTTCCTAGTACCGTCCAAAGCACATGAGAGGGAATCTTGCCATCCTTAATTCAAGGAGCATTTTGACTTTATTTCATACAAGACCGATTTGGTCATGGTATATTTACCAGTCTTCATCAACACCGTAATTAAAATGCATCAATTCTTCTTTGGTCTTCATTATTCTTTCTCCAGCTTTCACATGCTCATGATTCCATTGAAAATACCATAGTTTGGCTCAGGCACACCTTAGTCTTCAAAGTGACATATTTGCTTTTTAACACTTCAAAGGGAATTTTTGCAGCATGTTTACTTTATGTAACACATCATTTGATTTACTGACTGCCGTTTCCATAGCCATTGATTGTGGATCCAAGTAAAATGAAATCTTGGACAATTTCAATCTTTTCTCCACTTCTTTTGTTGTTTATTGGTCCAGTTTTGAGGATTTTTGTTTTCTTTGTGTTGAGCTGCTACTCATATTAAAGTCTATATTTTTGGATCTCACATCAGTAAGGACTTCAAGTCCTCTTCGCTTTCAGCAATCAAGATTGTGTCACTTGCATGCTGCAGGTTGTTAATGAGCCTTTCTCCAATCCTGATGCTATATTCTTCATATAGTCTAGCTTCTTAGATTATTTGCTCAGCATCCAGACTGAATAAATATGGTGAAAGGATACAAACCTGGCACATACCTTTCCTGATTTTAAACCACACAGTAGCCCCTTTTACTGTTCAAATTACTGTATCTTTGTCTATGTTCAGGTTCCACATGAATGCAATTAGGTGTTCTGGAATTTCCATTCTTCACAATATTATTCATAATTTAGGATCCACACAGTTGAATGCTTTTGCTTAGCAATGAAACACAGGTTAACATTTTTCTGGTATTCTTTGCTTTCAGCCAAGATCCAGCTGATGTCAGCAATTATATTCCTTGTTCCACAGTCTTCTGAATCCAACTAAGATTTCTGGTAGTTCCCTCTATGTGCTGCTGCAACCATTTTTAATTCAGCAAAATTTTCCTTGCAAGTGATATTAATGATATTCTTAAGTAGTTTCCACATTCTGTTGTATCATCTTTCTTTGAGATGAGCACAAATATGGATTTCTTCCAGTTAGTTGGCTAAGTAGCTGTCTTGCATATTTCTTATCATAGATGAATGAGCACCTCCAGTGCTGCATCCAAATTTGTTAACAGATTTTCATTTGTATGGTGTCAGTTCCTGGAGACTTGTTTTTCGCCAATGCCTTCAATACAGTTGGTTCTTCTTCCTTTAGTAGCATTGGTTCTTGATCATATTCTACCTCCTAAAATGGTTGAGGAGTCCTGGTGTGGTGCTGTGGGTTAATGCGCCAGACTGCAAAGCTGTTTGAACTGTAAGGTTGGTGGTTCAAGCTCACCAGCTGCTCCTTGGAAACCCTATACAGGGTCACTATGGGTCAGAACAGACTCGATGGCACTTAACAACAACAAAATGGTTGAACATCAACTAATATTTTTTTTTGGTACTTTGAGTCTGTATTTCTTGTATCTTCTTTTGATGCTTCCTGCACCATTCAATATTTTGCCCATAGAAATCTCTTCAGTATTACAATTCAAGGATTGATGTTTGTTTGTTTTTTGTCTTCAATCTGTTCAGATTGAGAAATGCCAAACATGTTCTCCCCTTTTGGTATTCTGTCTATAGGTCTTTGCACATTGTATTATAATATTTCACTTGGTCTTCTTAAATCATCTTTGACATCTTTAGTTCAACTCTTTTACTTCATCATTTCTTCCTTTTGTTTTAGCTTCTCAATATTCTAGAGCAAGTTTCACAGTTTCTTCTGACAATCCATTTTGGTCTTCCTTGTCTTTTTAATGACCTTTTGGTTTCTTCAAGTATTATATCTTTGATGTCATCACACAACTTGTCAGGTCTTCAGTCCTCAGTGTTCAGTTTGTCAAATCTGTTCTTAAGATAGTTTCTAAAATCAGGTGTAATATATTCAAGGTTGCATTTTGACTTTCATGAATTTTTTTAGTAAATTTTTTTCGACTTCATCCTGAAATTGCATTTGAGCAATTGATGATTTGTCCCACCGTAGGCCCTGGCCTTGTTCTGATGGGTAATATTGAGCTTATCTATCCTCTCTTTCCACAAGTGTAGTTGATTTGATTCCTTTGTATTTCATATAGCCACAGTCATTGTTTATGTTATTGAAAAAGGCATTTGCATTGAATAAGTCGTTAGTCTTGAACAGTTCTCTCAGACAGCACCAGTCCCTATTTTTAAGCTGTTGCTCCATTCTGGTTTTCACATTCCAATCACCTGTAATTAAGAAAACATTTTGATTGCATGTTTGATCAATAACAGACTGAAGAAGTTGGTAAAAATCTTTAGTTGCCTCATCTTTGGCATTGTGGTTGGTGTGTAAATTTGAATAATAGTCAATAATAGTTCATCCTTGTCTTAAGTACCATCAAGTCATTTAAATCTTTTGTGGTTTCCAATGCTATAAATCTGTTTTGGGTACAAAAGACTCATCTTTCTTCCACCTAGTGACTGGTAGGCTTGAACTGCAGACCTTGTGTTTCACAGTCCAGTGCTTATCTTATAGTCACTGTGCTCCTCTTTTAGGCTTATGGATATTATCCTATCACTGACAACTTGTACTTCCCAATAGATCTTGAAATGTTCTTTTGACAGTGAATACAATGCCATTCCTTTTCAGTTTGTCATTCCTAACATAGTAGACAATATGTTTGTCCAATTCAAAATGGCCAGTATTAGTTCATTTCAGCTCACGAATGCCTAGGATATTGATCTTTATGCATCCATTTAATTTTTGATAACTTCCAAGTTTCCTAGATTAGACACTACACATTCCAATTATTAATGGATGCTTGCAGCTGTTTATTCTTATTTTCATGCCACATAATCACATTAGGTCCCTAAAAGCTTTACTCATCTACTTCATTAAGACCAACTCTTCCCCAGTTGTATTTTGAGTGCTTTCTAACCAGAGGGTCTCATATTGTGTACCATATCACACAATGTTCCACTGCTGTTCGTATGGTCCCTCTTGAAATGATTGAACATCCTCCATATTCTTTTTGTTATAGTGACTCTGTGTGTATTCCTTCCATTTTCTTTCTTTCTTTTTTTAATGTTTTATTGTGAATTATGTGATAGTTTACATGGGAGAACATTAGTTTTACATTCATCCTATCGTATATCATTTCATTGCCATGGTTACAATCCTCTCCATGCATCATCAACCAACCAAAGGGTATACCCTGCAAGCCTGCTCCCCGGTTGTCAGCACAC
>NW_006408532.1:34257861-34264227 GCF_000296735.1 Chrysochloris asiatica | reverse complement strand
AAGTGGGTATTATCTGCAAGTGTGGGTGTTCTTGTGCATATGCCCTCTCTTCTTATCAGCTGGACACTTCACTCTCCACTCTAGTCCTCTGTAGCTATGTCACTGACTCTGGGCCCAAGAGTCCCCACCCAGGTCTTGCCACACTGCTGGCCAACCAGGTTTCCACCCAGGTTCACAGGAGTCTATTGAACATTGTAGGGCTTAGCTTGCAACTTCATTGCTGTTTTTCCCTCACATCCCCTTATTGGTGACGAACGTGGTTACCAATCAGAGTGTGTATTCCCATTGAGTCTTAGTCTTGGAAGGGGGTTTGCTCTGAGGGCACCTGACCACCTTTCCTCTTCTTTTGATGCTTCCTGCTTCGTTCAATATTTTGCTCATGGAATCTTTAGTATTGCAACCCATGGCTTGAATTTTTTATTCCATTCTTTCTTCTTGAGAAATGCTGAATGTGTTCTTCTCTTTTGGTTTTTTAAGTTCAGATCTTTGCACATTTCATTATCATATTTTGCTAATTCTTCTTGATCTTTCCTTTGAAACTTTTGTTCAGCTCTTTTACTTCATTATTTTCTCCAGTCATTTTAGCTTCTCTACATTTAAGAGCAAGCTTCAGAGTTTCTTCTGACATCTAATTTGGTCTTTTCTTTCTTTCCTGTCTTTTTAATGACAGTTTGCTTTCTTCGTGTATGAAATTCTTGATGTCATCCCACAACCCCTCTGGTCATTGGTCTTTAGTGTCTAATACATCAAATTTGTCCTTGTGATGGTCTATAAATTTACATGGGCTATATCTAGTATAGTATTTCAGCTCTCATGGCATTATTTTGATTGTGCTCAACTTCAGCCAGAACTTGTCAGGTACTGTCAACTCAGTTCTACTCATAGCACAGTGAAACGAGACTCTGCCTGGTCTTGCACTATTCTCACAATCATTGCTATGCTTGAGCCCATTGTTCCCACTGTGTCCGTTCATCTTGTTGAGGATCTTCCTCTTTTTTGCCAACTGTCCACTTTACCAACCATGATGTCCTTTTCAGGGACTGGTCCCTCTTGATAACATGTTCAAAGGACAATAATATGTTCAAAGAATGAGAGATGAAGTCTTGTAATCCTGGCTTTTAAGGAGCATATTAGTCTCTATGTACTTCTTCCAAGTATGTAGAATATATTTTTCTGGCAGCCTTGGAAACCCTGTTCAGGGTCACCATGAGTTCGAACTGACTCCATGGCACACCACCACCATAATTAAAATGCATTGATTTTTATATGGTCTTCCTTATTAATTTTCCAATTTTCACATGCATATGAAGGGATTGAAAATACCTTAACTTGGGCCACACACATCTTAGTCCTCAAAGTGACATGTGTTCTCTTTAATACTTTAAAGAGGTCTTTTTTAATGGATTTTCCTAATGCAATACATCATTTGATTTCTTGACTACTGTTTTTATGAGCACTGATTGTGGACCCAAGCAAAATGAAGTCTTTGACAACTTCAATCTTATCTATGTTTATCATGATTTTATTTATTTGTCCAATTATGAGGATTTTTGTTTTCTACCTCAACTTCCTTATGAGCAATTGATGGTCTGTGTCTTAGGCTGGGTTCTCGAAAGCTGAAACAGTGAAGCTTATATACGTATATATAAAGAGAAGTTTATATGAAGAAATAGCTCTCAGAGTTGTAAAGGTGGATAAGTCTTAAGTCCATGGGTCAGATGTCAGGTTAGAGGCTTGTGACTCATGTAACTGCCGGACTGAAAAACCAAGACCGGCAGGTTGGACAGCAGACAAGCAGGCAGGCAGGTCGTGCAGGTAAAATGACAACCTGCTTATGACTCCAGTAGGCAATACAGCAGGCTACTGGCTCAGCTTCTGGCATCACAGCAATACAAAAGCCACCACAATAGGACAAACTGGGGTGATGACTATCAAAATTACCCCTCTGAAGACCCCAAAAACTTTCTCCATAACCTGAACTGTCCACTTTGCCTTGATTTTAACCAGTCTGGTAAAATCCTCTTGAAAACCACTGTTTTGACTGGACCCTTTTTTTTTTTTTTTTTAAGACATCTAGAGAGATGAAGACAGGTGTCTTACTGAGATTAAGAGTACTTGTCTTCAGCCATCCACTGATTGCAGAGAAATGTTTACACATGTTTTGGTTGGAATAAACCATGCATGTATGAACTGGAACACTAATAGCAGTAATTTTTTTTTTACTTACCCTTGCATTTTGATTAAATATTCTTAATTCACTTCAACTTTTTACTGAATTTCTGAGTTATGATTCTGACATCCGGTATATTTGCTTGTTTCATATTATCCTTGGGACATTCAATAAAGATGACTCATATCTTTCATGCTGACAAAAGTGTTGGACTGAATAGGTCAAAGTATAAAGTCTAGCATTTTGCTAGAGCTTTCTTTTCAGGCTGACCCCTCAAGGGAAAAAAACAACTACCAGCTGTTCCATGGGAGAAAGATGAGGCTTCCTGCTCCCATAAAGATTTACAGCCTCAGAAATCCTGTACAGGGTCTCTATGAATCTAAACCGACTCCACGGCACATAACAACAACAACAACAACATTATTTTGTTACAAGTATTCAACTGTGAATCTGCTTTGCTCTTCTATTTCTAAGCACACATTTTGTGTTTTATTTACAATGGTAATAGAAAGTTTTGGTCAGGAAGCTGAAAGGTCGCTGTGTTTACTCTATTTCTAATTATCAACACAATAGTGTCAAAAATTGTAAATGAAGTTACTCTGCACACATCCTTGCCAAATACGTTTTGTCTTTTAGTGATCACTACATTTTGTTAAGTTTTAATGACTAAAAATAAAAATTGGAACCATCACAAATTAACAAGTCGATAAACACAAAACAGTAAATGTTCCTTCCCCATGATACTTCAGAATACTTTTAGTGTGTGTTTCTTACAAGCAAGGACACTTTCTTACAGAACCATAATCAACCCAGCTTTTTACCATAATAAGTATCCTTCTGGTATTCTCTACGTTCAGCCAAGGTCCACCTGATAGCAGCAGTATCTGATATCCCTCATTCCATGTCCTCTTTGGAATCCAGCTTCAATTTCTGACAGCTGCCTATTGATGTACTACTGCAACTCTTTTTAAATTACGTTCAGCAAAATTTTACTTGTATGTTATATTGATATTATTTGATAATTTCTGCATTCTGTTGGATCACTTTTCTTTGGAATGGGCATGATTATGGATTGCTTCCAGTCTGTTGTCCAGGCAGCAACACCCACGCTACAAATTGACACATTGTTGTGCTGATTCATAGCACCTGTCATAAAACAGAAAATGTTGCCTGGTGCTGTGTCATCTTCATGATCATGTGCCTGAGTTCATTGTTGGAGCCACTGTGTGCTTTGAGTACCTGCCAGTCTAGGAGGCTCATCTTTTAGCAGTATATTAGACAAGACAGGTAGTATACAACTTCTGACATATTCAAGTTAACAATAAACTGCACTTAACCATGGTCATATTTTTAAATGCACATATAGATAGATATAAATTTATATCATACATCCATATTACTAACAATAAGATGTACATATCTATATATATGTACGTATCTATATATATCTTATTGTTAGTAATATGGATGTATGTATATAAGTTTATATGTAGTGTTTCCAGTCCCTCAAAACAAATAAGGATACTGATCATAAAAGACAGTATAAATAAATTTGAAAAAAAGATATTTAACTTACATCAGAAGTGACTACAGAGTCATAGGCATGGAATCCTGCTGTAAATTGGTAACTACCTGTATTCTGTGGTGATACAGAGATACAGGGTTTATATTGCCTTATTTTTATAAGTAGGTTGTCAGGCCTTTTTTCTTAGTCTTAATATGGGAGCTCTGCTAAAACCTGTCCATCATAGTGATCCAGCTGGTATACCAATGGCCTAACTTCCAGCATCCTAGCTATACATGCAAGCCATTACAGTATGACTCACTGATAAACCAGTGGCCATAGAGTCAACTTCAACTCATGGTTACCCCATGTGTATTACAGTAGAACTGTGCTCTGTAAGATTTTTAATGGCTGATTTTTTAGAAGTGGATCTTCAGGTTTTTCTTCCAAGGCATGTCTTGGAAGACTCAAATCTCCAACCTTTCAGTTAGCCAAACAAGTTAACAGCAGTACTAGTCCTATTCAAGTTCTTAAAAATTTACCAATAATTCTCTTTATAGAAAAATAATTCATTTCAGAATCACATGTTGGCATTTGTTTGTTATGTCTCCTTAATTGTCTTGGTCTAGAATATAGTTCCTAAGCTTTTGTTGACTTTTATAACTTTGAGACTTTTGAAGATTATAAAACATTTACTTAATAATTGTCTCTCAGTGTGGGTCCTGATGTTTCCTCATCATTAAATGCATGTCTTTTTCTCTGGGAGATCATAGATGTGATGCTGTGTTCCTTATCAGGTAACGTATGCTATAGATTTGTTCCATACCTGTTGATGATTACTTTGATCACTTGATTAAATTTGTGTCTCCAGGCTTCTCCATTGGAAGATTACTCTTTTCCCTTTATAACTAATAATTGGGGGGGGGGGGGGTAAACATGCTTTAAAACTATGTAAATATACTATTCTTTATGATTTTCATTTTGTATCTTTTTGGATTCATGGTTTCTATTTTATTTAGTAGATTGTGATCCATGATTTTCAGTATTTATTTTGTTGCTCAAACTGCCCCCAATTTGGTCATCAGGAGCCTTTCCAAGTTGACTTTTGTATTCTTTTGACATGTCCCATAATTTTTTAGGCATTGTTTTGAGTTTAACACTTTTTCAGTTCATGAGACTTTAATAGTCCATAAGGTTGAATATTTTGCCTAATAGAAGGATTTGAGTGGACTGAGAACATTGAAAGTTTGTGTAAACCACGATCACACACTGCAATGCTTGAAACAAAGTAAACATGCTTTTCTCACTGGTACATAGTTACTCTGTTCATAATTTCTCCCTCCCCATTGAATCCCAACCTCAGCTTATTGAAGTGACAGATAATTAGGGGAGGGACCAATGTTGCCCTGTCATCAAGGAATACCAAAGGCCATACTCACCTGTCAGGTATATGGGAGAACCTCGGGGAGGGCTCAAACTTTAATGCCTTTACTAGATACAGGTACTTAACTCACCATTCTGCTCACTCCCATGATTCAGGTAATGAGGTTTGGTCAGAGTTCACGTGGAAGGGAAGCTATCATGGAGGTGATTTTTGGGCCAACTTAATGTATTGCTGTTGCGGCTTCTACTTCGGGATGCATATGTTACATATTTATGTTTCTTCTTCCCATAATGCTAGAAGGAATTCTCCTTCTTGGGAAGAGATGCACATAGAAGCCCCACAATTCTAACTGAGCTACAAGTCTGTGTGAGGGATGACTCTGCCCTGTGGAGCCCCTGACAAAAGAAGCAGTCTTCATCTGGAGGCACCCTGTGGTGTTTTGGCTCAGTCACCTCACTGACATGGCAACCTGTTTTGAAAAGCACGTATGAGCTTGCTACTAGGCGCCTGTTAAAACTGAATGCCTAGCAGATCAAGATCTTGTGACCTCTGGCCAGCTACTCTCTTTTGGGGTGAGTCAAATTCTACTCAATGATTAACAAGGTAAGACAAGCCTATGAGCCTCACTTGGTATATTAAAGGCCAGATACTTCCTTGATGGAAATGTATATTCAAGAATGATTTTGTAAGAAAAAGTGGCAACTGTTCCTCTGGAAGAAACTTTCTTCTCCCTAGTCCATCCCTACTCCTTGATTTTTTGCCTGAACGAAAGCCTTCAGCTCAATGAAGATCTCAAAACACAATTGCTCCTAAATACCTGAATGACTGAGGGCTTGGTTAAACTGATTTCAGATAAGAGTTTTGCATACCTGCCTTTGGTTCTAGAAGGAGACAGTTTATCTTAGGTGTTCCCATCTGTACCCTAGGAGAAGTATATGAGCCTTTAAGTATTTTGTTTTTATTTTTTTTTGGTGAAAATACATACATGTTGTTAAGTGCCATCAAGTCAGTTCCAATGCAGTGACCTTGTATAGGGTTTCGGAGTTGTGGCTGGTGAGTTTGAACCACCGAACTTGTGGTTCAAATTGACCTTGCGGTCCAGTGCATTATCCTACAGCACCACACTAGCAGAACACACAATCATTCAATTTCTACATGTACAGTTCAGTGACATTGCCTACATTTTATTTTTTCTTTCTTTCTTTTTTTTTTATTAAATGTTTTTATTTTGGATTGAGTGAAAGTTTACAGGGCACATCATCAGCTTCACATTCAACCATTCATATAGCTTGTTTCATTACATTGATT
>NW_006408532.1:34241504-34257216 GCF_000296735.1 Chrysochloris asiatica | reverse complement strand
AATTAGTAGCCACTCAGTGCTCACTTTGAGAATTACTTATATCAGAAATTTGAGCATGTAGCTGATTAATATCCACAGACAAGTGGATATTATTCCACAACCTCCTAAAATGCTGTTGGATTAAGTTCCAATCAAGTTCTGGATTACTGAAAGATAACACAAATCTACTTATACCATGAATAACCTTAGCTGGGAGTGTAATCTGCCTACATTCTTAACATTGTGTCAAGAGTCTTGTTCAACCATTGATTTAGAAGTATAGTGGATTATGAGTTGGACTGCTAACTGCAAGGTCAGCAGTTTGAATCCACCAATTGCTTTTAGGGAGAAAGATGAGATTTTCTGCTCTTGTAAAGATTTACAGCTTCAGAGTCACAATGAGTCAGAACTGATTTAGTGACACACCACCACCAAACTTCTCATCTGTGCTTTAGATCTCACATAGATAAATTTTTAAATAGATCACAGTGCTCAATGGGAACATTTAGCTGAAGTGTGGCTTAGTTTAAAGATGAATATTGAAGGATCTTGGCTTAAGTTTTTGTCTGCTTTTTTCTAACGAATCTCTCTATGAATTGTCACTTTTGTTAAGTGCTGTTGTGTTGGCTCCAACTCATAACAAGCCTGTATAGGGTTTCTGAGGAGCAACTGGTTGGTTTGAACCACCAATCTTGTGGTTAGCAGTTCAGTGCTTATCCAACAAGAATATTAAAGTTTTGGTAATTTTTTAAAATAAATCTATAAATTCATTTTTAAAATAATTTTATTTTGTTGAGAATACATATATAGCAAAAGATACACCAATCCAACATTTTCTACATGTACAATTCAGTGATAGTGATTAGATTTTTTGTGCTGTGCAATCATTCTCAGCCTCCTTTTCTGAGACGTTACTCCCCATTAACATAAGCTCACTGCCCCCTAAAGTTCCTATCTATAAAGATAGAGCGTAAGAGTGTATGTGCTCAAGGCAGACATTTTTTACTAGTTAAACTAAGGTATCGTTTGATGTTAAGAAGCGTCAGGGGATAGAGATCCTCAAGTGTTAAGGAAACCTCACCGATAGACCAGGTAGCCTTCACTTAACTTCAAGGAACTATACAAAATGAGGCTACTCTTGGTTATTTGCAGTTACTTCTCACAGAGATAGTTGTTACTATTTGTGTGCCATCTGTGGGAAGTTATCCCTACAAAGACAATAACCAAGTTGTAAGAGGTAGAACAAAATGTGGCCTGACTTTAAGCAAAGTGATCAATAAAATCACATTGGCTCCTGAAGGCACATAGTCAATTTCACTACCTAGACAATCACCCTTAAATTTACTCTTTTTAGGCTGTGGCAAATTCTGTGAAATTGCTAATACATCTTGTTGTACCTGAATTAATGCCTTGGGCCAAGTGGAAAGGTCAATATAGACGCTATATTTAGGAAGTGGCCAAAGTATACCCTGATGATTTATGGGATTTGCTCAACTGATTGGGTACAGGACCCTACAAAACATGCACGTTAACTTCATATGATACCCAGAGTCCCATTCATTGGTTGAGTGTTGCCTTAATTAAAAGCTATCTGAAACAAATAGAACCAATTTGGTCCTTTTAATCAGTGACCAACAAAGTGGCGTTCCCGTGGGAAAATTTGACAGAAGCCAAGACCGTGTAGAAACAAGAAGCATGTGCTATTGATATGGCATCGTAATCCTACATATCATGTGAACAGAGCACCTACAGTTTTGATAGGCTAAATAATACCCTCTCCCCAAGAAATCCACTTTCAAATCCCCAGAACCTGTGAGCATGTTACCTTACATAGCAGAAGGGACTCTGCAGATGCGATTAAGAATTTTGAGATGGGGAAATTATCCTGTGTTATCTGGTTGTGCCCAAAGTCATCACAAGGGCCCTTATAAAGGAAAGAAGTTGGAGTGATGTTGCCACAAGCTAAGTAATGCTGGCTGCCTTTGGAAGCTGGGAAAGTCAGGGAACAGAGTCTCCCCTAGTGAGTGCATTCAAAAGGAATGCAGCTTTTGATTTTTGCCATTTTGGGCTTTGGACCTCCAGAATTGTAAAACAACAAATTTGTGTCATTTTAAACTCCTAAACTTTGATTTTTAAAAAATTGTAGCAATAGGAAACAATACATTGCTTTTGCTCTAAGGATGTTTATATAGTGAACCGGCTTGTTAGAGATGCATCTTGCAGTGTTTCATTCTGCTGTGCATAAGGTCGCAATGAGTTGGCACCGACTCGATGGCACCTTACAACAACAACAAGAGCAAAGGGCAGGTGGAGTTATAAGAGAGTCAGCTTCCCTAAACTTGAGTTCCCTTTCCTCCAATGCAATGTGCAGCATCATCCTACGCTGTGAGTAATAGCATCCTTTGTTTCTGATCCAGGAGTCTTTTGTCTTATGCCAGCATTCATGAAATCGTGGCAGTCCAATTTATTAACTGGCAAATTGAGTAAAATCTCAGATTCTTCACAATTCTTGACAGATTATAGAGTACGTAAGGTAATCCAGTGTTGTTTTGTCTTCATCTTTCATTTGGGAATCAAGTCTGAAACAATTATTAGGATGAAATGTAATGATGGGAAAACCATTTAAAATAAGCAACAAACCACTGTTGAGCTTCCCATGTAAAATGTCTCAATTGGTTGGTTGCCTTTATGAGTGCTACTGAGCTTCCCAATACCCAGAAACAGTTTTTACACTGAAGTATTATTCTATGGTAGCGTAGTGGTTACGAATCGGGCTGCGAACCTTAAGGTCAGCGGTTCGAAACTACCAGTCGCTCCGCGGGAGAAAGATGAGGCTTTCTACTCCCGTAAAGATTTACACCCTTGGAAACCCTGTACAGGGTCGCTATGGGTCGGAACCGACTCGATGGCACTTAACAACAACAACAACAATTATTCTACGGAATTCCTCAATGTTTTGTTCTATGCAATAGATTTTTGCACACTTTGTAGCCTACTTCTTCCTATCCTCAGCATCTAAGATTTCCTATGACTGATTTGCTTACTTGGCATGAGATGATGGCAGATTTTTCATATTAGGTAATCTCCTAAAGTCCAGAAATGCATTCCAAATACATGTTTTGAATGAGTTTGTTAACTGAAAAGAAATCATTAGTTCTATACAAAGTAAGAGCAGTCTGAGTCAACTTATCAACAGACTTATCCCTGCAATTATATGACTCCTAGAAGACCTGTCTTACCACTTAATCAGGACATTCAGTGCTTGCTCCAGGGACTGTGTCTCAGGTTATCAGCAGTGCCCTGTTTATAAGAGAGGTCAGAGAAGAATAATCTTAGAATATATGTAGGCATTTTCATAAGGTCTGCAGTGAATTCCAGACTCTAATAAGAGATGGGAGGATGCTTTAACAGATTAAATGCAAATATATTACAGAACCTGGAAATACTATATACTGGGAAAACCCACAGTAAACTTTATCTTGAGTATTATAATTAACTCAGGACTGAAAAGCCTTTGTAGTGAAATACCATTATTTGGTATTTGAATGTATTTGCTTCTTTACTTTCCAGAGAAGAATAAGAGATGTAGGTGATCAGGGTGGCGCTTCAATGACAAGTGACAAATATGCATTTGTTAAAACTCAAAGAACTCTACAGTGAAAATGGCCAGATTTGACCATGGAAATTGTACCTCAGTTAATAAGCCAAAAATGATTTCTAATTTTACTTTCTAGTAGGACAAATATAGATATAATCTAATAAACAAAATCTCTCAACCAATCATTTTTCAACCTACAAAGAAGTCCTGAGGCCACAAAGTTTGAACTGCAGCATTTAATAGTTTTTTTGGTGGGGTGGGGGGTAACCAAATAAGTTGTTATTACTGCCTCTGGAGTGGGAAACCTAATTTAAAAGGAGGGTAAATTGTCTCTGATCCTAATGCTCCAAAAGTTGCACCGTCCAATATGTTATCCATTGGCTACTTGTGGCGAATGTTGGTGTTATTAAGTGCCGTCAAGTCAGTGGTGACTCAGAATGAACCTGTATAGGGTTTCCGAGGAGTGGCTTCAACCGACCTTGTGGTTCAAACTGACATTGCTGCCCAACGCACTAACCCACAGTAAAAAGTGACCAATCCAAATTAAAATATGCTTCACACACACACACACAGATGTAGGTGGTAGGGATGATTCCACTGGCTCTCTCTATAGCAGCCGCTCTCAACAAGGGGCAATTTTGCCTCCCAGAGGACATTTAGAATATCTGGAGACATTTTTTATTGCTGAAACTAAGGAGGTGGGGGACACTGCTAATGGCATTTAGTAGTTAGAGGCCAGGGATGCTGTTAAATATTGTACCAATACCAAAACCAAACCCAATCCACTGTCATTGATTCCAACTCAATGGTGACTCTGTAGGACTGAGCAGATAAGCTCATCTTTCTCCCGAGGAGCAGCTAGTGGGTTCGAACCACCAACCTTACAGTTAGCAGCCCAACACTTAGCCCACTACACTACCAGAGATCCTTAAACATCCTAAAATGCCCAAAAAACAAAAGCAAGAAAAATGCTGCCTAAGAGTAAAGATGTATGTTAAAATAAAAGCAGAGATTTATTGAAGATTGGAAATAGTTCAAACCAGGGAATACACTTGGTCTGCAAAAATGAAACCAAGCGCTATGAGGAGTTGTGGGCAGACACATTTATATAATAAAATCAGGAACTAAAATAGTATAATTTTCTGATTGGCGGGCTGCAAATTAGGGATAATAGTGGCAGGTTAACCTGAAGTCAGCTTTTGTGTTGATTGGTTACACAACATATGTGGGCTTTTAGATTGGTTGCAGAAGTAAGTGATCAAAGAGGATCACTTTACAGGGTGGTCACAGGACAATAATAAGACTCTTTTTCTGAGAATATTTCATTAAAATAGCTCCTTGTTGTTATGTACCGTAGAGTTGGTTCTGACTCATAGTGACCCTATACAGGGTTTCTGAGGCTTTTAAGGAAGAATTGATGCATTTGAGTTATAGTTTTGGAGGAGAATATTGAAAGTGCCATGGGCTGCCAAAAGAACAAACAGATCTGTGTTGGGAGAAGTGCAGCCATAGTGCGCCTTGGAAGTCAGGATGGCCAAACTTCGTCTCTCATACTTTGGACATATTGTCAGGAGTGACCAGTCGCTGGAGAAGGATATCATGTTTGGTAGGATGGAGGGTCAGAGAAAAAGAGGAAGACCCCCAATGAGATGGATTGGCCAAGTGGCAGCATCAGTGGACTCAAGTGTGGCAACAGTAGTGAGGTTGGCCCTGGATTGGGCAGTGTTTTGTTCTGTTATGCATAAGGTCGCTATGAATGCATACTGACTCAATGGCACCTAACAACAACAACAACAACAACAACAACAACAACAACGTATAATTTTAAGGAGTCCTGATTCAACTCTACCAGTTACTCTGCAGGAGAAATGTGAGGTGTCCTGCTCCCATAAAGATTTACAACCTCAGACACACTATAGGGTCGACATGAGTCAGAACCAACTTGGTGGCACACAATCACCACCACCACATATGGTTTTGAAGTAGCCCTAGAGATATTTGTGGACTTCTCCTGGGTTCACACTTACAGTCCAGTACCCCAGAAGTTTCTGTTTCCTTCACTGCATGTTCATCATGGTATTGCCTAACAAAATCTTAACCATTTCTTTCTTTTTTTTTTTAATGTTTTATTGTAAATTATGTGATAGTTTACATGGGAGAACATTAGCTTTAACATTCGTCCTTTCGTATATTGTTTCACTGCCATGGTTACAGTCCGCTTCATGCATCATCAACCAACCAAAGGTTATACCCTGCAAGACTGCCCCTTGGTTGTCAGCACACAGCCCCTCTCCTTCTCTGGGTCTAGAGTCCCCAACCGCTTCATCTCTCCATGTCACCGTCTCTGCCTCCATCTCAGGCATCACTGCTTCTCTCCGTAGGGTCCTGCTCTCTGCTCTTCTCCCTTGCTGGTCCCAGGGATCTCCACTCCTAGACTGCAAAGTCAATCACTCCCCTCCTTTTGCTACAAAATGTCTACCTTTACATTTTCAACCCTCACAATCAGTCCTGATAACAATTATTCACTACTATATCACCAGAGACCTATCTGCATCTGCTTTCATCAGCCCTGCCTAGACAAATTGAATACTACTCAGTGGAGAGTCTACCTTCCTCCACACCCTCTGGATCTAGGATCCCTCTTGAAAGTTTGTAAGCCAGTCACTTCTTGCCTTTGTAGTCCCCCCACCCCCCATTTTGGGTAGCCAATGTCCAAGTTGCCCATCCCAATCTACTCTGTGTATGGAGGGGGTGTGAATGATCCTTGCTGTAAAGATTTGTTCCCTCTTTTGAGCTACTGCATCCATAGGTGTAGGTCAAGTTCATCAAATTGTATCAGATTACTCTTTTTTCCCCTCTTCTTTCTTCTTCTAGTTGAGCTCTGATCATCCAGTCACTGAAGCCAGGTCAAGTGGGTATTATCTGCAAGCGTTGGTGTTCTTATGCATATGCCCTCTCTTTTTATCAGCTGGACGCTTCACTCTCCACTCTAGTCCTCTGTGGCTATGTCACTGACTCTGGGCCCAAGAGTCCCCAGGTCTTGCCATACTACTGGCCCACCTGGTTTCCACCCGTGTTCACAGGAATCTGTTGAACGTGGTAGGGCTTAGGTCGCAGCTTCATTGCTGTTATTCCCTCACTTCCCCTTATCGGTGATGAACGTGGTCAACAATCAGAGTGTGTATTTCCATTGAGTTTTAGTGTTGGGAGGGGGTTTGCCCTGAGGGGACCCAACCACTTGCCTTGATGTCTCTTGGATGAGCAACTTGCTTGTTCTTGTAGTAATCAGTCAGGCTCCCTCTATTGTTTTGTATTTTACCTGTCAGTCTTTCAAGAAGTATCTTCTGTTCTTCTAGCTGCTCCAGGCTGGTCTGCTTGCCCTTTCAAGTGGAAATTTCCCACCTCAGAAGATTCTGGATGGGGTTCAGGATTCCACCTACGGTCTTATGTAATGCAGAGGCTCTGAAGGAAGCCACCTTCAGTGTGCACGTTATAGTCCCATTTTAGGTATTCCAATCAGTTATAGGCAGAAGATGGACTTACAAGCTTTCTATGGTTATATTTCTGGCTATTCCTTTCTCTCCCTCTCAAGTGTCTATTTTGTAATGGTATGCCAGGGAAACCAAGATTCAAAAGACAGCCAAACACCTTAACATTATTTCCCTCCTTTTCCGCATTCCAACCATGTCTCAATCCCTGTATCCCAGAGCTCTGTTGTTCCAAGTTTGTACATGCATCATTATTTACCTCTGTCCCACTTAGCCCATGCAAACCTCCCTAATTGTTTTCCTATCTGCCTTGTTCTTCCATTCCCCTCCCCCTTCGTGTGTCTTGCTCCCCTCCCTAGCACCCAAACTATCCTGTGTCTATTCCCTACTTCAAGTAGAGAATTAATAATGTTTCTTTATAAATTTCTATTGTAAATCAAATACATTCCAAAGTGTGCACTCATGTTTTTGTATCTATTACTACATTACAAACCTTGGGAGATACAAATATTATCCACGGCTCTAAGCCTCTTTAGTAGAAAACATGACAGTTCAGTATAGTTCAACAGTGAATGCTCTCATGCCAAGAAATTATGCTGGTTACTGTGAAGTATATATAATGATTAAGATTAGATTTCAGTTTTCAAGGACTTGTCTACTAAAGTAGATAGGCACACAAGTAAGTATAAGAGAGAATGTGTTCAGTGACATTAAAAAGGTAATAAAGCTGCACAGAGGATATAGAGGATATTTCTGGGCAGAAAAAAATTGTTAGGAAAGGTTACATTTCAGTTGATAATAAAAGGAGAAGTAAAACAATGGGAATAAAATGAGTGGAAAGAATTTCTACTTGTGAAATTGGAATGTTGGAGCTTTAAGGCAGGAAAGCACATACATACTTAGATAGCTTAGTTGACTGTTTTGGTTGAAAATAGGAGTGAAAAGCAAGATCTTCTGGTTAGAGTGCTTTGGAATCATGCCACAAATATTTTACTTTATTCTAAAGTTTGATGAGTGCTTTTGAAAATTTTCAAATAGTGAGTGTCATGATCAAAGCTTAGGCTTTAGAATAACATACAGCACTAGAAAAAAATGGATTTAAGGATGGAGACCGTAGACTGCGGCAGAGGTATCTGTAGTATGTTATTGCTATAATTTGTTGTTTTATGTGCTTGTCAAGTTTGCTCCAACTCATAGCCACTATGTAAAGGATTTTCAAGGAGTGGCTGGTGGGTTTGAACCATCAACTTTGCAGTTAGCAGTTCAGTGCTTATCTTCCAGTGCCATGCTAGGACTACTGGCATTATCTAGGCCAGAGTTAATAAGGGCATGAACTAGATTGTAGATGAAGATAGTTTGATTAATAGAAGGAATTGTCAGGTGAGTGATATGAAGGGCCTCAAAAAGCTCATGGGAAGTCCCATTTTTCCATGAAATTTTGTAAGCATCCTCGTTTATAGTTAAACCATGAGAGCTGGAACAGGGTTTCTGGGTCTCTCAAGTTTTCTACTTTCGACAGCATGTACAACCACTACTTTTCTTATGCTTTCTATTTAGTGGGAAATATTTCCGTTTTCCTTTCAAAGACAGGTTTCCATCTTATGTAGCTTTCAGTTTTCAAAGATTGTACTTTATATAAATAATTAAGGCACTCTGGTAGCATAGCAGTTACTAATTGGGATGCTAACCTCAAGGTTGGCAGTTCGAAACTACCAGCCGGTCTTTGGGAGAAAGATGAAGCTTTCTGCTCCCGTAAAGATTTACAGCCTTGGAAACCCTGTGCAGGGTCAGTATGAGTTGCAACCAACTCCACGGTATTTATCAACAACAATAACAACTTTATATAATTATAGCAAGCACTGGTGGAGCTGTGGCTGTGTGTTGTGGTTGTTAACCGCAACGATGGCAGTTCAAGTCCACTCGCTGCTCTGGGTGAGAAAGATGAGACTTTCTGCTCCACTAAAGATTTACACCTTAGGAAACCCTACACAGGGTATGAGTTGTGAGGACTTGACTGGACTTAACAGCAACAACATTGCATGTCAGAGAAACGATTCTCTAGGCTTGGGTGTTCAAGGAAGGCTTTAGAGAGGAGGTAGCAATAAAAGATGTATACAAGGTAGGGGTGTAATGATTAGAGGTGAGAAAAGTATTATGTGCAAATGATTCTAGAGATGGTCATGCACCTTTGACTGAAATATGTTAAATCTATGGAAACCAAAGGCAGTGAAATTTTAAAGATAAACTGTGTGTTAGATTGTGGAAAACTTTTAATTCCTATTTGAGAAATTTAGATTTTAATTTGCAGCCAGTGAGTAGTTTATGATGGCTTTTTTTGTCGGGTTGTGACATGTGAACTCTATTACTTCCATCACTTACAAGTCAGTCACTTCTTTGACACATGCTGTGCCTCACATTCCTGGACACTGGATTAGTGTTAAAGTTTGCTACAGGTGCTCAGTTAATTCTTGCTGGTAACACTCATAGTCATTTTGTCATGAGCCAGAGCAGAGGCCATTCGGTCAGTACAGGTGGCCTGATGATCGCCTGACCAAATCGGGCAATGACTCCGTGGATTACGTGGGGTAGTTACAGGCGTTAACTCCATTTTCCTTTCGTTATGACGACCTTTCCTTCACTGATTTATCTTCCAATTCCTGCACATTGCAAGAAGATTAAGCATTTAAATCTACCAAGTTAAGTGAAAACTAGGCAAATTAACTACAAAACACTTTTCAGCATTTCTTCACCAGACCCTTTAATCCCAAAGACTAAAGGAGGGAGTTGGCCAGGGACGGGTGGAATGCCAAGGCAGTGTCCGAGGTAAAGGGGTGGGAAAACTACCTGGACCGTGAGCACGCAGGCGCACTCGCAGTCGCAGCGCCCAGTGGTCGAGCCCCTTTTCTAGTAATTTCGCTAACCGTGACCTCATCTCTGTGCGCCGTTACTAGGTGTGCCAAAGCCTGTGTTTTTATTTGGTGGAGGGGAGAAAATAGCCCCAATTGACCCATCCCATGCCACGCTGATTTAATCTTCCACACTTGGACACGTTGACATTTTCGGTGACAGAGTTGGAAAGGAAAAGGGAAGCCGCTGGAGCCTGAAGTTGCGATTGCCGGGATGACTCGGCTTCGCCGCCAGTCGCGTTACCCGGCGTGCCCCGCGTGGCTCTGGTGGAGAAACGTCGTGGGGAGGGGAGGGGTGAGGAAGCGGCGTCTGCGGATGTCGCTGTGAACAAGCGGCGTCTGAACACACGGCGGCTGCCGAGCGCCCGATTCGGGCCTGCGCCGGAGTCTGCAGCGAATTCCACGGCCCCTCACCCACCAGGGCGTCCCTGCGCCCGTTGTCACTAAGGCTGCGTGTCCCTCGGTTCCTGCTGTCCGGGCCGGTCGGCTGTGGCGTCTCCTGGCTCCCCCCTCGCTCGCCTGCTCCCTCCCTGCTTTCCTGAGTCACCGCCGCCATGGCCGAGAGTGGTGAAAGCGGCGGCCCCCCGGGCTCCCAGGACAACGCCACCGCGCCCGGAGGTGCCGGCACCCCCGCGGCCGCTGCCTCCGCGGAGCCCAAGATTATGAAAGTCACTGTGAAGACCCCGAAGGAGAAAGAGGAATTTGCTGTGCCGGAGAACAGCTCTGTCCAGCAGGTGAGAGCCTCCTGGGGTGCGGACTCGGGTGGAGGTGGCGGCTGGACCTCCGCCTGCGGCCCGAGACGGTCTGGAGGGCCTGGGGAGAAGGTTGACCCCGGAAGTGCCCTCGGCCATTTTTCTGGGCCTTATCCCAAATTAGATCACACCCAAGCTCGTACTTTTGCTCCTTGGGACACCGCAGAGGTTGGTGGCAGGGCCGCGGCCTGTTTGTAGCACGTACCGACGCCGCTTGGCTCCGCACCCTCCTCCTCCTCTTGCTCCCCGCCCCCCACCGCCGCCAGCTCCTCACAAAGGAAAGGGACCCACCGCCTGGCTCGGGCGGGGTGGAGGCCGGCTGGGTGCGAAGGTTAGCTTTCGTCCAGGCTGAAATTTTGTTTCAAGAATATATATATATAAAAAAAAAAGGGGGGGGGCGAAGGCTCATGATTTTTGACTGCCTGCCGCGTTAAGATAGGTTTTGGGGTGAGAAACACGTGCCCATTTAGTTCTGCGTTTTAAATGCTGAAATCGCCCCCATTTTCCAACATGAAAAACAAAACCCCAAACTGTGACGTCGAAATTGCTTCCAGTCACATCTTAGAGTACTAGCCTTCTTACTTCGTGAGAAATGTGAATGACTCTTTCATTGATGACTTAACTGGTTGCTTTTTAATTTATTTATCATTCCTTAGATACCAATCGGGTGCATTTTTGCTTGATTATAGAGGGACGATAATGACGTTACTCAGATTGAATATTGAATAAAAGAAAACAAAGTTGGCAATGTGGGGAACATTACCCAATACTAAATTATTTTAAAGTCTTTCCAGGAATACAGATTTTACATCTAATTAGGAATCTTGATCAAATGCAACAAATTGTTTTGGTTTATTGTTGATCCATCATTATTAAAATGATCTCTAACAATCTCAGCCTATGTGAACATTTTGTGAAAATTAACAATGAGCGACTCCTGAAATGTACCTGTAATAAGTTTCCCAGGAACAGTCAGTCAATGATTGGAATACTAGTTTCAAAAGGTATTTCGTGAAGCCATAGAATGTGATATTAAGCAAAAGAATCTTTTACCACCAACCGAATCCCTATAGTGGTTTTTTTTGTTTTTCTCTATTGTTGTTAAGTGCCGTCGAGTCGGTTCCGACCCATAGCGACCCTGAACAGGGTTTCCAAGGCTGTCAATCTTTACAGGAGCAGAAAGCCTCTTTCTCCCGTGGAGCAGCTGGTAGTTTCGAACTGCTGACCTTGTGGTTGGGAGCCCGATTCCTAACCACTACACTACCAGAGTTCCTTATTCGCCTGTAAAAAATTGCCTCAACATTTTATATTTCCCAACATATGGGAAAGGTGAAACAGTTGTATAGTGAACAGCCATGTGCCCACACTTAGTGTTAGCATTTTAGTGTATTACTGAGTTTACCATGTTTCTAATTACTTACAAGTCTACTTTATTATTTGGATGCATTTCAAAGCAAGCTTCAAATATCTGTACATTTTACCATTAAATAGCACTTCAGTGCCTATATCATCAACTTGAGTTCAGTGTTTTTTTATTTTTTTTAAGGTAAATTTGACATGCAGTGAAATGCTTAAGGGTTCCAGTCCATGAATATTGACAAATGCATACACCTGTATAACCCAAATCCCTATTAAGCAGTGGAACATTTTTACTGAGCAGAAATATTCCTCATGTCCTTTCCCAGTTAGTTAAGTCACTTTCCCCTCCATCTGGCACTGTTTTTATTTTTCACTATAAATTAGTTTTGCCTGCCCTCGAATTTTATGTAAATAGGATTGTATAATGTACTCTTGGTAAGGCAAATTCCACTCAGCATGTTCTTGAGATTTATTGTGTATTAGGAATTCTTTATTGTATTTCCATTGTAGGCTTTTGTCTGGCAATACATAGTTTTCCATTGTGTGATTATACTGCATTCCCCTGTTGACGGTTACCTGGACTGTTTGTAAAAATCCTTTTTTGTGTGTTTGTACATGTGTTTCTATTCCTTGTGGTTTACATATTTAGAAGTGGAATGGCTGGATCATAGGGTAGATGTACTATGCTTAGTTTTATAAAAAATTGCCTTTTGAAAAGTGTTAGTTAGGTATTGTTCTAATCCCATCAATGATGTATAGGAGTTTCTGTTGTTTCACAACAACATTTGATATTGTCAGTCATTTTAAATTTTAGCTGTTCTTTAAAGGGGTGGGTATCAATATTCTGTTTTGAAGCCTTAGGTATTTCTAGGGTTCTTATTTCAGTTCTTCACTAGCCAGGCTGCTTTCAGCATTTCATTGTACAAAATTGGAAAGTCAGCACCAGTTTTTTTTTTTTTTTTTAAATCTAAATAGAAGAAATTCATTGGGTCTTTTTATATCTGTGAGGTTGTTTTGGGTCATTTTATATCTATGAGGGTGTTTTGACTTGTTTTGCTGTGGGTGGTGGTGGTGGTTATGTGCCATGGAGTCAGTTCCGACTCATAGGGACCCTGTATAGGGTTTCCAAGGCTGTAAATCTTTACGGGAACAGAAAGCCTCATCTTTCTCTTGCGGAACAGCTGGTAGTTTTAAACTGCTGACTTTGAGGTTAGCTGCCTAACTTGTAACCACTACGCTAATTCTAAATTTTATGGGTATTTTTTTTACTCCGAACCAAGGCAAAATTTTAATTGATAAAATCAATGACAATTTCAAGTCACTTTTCTGATGTCACTTAAAAAGACTTAAAAGTGTGACTAAAAAAAGAATTGATCATTGTTTCCTGTTTTATTAGAAAACGTAAAAATTGAAGGTCATCACTACACCAAGGACCTGAAGACAGATTATATAATATGTGTTGTTAATGCTGTTGAATCTGTTCTAACTCATAGATAGCAACCTTATATAGGGTTTCCGAGGATTGATTGGTGGGTTTGAACTGCTGACCTTGTGATTAACAGTGGAGTGCTTATCCACAGCGCCACACCAGGCTCTGTTAAGGGACGTGAATATAGGAAAAAGCAAATACAATTATGAAAAGCAGTTTTCAGATGGTCCATTTATAAAAATTACTTGAAGCATGAGAAAAGATGTACCACTTTGTATTTAAAATTATTCTTTTTGAAGCTTTGATTTCAGTTACTTGCCACAGATTAAATTTTTTTATTATGAAATATTAATGACATTGTTTTCACTAACAAGATTTTTTTAGTAAAAATAGGGAATGCTTGGCACTGAAAATCTGTAATACTAGGAGAGGAGGCAGGTAAGCAACATAGTAAGAGGGAACTTCAAAAAGTTCATGGAAAAATGGAGTTAAAAGATACTGACATTTTTGTTACTGTATTTGTATGTATCTGTCCTAATAATTGATTGTATCTTAAAACTCCTGGGTATAAATTATAAGACAGAAGTCCTAAGGTGGTAATTTATTTTCCAATTTTTCCTTTGGTTTCTGTTTGGATGTATATGGTCATCAGGCAGAAACAAACCAAAACAATAATTTTATTAGTATCAGAAGTCTAAATGTATTGGATTTAATTGGGCCTTCCTTTGATAAGGGGAGTTACAGTGCCTCACGCTCATCATCACAAACATATAATATTATACTGTGTATATAGTATGAGTCCTGGTGTGGTGCTGTGGGGTAAAGCACTGGAACGCAAGGGCAGTTGGAGCTATAAGGTTGGCAGTTCAAACTAGCTGCTCCTTGGAAACTATATAGGGGCTCAATGAGTCGGAACCGACTCCACAGAACTAAACAGCGACGACAGTATGTAGCATGGAGTCCTGGTGTGGTATTGTCGGATAAGCACTGGGCTGCTGTTAGGTTGATGGTTCAAACCCAACAGCCACTCCCTGGAAATCCTATACATGGTAGGTGTGAGTTGGAACCGACTTGACAGCATTTAACAATAGCAACAACGTATGTAGTATGACTCGAACTTCCCTGTCTGATTTGGTGCCACCAGCCATGTGATCTGTTGAACAATTAAAATGTGGGAAAACTGAAAATGTTACATTGAAATTGGTCCTTAAACTGGATCAATAAACAACACAATAAGTGGAAGAAATACTGAAGTTCAGGGATTCGAAATCACTTGGATCCATAACATCATGGAATCCGTAGTCAGGAAATCGAATGACATATTGCATTGGGCAAGTCAAGATGTCACATTCAAAGCTAAGGTTCGTGCACCTGACCCAAGCCTTGTTAATTTTCAATCACCTTATGCATGTGAAAGCTGGATAATGAATAAGGAAGTAAAAAGAAAAATTGATGTCTTTGAGAAGTGGTGTTGGTGAAGAATCTTGAATATAACGAGTCCTTGAGTAGCATAAATACTGTTGGATAAACACTGGACTGCTAACTACAGGATTGACAGTTCAGACCCACCAGAACTGCTCCTAGGAAACTGACATCACCAAAAGAAGAACAAACAAATCTGTCTTGAAAGAAAAGTGCAGCCAGAGTTCTCCTTAGAGTGGTGAAACTTTGCCTCTTGTACATTGTACCTGCTGTAAAGGAAGAACCAGTGCTTGGAGAAGAATTATGCTTGGTAGACGGTCAGAGAAGAAGAGGAAGACCCTCAACAAGATGGGTTGACACAGTAGTTGGGACATTAGACTCAAACTTTGCCATGATTTTACTTTTTTTTGTGCCGGCTGTGTGTGTGTGTGTATGTGTGACTAAGTCAGAACTGACTCCTGACACAACAATGCAAACAGACTGAAATGAGATGTGTTGTAAGTATAAAATGCACACCACATTTTGAAAACTTAATGTGAATAAAATAATCTTACTAATTTTAAATGTTTTACATTCTGAGATATTTAGGTTGTGATGTTAGTTATATATGAGGAGGCTTCAAAAAGTTTGTGGGAAAAGTTCCGTTATCTATTTTTTTTTTTAAATGTTTTATTGTGAATTATATGATAGTTTACATGGGAGAACTTTAGTTTTACATTCATTCCATCGTATATCATCTCATTGCCATGGTTCCAATCCCCTCCATGCATCAACAACAA
>NW_006408532.1:34233660-34235284 GCF_000296735.1 Chrysochloris asiatica | reverse complement strand
GTTGGCAATTTTTTTCTTGCAGGGTTTTATATATGTCTCCCCATTGCCTTCTCGCTTGCATGGTTCCTGCTGAGAGGTCTGAGCTTAGTCTGACTTGTTTGCCCTTATATGTGACCCCTGTTTTCTCTTGCTGCTTTCAGGAGTGCCTTCTTGTCTTTGAGTTTGGAGAGCTTGACTATGATAGGTCTTGTTGATTTTCTTTTGGGGTCCACCTTTCCTGGACTTCGTTGTGCTTCTTGTATTTCTATCTTTTCGCCCTTGAAGATGTTAGAGAAATTTTCTTCCAGTAGTTCTTCGACTATTTCCTCTGTGGACTTGTGTGACTTATTTTGTTCTGGAATGCTAATAATTCTTAGGTTATCCTACATGAATGTTGTCCAACATGAATCTTAGACCTTCCTCTGAATTTTTTATCCTTTTTTGGATTTGTTCTTCTGTCTTAGTGGTATTGAGAGACTTGTCTTCCAGCTCACTGATTCTTCCTTCCATCTCATCTATTCTACTCCTCTGCCCTTTCAGGGAGTTTTCTATTTCTGCCATTTTGTTGTTGATTGTTTGGACCTCTTTCTGTAGGTTTTGGATTGTTACCAGTGCTTTATCTATCTTGTTTGATTGTTCCTGTAGCGTTTTTCTGACTTCTTCCTTATTTTTCTCAACTCCATTGTAAAGTGTTTTTAAACATTTTATAATCATTTTTCTGAATTCTTTCTCAGGTATCTCCAAGGCCTGCCCTCCTTCCAGCATGGAGAGAAGGTCTACTTCTGGTTCTTCTCAGATATTTTATCTGTTTTCTGGACATGTGCCGATACGGTCATCTGCTTTTGCTTCTTGGACATGTTTAATGTTTATCTGTGGCCCTAATAATTAATTATATGTTTTGGTAATTTTTTTATGTTTTCTGATTACCTCCAGGAAGATGTGATCAGGATATGGTCTTCCCTTTTTGTAGCGTAGTGGTTACGAATTGGGCTGCGAACCTTAAGGTCAGCGGTTCGAAACTACCAGCCGCTCCGCAGGAGAAAGATGAGGCTTTCTACTCCCGTAAAGATTTACCCTCGGAAACCCTGTACAGGGTTGCTATGGGTCGGAACCAACTCAACAGCACTTAACAACAACAACAGTTGCTTAACTCAGAGTAACTTTTTTGGGTCTCAGTTGGGCCTGGGCCTCGGCGGTGGGCCATTTGGGCCTCGGGCGGGTGGGTTGAGCCTAGGGCGGGCGGTTTGGGCCTCTGGGGCCTGGGCGTCAGAGACTGGGCTGCAGGAGGGTTGGGCCTCGGGTAGGTGCTTTGGGCCTCAGGGGGCCTGGATATCAGCAGCTGGGCATCGGGCGGGTTGGGCGGATTGGGCCTCGGGGGGCCTGTCCCTTGGGGACCAGGCTGAGGGTGGGTTGGGTCTCAGGGCCACTGGGCCTTGGCAACTGGGTTACGTGGCGGGTTGGGTCTTGGGGGCCTTGGACCTCGGTGGTAACCGGGCTGTGGATCGCCTGGGCCGCGAGGTGGGTAGGCGTTTTAGGCCTTGGTTGGGCCTGGGTCTTTGTGACTAGTCTCTGGGCGGGTTGGGCCTCAGGGCAGGGCTTGGCCTTAGTGGGCAGGCCTGTGCCTTGGGCATTCCTGAGCCTCTGC
>NW_006408532.1:34230800-34233515 GCF_000296735.1 Chrysochloris asiatica | reverse complement strand
TCTACCGTGGGTACCCCGAATTTCCTGATATCCGTGCCAATATCCCTCTCTATCTATTTGTTTGGCTTTGTTAGTTTATGCTTCCTTTTCTCTGGAAATGCAGCCTTCTAAATGGGGTTGCTCTAGCCCTGCATTCCAAGGTCTGCAGGGTCCAGAGGCACTCGCCGGCGTGGGCGCGGAAATCTGGTGCCTTGTTCAGGCAGGCAAAAGCGTAAAATGCCTGTAATTCCTCAGCAATTTGATCTTTAAAAAAAAATGAGTTCAGAATTTTGAAATATAAGATCTTATATTTGTTCAAAGGCTGTCTTCTTATTTGGACATTGTACCATAGCTGTTTGGCATGGTGTAATGAAAATTAAGATTTATGCATTTTGGTTCAAATGGAATGACAACTGAGTTTATAGAATTGCTTGTTTTTTCAAACTTTGGATAATATGTTGTTATTCTTCTTGGGAATGGTTATTTGAGGGGGTTTCAAAAAGTTCCATGGAAAAATTCCATTATTTTCTAATGGCTTTTTTCCACGGATCTTTTTGAACGCCCCCCCTTTGTAATTTTTGAGTTAATTGACATTGCTTTGAAATTTAAAGCTTATTTTTATGAGCACTGTATTATAATTGATTATGTAATTAACCTTTATATAGTGCTAGAAGTATAGCTGTGCTCTACTGCTGTTTTCTAACAAAAATTTTTCCTGGGAAAAGATTTTCTTTCGGCATGAAGTACCATAAACTCATACTTGGATGGCTTTAGGGTGCCCTTTGGAAATCCTGTAGAGTCGCTATGAGTTGGAAACAACTTGATGGCACTTAACAATAACCATGAAGTTGGAGAATCCTAGAGTAAATGATGTTGTCAAAAGCACTGTAATTTTGAAAGTGAAAGTGATTTCTCACTGATTCATCAGGAGTTTGGTTTAGTTTCTTAAGGTTTTGTTGTGAAGATTAAATTAGGTAATACGTTACTAATGCTATGCTCTTTGTAGGTGCTTAACAAATGATTTTTGAACTATTTATAGTATTTGAAGTGTGTCATAGGGTCACACTCCTGAATGTAGGACTCCTCAGAGAACCCCTTAGTTTGTATAGAAAGCCCTGATAATCCTTCAGTTACTAATATTGAACACATGGTTAGATAGAACTTCAGCCCTTAAATATTACTTGAGAAAGGAGTATTCACAAAAGCATTTGAAGTTGCTGTGTTTGGGACATCAGGTTTTGACTGTCTGTGTCAGATAATGATGTTCCATTCAGACCTGCCCATTGTGGGGCAATCATCTCTTGTCATTTCCATGTCTTATAGCCAGTCTAAGATATAAGACATGTAAATGACAAGAGATGATTGCCCCCAAATTACGAGATGTTCATTCATGGGTAGGTCTAATTGGAGCATCATTATTTGACATAGATAGTCAAGATCTGATATTTAAAGCATATCATTTCCATGTCTTATTATCTAGTCTGGAGTCCTGGTGTGGCATTGTAAGATACGCATTGGGCTGTTTTTTGTTTTTGTTTTTTAAACCTTTTAGTGTAAATTTAGTGAAGATTAACAGATAAGATCAGCAGCTTTACTTTCAACTAATCATATATTTTGTTTCATCTCAGTGATTACAGTCACCTCCCTGCAGCAATTACCCTGATTCTTCTCTGTGGCTTCCCATTTATATCTTACATTTCACAAATGAGCAAAGCAAAAATATTTGATGAACAAATATAAAACAAAAAAATATGTATTCATTTAAATGTCCAAAGGGCACGTTCTGAAAGTTGGCCTCCTGTTTGAAGGCACACAGCCTTACTCAGTTCATGGGCCTAGACCCCACAGCTTCTCTGCTTCTCCATGCCACTGCTTCTGCCACCATCTCTGCTGTCACTGCTACCCTAGGTAGGTTATCACTCATGTTCTTCCTTCTTGTTGGTCCTGGGATCCTCTGTTCCAGAAATGACAGACTAACTATCCCATCCCCCTTTTAGTTACCACATCTACAATTACAGTTGTGACAATTACAATTAATGCTGCTAACAATTAATTGAATCATAAAATCCTATCTCCATCACGCCCCCCCTCCCCAATTCCCCTTTCACCAAATGTTTCAGGAAAAGAGGAAAATTATTCATTGGGGATTCTACCTTACCCCCCTTATTCTGAAACTAAGCACATTCATGAAAGCTTATAAGCCAGCCACTTCATGTCTTTATAGCCCCCCATTTTTATTTATTTATTTATTCATTTAAGGTTTTTTTGTGAATTATGTGATAGCTTACGTGGGGGAACACCAGTTTTAAATTCATCTTATTGTATTTCATTGCATTGCAATGATTACAGTCCCCTCCATGCATCATCAAACAACCAAAGGGTACATCCCGCAGGCCTGCCCTCCCCTGCTGTCAGCACACAGCCCCTCTCTCTCCCTGAGTCCATAGTCCCCATCTGCTCCATCTATCCACATCATTGTCTCTGCCGCCAGCCAGAATCTCTTGGGTAGGGTCCTGCACTCTCTTCTTCTCATTTGATGGTCCCAGGGACCTCTGCTCCTGGACTGCAAAATCAACCACTCCCCTCCTTTTGTTACAAAACATCTACCTTTGCATTTCCTACCATTACAGTCAGTCCTGATAGCAATTATTCACTATTGTACCACAAGAATCTTATCCCCATCTCCTTTTATCAGCCTCTTCCCAACAGATTGGAAACCACTCAGTGGAGATTTTG
>NW_006408532.1:34206976-34230700 GCF_000296735.1 Chrysochloris asiatica | reverse complement strand
TGTCTTAAGTTGCCCATCCCTGTCAATCCTGTGTACTGAGGGGGTGGGAATGATCCTCACAGTAAAAATTTGTTTCCTCTTTTGAGCTACTACATGCGTAAGTATAGGTGAAGCTCATCAAATTGTAGTGGATTAATCTTTTTTTCCTCTTCTTTCTTCTGCTAGAGTCTGATAATCCAGTCATTGAAGCCAGGTCAAGTGGGTACTATCTGAAAGTATGGGTGTTCTTGTGCATTTCCCCTCACTTCTTATCAGCTGGACACTTCACTCTCTGCTCTAGTCCTTTGTGGCCATGTCACTGCCTCTGGGCCCAGAAGTCCCCAGGTCTTTCTATAACTGCTGGCTAACCAGGTCTCAACCCGAGTTCACAGGAATCTACTGACCGTGGTCAGACTTGGCTTACAACTCCATTGCTGTTTTTCCCCCACTTCCCCTTATCGGTGACCATTGTGGTCACCAGCCAGACCACATGCTTGCTTGTGTATTCCCCTTGAGTCTTAGTCTTGGAAGGGGGCTTGTTCTGAGGGGACCTGACCACTTGCCTTGGTGACTGCTGGGTGAACAAGTTGCTTCTTGTAGTAGTCAGTCAGACTGCTGTTATTATTTTTGATTTTTCCTGCTGGTCTTTCTTTCATGAAGTATCTTCTGTTCGTCTAGCAGCTCCAGGCTCCTCTACTTGTCCTTTCAAGTGGAAATTTACCACCTCAGAAAGACTATGTATGGGGATGACGATTCCACTTATAATCTTATGCAATGCAAAGACTCCACAGGAAGCCTCATTCACTGTAGCCTCCCTCCCCCCATTTTGATAGCCAGTGTCCAAGTGCCCGTCCCTGTCAACCCAGTGCACTTAGGAAACAAGCTTGATCCTTGATATGAAGAAAGGAAACAAGCTTGATCCTTGATATGAAGAATCCTTCCATTCCGGTTGGAATTCTGAGCAGCTGCATCCGTAAGCAGAGGTGTCCAGTTTGTCAAATTGTAGCAATTTACACTTGCTCACTGTATCAGGTGTCTTTATCTTCATCTGATCCAGTTCTGGTCAGCTAGCATCCAAGTTAGATTAAATTGGTACTAGCTGCAAGTTTGGGAGTTAACACATGCTTCCTGCACTTCAGACCAGCTCGCCACTTCACTCTCAGTTCTGGCCTCCAGTGGCTAGGCCAGAAGCACTGGGCTGTTAACTGCAAAGTATGTAGTTCAAACCCACCAGCCGCTCGTTAAGTGCCATCGAGTTGGTTTCAACCCATAGCGACCCTGTATAGGGTTTCCAAAGGAGTGACTGGTGAGCTTGAACTGCTAACCTTGTGGTTCAAACCAACTTTGTAGTCCAGCCCATTAGCCTACAGCTTCCACACCAGGACTCCAGCTGCTCCTTGGAAACGCTATGTAAGAACCAACTCAATGACACTTAAAAACGACAATATATCTAGTCTGGTCTGCTACCCAAAACTAGGGCCTCTTTATTCCAATTTATTTCAAGTGATTTACACAAAATGATGTATTTTAGCTTTCTGGCTAAATCACTTGAATCATCGTAAATTGGCTACCTATATTCTGACTTCCTGATATTTCTTATGTATAAAACATTTATGGGTTAATGTTTGAGAAAATTTTAATGGAAATATGGCAAAGATGACAACAAGGAATAGTGCATAGTGCTTTGTATTAGCTCAGAGGTCATGAAGTAGAATATTAACAACTTCTCCAAAGTCTCTTATTACGATTCCTTATAGTTACTGCTGCTTCTCAGAGGTAAGCACTATCCTCATTTTGGCACCATGGAGTTTGCTTTTAAAAAATTAATATGAAGGAAATCATATAATTTATGTTCATTTGTGATTGGCTTTTTCTATATTGAGGATCCATGGTGACATAGCTATGATTCATTTGTCATTGTGAATAGTACTCTATTAAATGAATCATACCACAATCTATTTATTCTAAAATAGATGGAGTCTTGGTGTGGTGCTGTAGGATAAGAACTCTACCACAAGGTTGGTTTGAACTGCAAGGTTGGTGGTTCAAATTTACTAGTCATTCCTTGAAAACTCTATCCAGGGTCGCTGTGTGTTGAAACTGACTCTATAGAACTTAACAAAAGTAGATGGATACTTGGGTGGTTTCCAGTTTTTGGTTCATTCATTTACTACTGCTTTGAACTTCCTCGAATGTTCCTTCTGGTGTACTTGAAGACACATAACTCATTAGATGAAAAATCAGGGTGGAATTTTTTGGTCATGGGTAAGCATCCCTTGTTCCACGTCTTCTTCTGAATCCAGCCCGAACCTCTGGCAGTTCTTTATCAATGTACTGTTGCAGCTGTTTTTGAAATATCTTTGGCAAAATTTTACTTGCATGTGATATTAGTGGCATTGTCCTATGATTTTCATATTCCACTGGTTCACCTTTCTTTGGAATGGACACAAATATGGATCTCTTTCAATCAGCTGAGTATCTGTCCAACATTCTTGGCATAGATGAGTGTCATTGCTGATGTCAGATGTATCTTGGCTGAAAGTAGAGAATACCAGAAAAATGTTTACCTGTGCTTTATTGAATTTGCAAAGACTTTCAATTGTGTGGATCATGACAAGCTATGGATAACACTGTGGAGAATGAGTAATCCAGAACACTTAATTGTGCTCATGAGGAAACTGAACAGACCAAGAGGCAGTCATTCGAACAGAACAAGGGGACATTGAATGGTTTAAAATCAGGAAAGGTGTGTGCCAGGGTTGTATTCTTTTACCATATTTATTCAATTTGTATGCTGAGCAGATAAGCTAAGAAAGTGGATTATATGGAGAAGAATGTAACATCGGGATTGGAGGAAGACTCGTTAACAACCTGCGATATGCAGGTGATATAACCTAACTTGCTGGAAGCAAAGAGGACTTAAAATACTTATTGGTGAAGATCAAAGACCACAGCCTTGGTATGGGTTTTACCTCAGTGCAAAAAAACAAAAATGCTCACCACTGAAGCAATAAATAGCATCATGATAATGGAGAAAAGGTTGAATTTGTCAGACTTAATTTTGCTTAGCTCCACCATCAACATTCATAGAAGCAACAGTCAAGAAATCAAATGACGTATTGCATTAAGCAAATCTACACAAGACCTCTTACGGTGCTTAAGAGCAAAGATGTAGGTTTGATGACTAAAGTGTGCTTGTCCCAAGCCATGGTATTTTAAATAGTCTCATATGCATGTGAAAGTTGGACAGTGAATAAGGAAGAACTCAGAAGAATTGATGGATTTGAGTTATGGTATTGGAGAAGAATATTAAAGCTGTCATGGACTGTCAGAAGAACAAATAAAGATGTTTTGGAAGAAGTACAACTCGAATGCTCGTAGAAGTCAAGATGACCAGACTTTCTCTATCATCCTTCAGACATGCTATCAGGAGGGACCAGTACCTGGAGAAGGACATAATGCTTGGTAAAGTGGAGGGACAGCAAAAAAGGAGACCCCCAATGACATGGATTGACACAGTGGCGGCAGCAATGGTCTCAAGATTAAGGATGGCGCACAGCCAGGCAGTGTTTTGTTCTATTTTACATCAGGTCCCCATGGGTCGGAACTGACTCGACAGCACCTAACAACCTAACAGGGTAAGCATATGTTCAGCTTCTATTGCAAAGTGTTTTTCTAAAATCTACCTGCAAGTTTCCAGTTGCTTAATATCTTTCCTAATACTTGGGTGTTTTAACTATTAAGTTGAACCACTCAGTAGGTATGTCACTGGCTTTAATTTGAATTTACTTGATTGCTAATGAGGATAAACATCTTTCTCTGCATTTATTGGCTATTTGGATTTCATTTCTATAAAGTGTCTGTTTAAAGACTCTTGACCATTTTTCTATTCAGTTGTCTTTTTTCTTGCTGACTCACAGGCATTCTTTATAAAACATGGATTTATGGTGTTTTTTTTTTTTTTTTTTTGGTTATTTGTACTGTGGATATTTTCTCTCTGAGATTTATCTTTTTGCCCTGTTGATGATAGTGCAGTGTATCATGCTTCCTTTTTTTCTTTTTTAAGATGGCTAGAGGATTTTGTGTTCCATTAAGACGTCTTTCCCAGTTGAAGCAGCATCTTACTGATTTCTAGTTATATCTTTTTGGTGCTGTTTAAATTACATGTGGTCAGAGTATATACTCTGTACGATTTAAATTTTGGGGTATATGTGAACTGGTTTGATGGCCCAGCATATTTAATTTTGTAAGTGTATTTAAAAATAGTGCTTATTCTGTAGCTGTTGGATATAGTGTCTAATGTATGCTAATTATGTTCCAGTCTTTCATAGCGGTATTACAGGAGAAGGGGCTGCTTTATTCTGTTACTAAGAGAAGTATGTTAAAATCTACCACTAGTGGATTTGTCTATTTAATATTTACATTAATTTTTGTTTTGTATATTTTGAAACTATACTGTAATGTATATGAACATTTAATGTTTTATGTTCCAGTGAAATTAACATTTTTATAAGGTGTGAAATGTCCAGATCTAGTATTGCTTTTGTATTAGAGTTTGCTTTGCCTATTAGAATAGCCTCCTTGGCTTTCTTTGGTTAGTTAACTGTTTTTTGTTTTTTTTTTTTAATGTTTTATTGTGAATTATGTGATAGTTTACATGGGAGAACATTAGTTTTACATTCATCCTAATGTATATTGTTTCATTGCCATGGTTACAATCCCCTCCATGCATCCATCATCAACCAACCAAAGGGTATATATATACTGCAAGCCTGCCTCCCAGTCGTCAGCCCAGAGCCCCTCCCTCTCCCTCTCTGGGTCTAAAGCCCCCAGCTGCTCCATCTCTCCATGTCATCGTCTCTGCCTCCATTTCAGGCATCACTGCTTCTCTGGGTAAGGTTCTGCTCTCCGCTCTTCTCCCTTGATGGTCCCAGGGACCTCCACTCCTAGACTGAAAAGGTAATCACTCTCCTCCTTGCTACAAACGTCTGCCTTTATATTTCCAACCCTCACAAGCAGTCCTAATAGCAATTATTCACTATTGTATCACAAGAGACCCATCCATATTTCATTTCATCAGCCCCTCCTAGACAGATTGGATACTATCCAGTGGAGCTTCTACCTTCCTTCACTTCACGCCCTCTGAATCTAGGTTCCCTCTTGAAAGCTTGTAAGCCAGTCACTTCTTGCCTTTGTAGCCTCCCCCCCCCCCACACACACACATACTTTGGGTAGCCAGTATCCAAGTTGCCCATCCCTGTCTACTCTGTGTATGGAAGGGGTGGGAATTTATTCCCTCTTTTGAGCTACTGCATCCATAGGTGTAGGTCAAGTTCATCAAATTGTATCAGATTACTCTTCTTTCTTCTTCTGATTGAGCTCTGATCATCCAGTTATTGAAGCCAGGTCAAGTGGGTATTATCTGCAAGTGTGGGTGTTCTTGTGCATATGCCCTCTCTTCTTAAGAGCTGGATGCTTCACTCTCCTCTCTAGTCCTGTATGGCTATGTCACTGACTCTGGGCCCAAGAATCCCCAGGTCTTGGCACACTGCTGGCCAACCAGGTTTCCACCCGGGTTCACAGGAGTCTATTGAACATTGTAGGGCTTAGTTTGCAGCTTCATTGCTGTTTTTCCCTCACTTCCCCTTATCAGTGACGAGAGTGTGGTCACCAGTCAGAGCATGTATTCCCATTGAGTATTAGTCTTGGAAGGGGGTTTACACTGAGGGGACCCGACCACTTGCTTTGATGTCTCCTAGGCAAGCAACTTGCTTTTTCTTGTAGTAACAGTCGGTCTGCCTATATTGTTTTGTATTTTCCCTGTCGGTCTTTCTTTCAAGAAGTATCTTCTGTTCTTGTAGCTGCTCCAGGCTGGTCTGCACATCCTTTCAAGTGGAAATTTCCCATCTCTGAAGATCTGGATGTGGTTCAGGCTTCCACCTATAGTCTTATGTATTGCAGAGGCTCCACAGGAAGCCTCCTTCACTGGGCACGTTGTAACCTCTTTTAAGGAATTCCAGTAAGTTATAGGCAGAAGACGAACTTACAAGCTTTCCATGGTTATTCCTTTCTCTCCCCCTCCAGTGTCTATTTTATAATACAATGCAAGGAAAACCAAGATTCAAAAGACAGCCAAGCATCTTAACATTATTCCCCCCTTTAATTTTTTTTTAATGTTTTATTGTGAATTATGTGATAGTTTACATGGGATAACGTGAGTTTTACATTCATCCTATCGTATATAGTTTCATTGCCATGGTTACAATCCCCTCCATGCATCATCAACTAACCCAAGGGTACACCCTAAACTCCTGCAATTTTCCTGGTCTTTTCCTCAACAATACAGTTTCTGTTTTCTTAAAACGTCTTCAAAATAAGCCCCCATGATTATTCTGTGTCCTTAGAGAAAATCTATCAAGATTAAACCTTGGGAATCCTATAAGTTACCCTAATGAGACTAAGACAAATGCATTTCTAAAAGAACTTGTCTGTGGCCGTCTACTGACCAGAGACATGTTTAAACACATTTTATTTGAAATAAACCTGTGTATATGTGAACTGCAATCCTGGTAGCAATACTTTTGTTATGAGTTGGAATTGACTCGATGGCAACACGGTGTTTTTTTTTGGGGCGGGGGGCGGTGATGGGAAGGGGTAACTTCAAAATATTTACTGCAGTAATACATTTGTGGTGCTTTTGTTATCATTTTTACACACTTTTGCATTTATTAGCATCTCAACAATATGCATACGAGTTCATAAAAGTAAAAAGATTTTTTAAAATCCTGCTTTTTGTATTGAGAGTTGAAACTTCATTATGGAATACTTCAGTCATACATGAAAGTAGAGTATAATGAACTTTCAAGCCTATCTGTAACAATGATCGACATGGTTATCTTGTTGTAGCCATTACCGTTTTACCAACCTTCTCCCATCTGTTGACCCTACTGGATTTAAAAAATCTCAGACATAAAGTGTCTCTCCTGTTACTGTGACAATCAAAAATGTCCCCATCTATTTTTAAAACATCCTCTTGGGAATAATACCATCAACTCTATTCTACTACCCAAACGGGTAGTAGAATAGAGTGGTTTGACAATGTGATTTTCTTTATTTAAACTGAATTAGGACTGATAATTTCTTGCGGCAGTCTATTAATGTAGATGCCTGAGCCTCACCCAGACATTTTCTAATTCAGACTGATGAAGCCAAAGCTTTCAGGTGTGAGGAAGGTTTAAGAAACACTGATGATAGCCTAGACTGAGTTTCTCTTAGTCCTGGTGTGGCATGGTGGGTTAAGACGTTGCATTGCAAAGTCGTTTGAACTGCAGGGTCGATGGTTCAAGCTCACCAGCTGCCCCTCGGAAACTCTCTACAGGGTTGCTCTGGGTCGGAACTGACTCAAGGGCACTTAACAAGTTATCTCTTTGTGGTATGATGCTCCTGTCATCAGTTTCCTCCACTGGAAATCCTATGGCTTACTTGATTCTCATTGGACTGCTTTCCTTCAGGAAAAGATACTTGCTTTTTATCTTTTCATCTCCACAGTACTACTTGCTAATAAATATTGAAGGAAAGAAGTGGGGATGCTAGTATCACAGGCTGAGAATACAAGATTGCGTGTGTGTGTGTAGCTATAAAAAAAATTAGACTGGAGACCAAAGTCAGAGGAATGGATTATTGTAAACTTGGTAAAAACTAGCTGTAACTTAGACTAGATAGGACTCTATTAAAAGTTATAATATTGTGAAGAAATTGTTAGACCTCAGCAGAAGATCAAGTATAGGATATTTTCATTTTTTTTGCATTGATGTTGTTCAGTGTTCCACCTCATAGTGATCCTGTATAGGGTTTCCTAGGCTGAAATTTCTGCGTGAGAAGAAACCCTCTTCTTTCTCCTGCGGAGTTGCTGGTGGGCTTCAACTTGCACCTTGCAGTTTAAAGTCCATTGCTTATCTAACAAAGCAACAGCACTCCCCTTATTTTGCATTATTGTTAAGTGCTACACAGTGGATTCTGACTCAACAATCCTGTGTAGGGTTTCCAAGGAGCAGCTGGTGGATTTGAGCTGCCACCCATGCAGTTTAGCAGTCCAGTGCTTATGATAATATTCATTTCCTACAAAGATCAAGATACTGGGCATGGGAAACGTGTCTTTATATTGTTTGAATTATAATATCGATAGTAGGGGCCTCTCTGAGATACTCTGAGGTGTAAACTGAATGAATGGTGCCATGAAAACACCTGTAAAAAAGATTTATTTTATTTTTATTTAGTTCAAGGAAGAAATCTCTAAACGTTTTAAATCACATACTGACCAACTTGTGTTGATATTTGCGGGAAAAATATTAAAAGATCAAGATACTTTGAGTCAGCATGGAATTCATGATGGACTTACCGTTCACCTTGTCATCAAAACACAAAACAGGTATGGTTTTGAAAGATATGTAACTTTAAACTGAATAAATGTTTGTTCTTTAAAAATAAGCAGCCTGGGCTTTAATTGACTTTTACTTGTTATTAATATTTAATAATACTAAAATTTATTTCTTTGTTCTTGATAAGAAATTGTTTTAAAACTGTTTTTATAGTGGTAATACTTAATGTTTTTCAGAAACTGATTACTATTTTAGAAGGTTTAATATTTAGTCATTATCTCTAAATTACTTGTATTGAAAAATAAAGAAATTAATGTATGTTTAGCTATGCTTTTTTGTTTGGGGGCTGTTTCAAAGAGCAGATTGTCTCCAAACAAAATCTCCTTGGCAAATTGCCAGCCAGTAACCATGTTTCATTAAATCTAAGGCATCATCAGTTTTTAAGAGGCACCTTTATTTCATGTATCACTAAGAAAAAATATGGAGTGCTGGTGTGGCACTGTAGGATCAGCACTGGACTGCTAACTTAAAAGGTCGATGATTAAAACTCACCAGCCGCTCCTTGGAAACCCTATATAGGGTTTCAATAAGTCAGAACCAACTCAACAGCACTTAACAACAATAAGAAATGCTAATGTCACCTGTTTTGATTTTATAAGTCACAGAGTTCTTTTAACTTTTTTGAGTGTGAATTTTTAAAATTATTATATCCCTTCTGTGTATGTATGTATGTGCATACATACAAAAGGGAATACAGTTGACCCTTGGAAAACACTGGGGCTACAGGGGCTATGGGTGCTGAGACCTTGTGTAGTTGAAATTCTGTGTCTAACATTTGACTCCCCCAAACTTTAACTACTTATTAGCCTACTGTTGATTAGAAGAAGCCTTACTGATAATGTCAGTGGTTGATTAACACATATTTGGTATGTTTTATATGTTGCATCTACTTAAAAGTTGCATCTCCAGTGCACGATGAAAAGGTATTTCACAAAAAGCATAAGGTTTTTGCACATGGCTAGTGTAGCTAAGAGACAGCTTCACATATTTCCATTTTTAATAATGGTTCTTATACGGATTGTAGTCTTGGGGTGGTGGTGTGGGATAAAGCACTGTATTACAAGGTCAGTTTGAACCACAAGGTTGGAGGTTCAAAGTCATCAGACCCTCCCTAGAAACCCTATACAGGGTTGCTATGAGTCAAAACTAACTCCATGGTGAGCAGCTGCAGATTTCAGTTTATGGAACATACTAGCAATACAGTTTTTCCTTATGATACCATGACCTTTTTGTGCTGCTTTTCTGAGAACACTTGTAGTCTTACTGTTGGTACTTCCTATGGGTTCCATGGTATTATTCAAGGTTTAAGGCATTGCACTAAACATGACAAATGTGGAAGAATCATGAGAGGTCATTACTGTGATAAGTAATTTGCTGGAGAGATGAACTGTTCATGTGGTAGTGATTAGCATCACATGGAGTTTTCTTTTTTAAATCCACTGATAGATGAACCTGCCCAGTTCAAGTGCACATTGTTCAGAGGTGAGCTATGTAAGTGAAATATATTGGTTAAAGCATTCCTAAAACTGTATCATTCAAAATCTTGACTTTTGACCTAGTCATCAAAGTTTCTACATAGCTATCAATGTCTGTATTTTTCCACACAGTACCTGTACTATCAATGCAAAATGCGGGTGGTCCTGCATTTCTTAATACAGTATGTGACACTTTTTCTGCATAATTTGTTTCCAAGCTATTAGTAATGCTCTTACTGCAAGTTTTTATGCTAATGTTCTCCTAACAGCAATTATCTGCTTCACTAAAGTTAACTTTACTCCCTGGATTTTACCGCTGTTTAGTTCCAATTAATGGTGTAGTCTTTCTTTCTGAAGACCCTTTGAGGTAATTAAAGTCAACATTTATGATATAACAGTGCACTCACTCCTTTGAAGTCACACAGCCAAGATCACATGTGTGTAGGCATCACAACTATAAGACAGATCCTGGTTTCAGAGATGTTAAAATGGAAAAATTTATTATTATTGTTACGTGCTGTCAAGTTGGTTCCAACTCATTGCAACCCTGGATAGGGTTTCTATGGAGCAGCTGGTGGGCTTGAACCTGCTAACCTGTGGTTCACAGTCCACTGCTGACCCTGCAGCACCACACCAGAGTAATCAATTTATTATGTGCATTGATTTCTCAGTCTTTTTTTGGTGAGGGGCCTATTTAAAAATTTTAATTGTCAATAATTTCAGTGGTCTGAATTAACGATGCTTCTCACTTCTCAAAAACTAAACGTCTGAGCTCAAACGTGGAACAATAAGGCTCGTGGATACGAAGATTGAGGCATGGTTTGAATGGGTAAAAGTGGGGAAATGATGTTAAGAAATTGAAAGAAAAAAAAACTAAAAGGAAATAGACAAAAAGAAGCTTATATAGTTAAGCTTTGTGAAAGTAGTTGTGTCATTGATTCTCTTTCCTAAGGTCACCTATTTCCCTCCATTACATAATCAATATGATTGGCATTAATGTGTAATATATATGTGTATTATACTCAAGGAGTGTAGGGCTAATTATAGTTTATTTTTTAATATTTTTGTTCTTTATGCTCAGATTATTTACTTAATGATAACATAAATTGGTCTAAAAGCCTATACTTTGTTCAGTGGATATTAGGATTTCTTTACTGTTTATACTGTGATTTAATTATTTTCTTTAGGCCTCAGGATCATTCAGGCCAGCAAACAAATACCACTGGAAGCAATGTTACCACATCATCAGCTCCTAATAGTAACTCTACATCTGGTTCTGCCACAAGCAACCCTTTTGGTTTAGGTAAGTGCCTTAATAATTTTTGTGTTTTTATTAGATGCTGGTGAGTTGGTCCCAACTCATAGTGACCCTGTGTATAACAGAATGAAATACTGCCATCCTCACAATCATTGCTGTGTTTAGCCCATTGTTGCAGCCACTGTGTCATTCCATTTTGGTGAGGGTCTTCCTTATTTTTCTGACCTTCTGCTTTACTAAAATTATGTCCCATCTCCAGGAACTCTGGTCCCTTCTGATAACACATCCAAAGCACATGAGATAATGTCTTTCCTCATTTTTCTGACATTCTACTTTACTAAAATTATATCCCATCTCCAGGAACTGTGGTCCCTTCTGATAACACATCCAAAGCACATGAGATAATGTCTTGTCATCCTTGCCTGTAAAGAATAATCTAGCTGTGCTTCTAAAGACAGATTTATTAGTTTTTCTGGCAATCCATGGTTTATATAATATTCTTCGTCAATACCTTAATTAAAAGGCAACAGTTTTTCTTTGGACTTCTTATTCATTATCCAGCTTTCACAAGCCTATATTATTGTTGTTAGGTGCCATTGAGTCGGTACCAACCCATAGCGACATTATGCACAGCAGAACTAAACACTGCCCGATCCTGGGCCAACCATACTACTGTTGCCACGCTTGAGTCCATTGATGCTGCCACTCATTCCAGCTCATTGGGGATCTTCCTCTTTTTCTCTGACCCTCCACCTTACCAAAAATAATATCCTTCTCCAGTGACTGGTCCCTCTTAACAATATGTCCGGAGTATGAGAGACGAAGTTTGGTTATCTTGGCCTCCAGGGAGCACTCTGGCTGCACTTCTTACAGAACGGATCTATTGGTTCTTTTGGCAGTCCATGGCACTTTCAGTATTCTCCTCCAACACCATAACTCAAACGCATCAATTCTTCTGCGGTCTTCCTTATTCACTGTCCAGCTTTCGCATGCATATGAGGTTATTGAAAATACCATGGCTTGGGTCAGGTGCATCTTAGTCCTCAAGCTGACATCTTTGCTCTTCAACACTTTCAAAAGGTCTTGTGCAGCAGATTTGCCTAATGCAGTATGTCGTTTGATTTCTTGACTGCTGCTTCCATTAGTGTTGATCCAAGAAGAATGAAGTCCTTGACAACTACAATCTTTTTGCTCTTCAGCACTTTACAAAGGTCTTGTGCAACAGATTTGCCTAATGCAATATGTTGTTTGATTTCTTGACTGCTGCGTCCATGAGTGTTGATGTTGTTGTTGTTGTTAAGTGCCTTCGAGTCGGAGTCGACCCATAGCGACCCTGTACAGGGTTTCCGAGGGTGTAAATCCTTACGGGAGTAGAAAGCCTCATCTTTCTCCCGCGGAGCGGCTGGTAGTTTCGAACCACTGACCTTAAAGTTCGCAGCCCGATTCGTAACCACTACGCTACCAGAGCTCCTATGAGTGTTGATAGTTGATCTAAAAAATGAAGTCCTTGACAGCTTGAATCTTTTTTCCATTGATAAGAATGTTGTTTATTGGTCCAGTGGTGAGGATTTTTGTTTTCTTGACATTGAGATGTAATCCACTTTCAGCAAGCAAGGTTGTATCATCTGCGTATCACAGGGTGTTAATGAGTCTTCTTTCAATCCTGATGCCACGTTATTCTTCATATAATCCAGCTTCTCGGATTATTTGCTCAGCATATAAGTTGAATAAGTATGGTGCAAGAATACAATCTTGTCGCACACGTTTTTTAATTTTAAACCATTCAGTGGTCCCATGTTCTGTTTGACCAACTACTTCTTGGTCCATGTACAGATTCCTCACGAGCACAATTAAGTGTTCCAGAATACTTAAGCTTCACAGTGTTGTCCATATCTTGTCATGATCCACACAATCGAAAGCCTTTGTGTAGTCAATAAAGCACAGGTAAACATCTTTCTGATATTCTCTGCTTTCTGCCATGATCCATCAGACATCAGCGATGATATCCCTCGTTCCACGTCCTCTTCTGAATCCATCTTGAACCTCTGGAAGTTCTCTTTGAATGTATGCTTGCAGCCACTTCTTTATTACCTCAAGTAAAACTTTACTCGCATGGGAGAACAAGCTAAATTTCTCAACTCCATTGCTCTGTGTGAACTGACAACTATTTACATAGTTCTGCATGTCTCTATGATCAAATTACTTTGCTGAATTGTTGACAAGTGTGAGTCAGTAGTTCATCACTCTTTCTTCCTAACAAGTTTATGAGGGGACTGAAAATATCTTGGAGCACTTTAGTCTTAAAAGTAACATCTTTGCTTTTTAACACTTTGTTATTGGCCTTGGAGTCGGTTCCAACTCATAGCGGCTCTATATATAGGGTTTCTAAGGAGCAACTGGTGAGCTTGAACTAGTGACTTTGTGGTTCAAACCAACATTGCAGTCCAGCTCATTAGCCCACAGCACCACACCAGGACTCCTTTAAGGAAGTCTTCTGCATGAGATTTACCAAATAGTTATTTCCTGACTGGCTGCTTCCATAAGCCTTGATTGTGGATCAGAATTTAAATCCTTGACAACTTTAGTCTCGCCTTCCTTTTTCATGATGATGCTTATTGGTCCAGTTGTGAGGATTTTGTTTTCTTTATGTTAAAGTGTAGTCCATATTGAAGGCTGTAGTCTTGATCTTCAGCAGTTAAGTGTTTCACGTTGTCATTCTTCAGCAAGCAAGGTTGTGTCATCTGTATATTGCAGATTGTTAATGAGTCTTGCTTCAGTTGAAATATCCAGTTTCTCAGATTATTTGCTCAGCCTATAGATCATTGGTGAAAGGATTCAGCTCTGGCACACACTTTTACTGATTCTGAACCATTTTCTTTTATGAACGACTATCTCTTCATCTATGTACAGGTTCTGCATAGGGATGGAAAAGAACTCTCCCCTTCACCAAAGTAATTTTGAATATAAGATGGCGAGAATAAAACATTAAGACACTTTACTTGAATAAAAACAGATAAAGAAAAACAACAACAAAAAAAATACCCAAATATTTATGGTTACTTCTGTAGTTCACGTCTATAGTTGTTGGAAATAAAGACCATTCTTGGGAATGCAGATATTCTTTATTAGCTTATGTTTACATTTAATAAATGGTCAATATGTGGCACATTGTCTTTAATAATGAAAGAGGGTAGTGTACATGTGTCTGACATTGATAGTCAAATAATTAAACCTGAGGGAGATTAGTTAATTCTTGATCACAAACTGTTGCTGCTGTGTTCTGTTGAGTCTGTTTCAACTCACAGCAACCCTGTGTAGGGTTTCCGAGGCTAGAGTTATTTAAGGGAGCAAAAAGCCTCTTTTCTCCTGTGGAGCCATTCATGGATTCGAATTGCTGACCTTGCGGTTAGAAGCGCAGCATGTAACACAATACATTACCAGGGCTCTGGATGTAATTTTATCATATGTAAAATGGGTCAGGCTGCTTAATTGATTTTCTATTGTCCTGAACATAAGTAGCAGGATCTGGGGTTTGGGAGGAAGCCTAGTCACTAAGAACCTTCTGTGTCAGTCAGTATTCTTTTCAAAATAAAACCAGTCATTAAAAACACTGTGACACACCATGGGGATGGCGTCCAGAAAGAAAGAGGCTGGCGTAGTGAGAATATCTTCAGTAAATTTCAGTACAGCTTAATGTCAGCCCTGGGCCACTTACCATCCTTTCTGGGCCTCTAGGATCCCAGGTGTGCTGCAGCGGGTGACCTAACCAGAGTTGAGCTCAAGCACTTGTGAAGTTTCCACTCTTCTGCCTGCCTCAACAGAAGGCTCCTCTGATTGTGTCCTAGTGCTCATGTTGGTTCATTTGCACCTTGTAGGTGTTTTTAAGTGTTGTCAGTCAGTTCCGACTCATAGTGATCCTGTATAGGGTTTCCAAGGAGCAGCTGGGAGGGTTGAACCACTGACCGTGTGCTTCATATTAACTTTGCAGTCCAGTACTTATCCTACATTGTCACCAAGAGCCCCCAAAAATAGCATTTTGGAAAGAGGCAGGGCAGTTCTGGGATAAGGAGAGGCCTAACGATCTTATGAAAACTCAAAATCATGAAAACCCTATGTAGTGCAATTCTACTCTGATGCATGAGGTCATGGGTTGGAACTGGCTCAAGAGTAACTAACAATAAGGAACTCAAGATTTTCAGTCAATCTCTTAATGTTTATTAATCTTTCCTGGAGATTTTCTTTTAATTCCCGTGATACTATTTGGCCTTTTCTGACCAGTTTTTTTTTGTTTTTCTCTTTCATTGTATATTTCATTTCTTCCTGTTCCTTACTTTTGTACTGTTCTGAGTTCTCTCTGGTTCTTTTTCTCTTTTAGACTATATATTCGTTCTTGGTATCACCTGATACCCCTTCAGCCTGAATGTGTCTTTTGAGAAAACAAGAACAAAAAACAATCAAATGTAAAAACTTGTTCCTTAAATCACTGCCTCCTTCTCTAGGTCTTGATTTATACCATATCATTCCTCTTTCTTATGCCATACAATTATTACCCATAGCTATACACTTGATGTAGGTCCTCAACTGCTTTAATCTGTTAGGTTTGCTCTGGTTCATTTCCACAGTGCTAGTAAAATATGCAGATGATACAACCTTGCTTGCTGAAAGTGAAGAGGACTTAAAATATTTACTGATGAAGATCAAAGAACTCAATGTAAAGAAAACAAAAATCCTCACCACTGGACCAATAAACAGCATTCTTATCAATGGAGAAGAGATTGATGTTGTCAAGGACTTCATTCTTCTTGGATTAACTATCAACATTCACGGAAGCAGCAGTCAAGAGATCAGACGACGTATTGCATTGGGCAAATCTGCTGCACAGGAACTTTTTAAAGTATTGAAGAGCAGAGATGTCAGCTTGAGGACTAAGGTGCGCCTGACCCAAGCCTTGATATTTTCAGTAACCTCATATGGATGCGAAAGTTGGACAGTGAATAAGGAAGATCGTAGAAGCATTGATGCCTTTGAGTTGTGCTGTTGGAGGAGAATCCTGAAAGTGCCATGGCCTGCCAAAAGAACCAATAGATCTGTTTTGGAAGAAGTGCAACCAGAGTGCTCCTTGGAGGCCAAGATGGCTAGGCTTCGTCTCTCATACTTTGGACACATTGTCCGGAGAGAACAGTCGCTAGAGAAGGATGTCATGCTGGGTAAGGTGGAGGGTCAGAGAAAAAGAGGAAGACCCCCAACGAGATGGATCAGCCAGGTGACATCATTGATGGCGTCAAGTGTGGTGGCGGTAGTGAGGTTGGCCCAGTATCGGACATTGTTTCGTTCTGCTGTGCATGGGGTCGCTATGAGTCGGTTCCAACTCGATGGCACCTGACAAGACAAGTAAAATAAAGAGTCTTAATGTAGCTATAGAATAAGCACTGGATTGCTAACTGCAAGGTCACCAGTTCTAACTCACCAACCACTCCCAGAAGCACTTTTGTACAGGGTTACTGTGAGTTAGAACTGACTCGACAGCACACAACAATGACAGTAAAATAAGAACAAATGACTATTGTGCTTAAGATATTTCAAGGGTCTTTTTGTTGTAGCTTTTGTCCACTTCTCTGTCTTAACTACTTACAGCATCAGTTACAGTAGTAAGGATAGGCTAGCCTGTGGCAATAGTTAACCCCCAAACTTAGTGGTTTGTTGCAGTGAAGCTTAGTTTCTTGCAACAAAGCTTTCTTTCATGCTGTAATTTTTTCACTGGCTAGTTTGACCCCATCTTCACAGTCGTTCCTCAGAGGCTCAAGGTAATGCAATTCTACCATCTTAAAGCTCTGCCACTTGAAACATGGCAGAAGAGACAGCTAAAAGATCTCACGTGGACCTTCTGTTCTTTGACCCGATATGACATGCTTCAGTTCTTACAGCTAAAACTTACTACATGACTCTACCTGACAGCAGAAGACTGGGAAGTACAAGCCTGTACATGGAAGGTTTAGTGAGCACCAGATCTGCCATACCAGTCATACTAAATTGTGGCAGTTTCAACTCAAGAGTAGAATTGCGCTATCCTCACAATAATTCTTATGTTTAAGCCCATTCATTGTTGCTGAAACCTGTCCACCTTGAGTAACCCTGCTGGTATTTAAAATATTGGTGGCATACTTTTCAGCATCACAGCAACATGCAAGCCACTCAAGTACAACAAACTGACAAACGAGCTGTGGAATATAGTTCTTAAAAAAAAACACAAAAAGAAAAAAAAACAAAGCCACCATATGACCTGGTGTGGCGCTGTGGGGTAAGGCGTCAGACTGCAAAATCATTTGAACTGCAAGGTTGGTGATTCAAGATCACCATATGCTCCTCGGAAACCCTATACAGGGTCGCTATGGGTCAGAATTGACTCAATGGCACATGACAACAACCATATGACCCAGCAATTCTACTCCTTGGTATGAGGGACTTCAAAAAGACTTTGGGAAAAATTCTTTCCACTTTTAATTCCATTTTTCCACAAATTTTTTGAAGCTCCCTCGCATATAACAAAAAGACTTGAAAGTAGAGACTCAGAAACTTGTACACCACTCGGTTCATTGCAGCATTGTTCACAGTCTCTTAAAGGTAGAAACCACTTAAAAGCACATCAATGGATGAATAAACAGCGTAGTATTTATATTGGAATACGTACAATGGAATTCAGCTATTAGGAGAATCTAAGTCTTGATGTGTTCTACAACATGAATGGAGCTTAAAGGCTTTATCCCGAGTGAAATAAGTCAATCACAAGTGGTGGTGGTGGTAGTGTCTTGTTTAGTCAGTTCTGACTCATAGCGATCCTGTACAGGGTTTCCAAGGCTGTAACTCTTAATGGGAGCAGAAAGCCTCATCTTTCACTCTCAGAAAGGCTGGTAGTTTTGAACTGCTGACCTTGAGGTTAGCAGCCTGACTCACTCATAACCACTATGCTACCAGAGCTAGCCAGATGGTATATGACTTCACTTATATAAAAAGTTAAGAAAATGCAAATATATGGAGACCAACGTTTTCTTAGTGATAAAACAGGTAAGAGGGAGAAGGAAAGTACAAAGCTATTACTTACGGAGTACTGAGTTTTGGTTTACAGTGATGGAAAAATTGCATTGTTTATGGGTAGAGTTAAATAGCTAGTTAATGTAATTGCTGTCAATAAGTTGTCCACGTAAAATGTTGAATTGACAAAAAGAAAGAGTGACTTATGAGCATTTATTTCTGTGCCTTTTTTTTGTTTAGTTTGTTTTTTAATCAAACTCAGTCAATTGTCATCTCTGGGGGATGCTTCCCTTCCACTTAGGCATTATCCACCTACTCCTCTCTATTGACTGTCTCGTTATTTGCCATTTTGTACTTCAGACAATGGTTAATATTGTAGGTCTGGCGTGAGGTGATAGTAACACTGACTGTGGTAATTGAGGTTATGTATCAACTTGATACAAATATGGAAGAGATCCATATTTGTGCCCATTCCAAAGAGAGATGACCCAACGGAATGCGGAAATCATCGGACAATCTCTTTGATATCTCAAGCGAGTAAAGTTTTGCTAAAGGTAATACAGAAACGGCTACAATCATACATTGACAGAGAACTTCCAGAGGTTCAAGCTGGATTCAGAAGAGGCCGTGGAATGAGAGATATCATTGCTGATGTCCGATGGATCTTGGCTGATAGCAGAGAATATCAGCAAGATGTTTACCTATGCTTTATTGATTACGCAAAGGCTTTTGATTGTGTGGATCATGACAAGCTGTTGAGAAGTATGAGTATTCCAGAACACTTAATTGTACTTCTGAGAAATCTGTACCTGGACCAAGAAGCAGTTGTTCAAACAGAGCATGAGAACACTGAATGTTTTAAAATTGGGAAAGGTGTGAGACAGGGTTGTATTCTTTCACCATACTTATTCAACCTGTATGTTGAGCAAATAATGCGAGAAGCTGGGTTCTATGAAGGAAAACATGGCATCAGGATTGGAGGAAGACTCATTAACAACCTGCGATATGCAGATGATACAACCTTGCTTGCTGAAAGTGAAGAGGACTTGAAACATTTACTGATGAAGATCAAAGACACAGCCTTTGGTATGGATTGCATCTCAATGTCAAGAAAACAAAAATCCTCACCACTGGACCAATAAACAACATTTCTATCAATGGAGAAAAGATTGAAGTTGTCAAGGACTTTGTTCATCTTGGATCAACTATCAACATTCGCGAAAGCAGCAGTCAAGAGATCAGACGACATATTGCACTGGGCAAATCTGCTGCGCAGGAACTTTTTAAAGTATTGAAGAGCAGAGATGTCAGCTTGAGGACTAAGGTATGCCTGACCCAAACCATGGTATTTTCAGTAACCTCATATGGATGCGAAATCTGGACAGTGAATAAGGAAGATCGTAGAAGAATTGATGCCTTTGAATTGTGGTGTTGGAGGAGAATACTAAAAAGTGCCATGGACTGCCAAAAGAACCAGTAGATCTATTTTGGAAGAAGTGCAGCCAGAGTGCTCCTTGGAGGCCAGGATGGCTAAGCTTCGCCTCTCATACTTTGGACATATTGTCAGGAGAGAACAGTCGCTGGAGAAGGATGTCATGCTGGGTAAGGTGGAGGGTCAGAGGAAAAGAGGAAGACCCCCAATGAGATGGATTAGCCAGGTATGGCATTGAGTGTGGCGGCAGTAGTGAGGTTGGTCCAGGATCGGACATTGTTTCGTTCTGCTGTTCATGGGGTCGCTATGAGTCGATTCCGACTCGATGGTACTTGACAACAATCAACTTGGCTGAGCCACGATTCTCAGTGGTTTGGCAATTATATGATGACTATGTCATCACAGTTTATAATGTGATGTGGTCATCCTCCATTTTCATATAATGGTGGTTTTATAAAATGGCCTAGTCTTTGGAATATGAGCGTGTTGATAAATGAGGAGAGGGTATACTATCATACTACCCTGTGAATAATGTTTTTTGAAAAACTCAGTCACATCCATGTAGGCATTTTTTTCTCCTTGTTTTTATCCACTAGATTGAGTTCTGACAGTAGTAACTGTTTTCATGCCATAAAGCTTTCTTATTCACTGCATGTAGTAATGTTTTGGTATATATAGAAAGTGTTTAGTCAGTGACGCATGATTGTCTTTGGTTGGTTATATAATCTCACAGTCTAAACATTTGTGATAGTGACTTAATCATCCCTTTGATCTATCAGGTTTCTGTATGTTTTAATACTTCCAGATCTCTCTCTGTCTCCTTGATTGGTAGCAGCTCTGTTCTAACTTGAACTTTCTAGAGCACTAGACTGCTAACCAAAAGGATGGCAATTCAAACTCAGCAGCCCAATCAGAAACGCCATACAGGATTGCTGTGAGGTGGAATTTACTTGAAAAGAAAGGGGGAATTGAAATGTTTGGGGGAAAATTCCATTATTTATTATAGACGTTATACATATGCAAGTTGTTGTTGTTAAGTGCCACTGAGTTGGTTCTGACTCATAGCCAACCTGTATAGCATTTCTAAGGAGCACCTGGTAGGTTTGAACTGCCGATCTTGTGGTTCATAAGCCAGTGCTGATCCAACAGTACTATACCAGGAGTTCCTTAGGAAAGTAATAGGGATTAAATTTTAGTTTAAAAATAGTTTCTTAAAATGAATTATGGATTCAGTTAATATTTTTTGTGTCTTAATGTTTTAGTCTGGTTGTGTTAATGATATTCCTGAATTTTTCTCTATGTGTTATTCTTCCCCTTATTTTAGGGGGTCTTGCAGGTCTGAGTAGTTTGGGTTTGAATACATCCAACTTCTCTGAACTACAAAGCCAGATGCAGCGGCAACTTATGTCCAACCCAGAAATGATGGTCCAGATCATGGAAAATCCTTTTGTCCAGAGCATGCTGTCAAATCCTGACCTGATGAGGCAGTTAATTATGGCTAATCCACAAATGCAGCAGTTGATACAAAGAAATCCAGAGATTAGTCACATGCTGAATAATCCAGATATAATGAGACAAGTATGTAGAAAGTTCTTTTAGTTAATTTAGTTAGATATTATGTAGTAATTTCTAATTTAGTTTACTTTGATTAAAGAATTTGCCCTAGGGTAGGCTAAAGAGAAAAATTCTAATTTTTGTTTAGAAAAGTCAACAAAGCTTTAATTTGGACTGTTATTTGAATGTTAAGTTTTCTACTGTGTTTTAAGATATTTGTAAACAGTTTGTTTAGAAAATAAAAATTGAATTGAATTCAGAGAGATGGGCATCCACTCATAACATGTGCGTCCTTCTTTTTTATTTGATATTGTTTGAATATTAGCTTGCTTTTTGAAGTGCAATCCCACAGGAATTATATAAAATAAACCTATTTAATTATTGGAGACTTATAATTTATGGGATTAAAAAACTTCTACAATTACCTGAGACAGTTAATAGTTAAAGGTAATTTCATGTGTATTTCATTGCCCTTTTTACTGCAATCTTCTTAGACCCTGGAACTTGCTAGGAATCCAGCAATGATGCAGGAAATGATGAGAAACCAGGACCGAGCCTTGAGCAACCTGGAAAGCATCCCAGGGGGCTACAATGCTTTACGGCGCATGTACACTGATATTCAAGAACCAATGCTGAGTGCTGCCCAAGAGCAGGTGAGACACTGTTCAAAGCTCCTGTTATAACTCAAATGCACTTGTGATGGAGAGTTTCTTAGTTGTTTCCTAGTGATGCTGTAACAGAGAGAGCACATATGTGTGGCCTTAAAGAATACAGATTTATTTTCTCAACATTTAGGAGGCCAGTAGTCCAAATTCAGGGCACTGGTTTTAGGGGTAGATACTCTTTGTTGATTCTTGGGGAAAATTTTGTTTTCATCTCCTCACCGCTGATATTTCTCAGCTTATTGATAATATTCACATAGCATGAACATTAATCCCCTTTCCCTTATGTTTCATGCCTGTATGTAGCGTAGTGGTTATGAATCAGGCTGCTAGCCTCAACGTCGGCAGTTTAAAACTACCAGCTGTTCCGCAGGAGAAAGATGGAGCTTTCTGCTCCCGTAAAGATTTACAGCCTTGGAAACCCTGTGCAGGGTCGCTATGAGTCAGAACCGACTCCACAGTATTTAACAACAACAACATGTCTGTGTTGCTGTTTATGTCACTCAAAAGTGATTAGGCTCAGGATACACCCTACACTGTTTATGGTCTTGTTTACATAACAAAGAAAGCCTTATTGCTAAATAGGATTACATTCACAGGTATAGGGATCCAGGGCTCTTAACATATTTTGGAAGGACAAAATTCATAACAAAGGGGCATATTTTGGGGGAATGCTTTTCATGGGAGAATGGTATCTTATATGTTATTTAAAGCAAAAGCTTATTTATGATTTTTACATCTTTGTTTACAGTTTGGCGGTAATCCGTTTGCTTCCTTAGTGAGTAATACATCCTCAGGTGAAGGTAGTCAACCGTCCCGTACAGAAAATAGAGATCCATTACCCAATCCATGGGCTCCCCAGACTTCCCAGAGCTCATCAGCTTCCAGTGGCACCACCAGCACTGTGGGTGGCACTGGAGGTAGTGCTTCCAGTGGCACTGCTGGGCAGAGTACTACTGCACCCAACTTGGGACCTTCAGTAGGAGGTAGGTTCAGATTAACTTTTTTTTATCTTTGTTGTCCTCATTTATTTGAATAATGAAAACATTTCTTAAACTATTTTCTTTATACATTTTTATTTGTGTATGGAGAGTTAGGTGTACCATTCAAGTTTCAGTTTTTTTCAAAGGAAGCTTTAAATATGTAATGATGAGTATTAATCATGTGTGTGTATTATAGTGGAAAAGGGCAATGAAGATTTCCAGAGGTAGTTTTCATGATGTGAGAGAAAAGCGTAGTATAGCATCTCCATAGTAGGGAAACTGATGTGCAGAGAGAATACATTCACCTGTGTAGTTATTACTAAGGTATACTTTTCTTGGCTTTAGTTTGGCTGTGAATTCTAGACCAGTGGATTTCCAAACATCAGTCATGACATCAGGGCCAAAGTTGTTGTTTGTTGTTAAGTGGCGTTGAGTCAGTTCCGACCCATAGTGACCCTGTACAGGGTTTCCAAGGCTGTAAATCTTTACGGGAGCAGAAAGTCTCATCTTTCTCCCACAGAGTGGCAGGTAGTTTTAAACTGCTGACCTTAAGGTTCGCAGCCCGATTCATAACCACTATGCAAAGTAGCTGTATCAAATTTTGTGCCAAGTTTGTTAAAAACTACAGTCACAGATCAGATCTCTCTATAGATCAGAACATATAGGGTTTTAAGATCTGTATGTTTTGGAAATTTAGATGTGTAAATAGGTTAGTCATTTATTTTGTTTTCTGAAGATTAGACTCAATAAATGGGTGTCCTTTTTTCAACTATTCCAAGTATTTGCATGCTGAAATTTATTCTGAATTAGGTTGAAGATGAATACTCAGAGTGACTAGTTATAACATTTAGTATATAAACAGGAAGAAATGAGAGTACTTTCCTAAGATGTGAAGCCATTGGATGTTTTTTGTT
>NW_006408532.1:34199880-34204725 GCF_000296735.1 Chrysochloris asiatica | reverse complement strand
TTGATTGTTCCTATAGCACTTTCCTGACTTCTTCCTTATTTTTCTCAACTGCATCGTATAGTGTTTTGATACCTTTTATAATCATTTTTAGGAATTCCTTCTCAGGCATTTCCAAAACCTGCCCACATTGGATGTATTTTAAAAGATGCTTTTGCCTTGGCTGAGGAAGTAGAAAGATGACAGGATAAATGAGTTTTTAAAATTCAGTGATGAAAAGAATTTAGAATAGGCACAGTAATTGATGGACAAAGCAATAAGTTTTATTTCTTGAGTACAATGGGGTTCATGATGTTGCTGTCTATAGTATAGGTTGTATAAACACTAAAGTAAAAAAAGAAAAAAAACAACTGTGTTGTGTATTCTACTTATTATTTACTTACTAGTCTTTTGAGAGAGATTCCCATGAAGGTCATAGAGCAGATAGAACAGAGATTATTCTAACGTGAGGGCAGTCAGAAGAGAGATTTCCTAACTGGTTGGTAGGATATTACTTTTTTCTCTTTACGATAGCATGATTATTGTCTTAACAACTTGGGACTAACAACAAAAAAAATCAGTTGTGTAACTTTGTACTCAGATATTTAACTGCTGATATCCTTAATAAGTCATTTTAGCGGTTCCATCAAAGGGAAACAAGCTGCACGAATGAGCCTACTCTGCTGGCCTATCAATATGTCAACATATTTGTTCACTGTTACTGTTTGGAGTCCCTGGTGGGTGGTACAAATGGTTAATATGCTTTACTACTAACTGAAAGTAGTCTACCCAGAGGCACTTCAGAAACCAAGCCTACTTGTTTTCTACTTCCAAAACCAATCCTTCAACGAAAACCTTATGGAGCAGTTCTACTCTGACATACATGGGGTTACAATGAATTGGAGTCAGCTCACTAGCAACTGGTTTCTCGTTTTATTATAATTGTTAATCACCTCTGAGGTTTGATACACATACATAAACAGATATTTAACTGTCTACAAAGTCATAGAACTCTTTGGTAAGCCATACTCTCCATTTACATCTGTGTACTTCTGAAGACAGTATTTCCATTTCTAACCCTTCCTCAAAGAATTCTCTGCTCTTAGATTTATACCACATCAAAACAGTGGTTTTAGAATCCTCAAGGAACTAAATAAAATCTGTTCCATTGCAATGTTCTTAGAGTTTGAGGAACAAAAAGTGTGACGGGACCAAATCAGGACAGTAGGGTGGATGGGGTAAGGTTTCCCAACAAAATCCTTGTAGTCAGGTACAATGTGATGGAAAAAATTTCTCTAGTATAAATTTCCTGGCCTTTTACTTTTTCTCATCAATCCTGTTTTCCATTTTCTCAAAACTTTTTCATAATTGATGTTGTTGAGTACCCCTTATTGTCCTGTTCCTTTGAGACAATTTTATCAAGAATCCCGCTTTGGAATTCCAAAAGACAGATGCCAGAAACTTCTGAGCTGACCCCTCTACCTTGAATTTAACTAGCGTAACAGGTTCCCTGGAAGCCGCTGTTTTCATCCATCTGTTTTTGAAGGCATCCTGATGAGACTTAAGATAAGAAGCCCTAGTGGCACTGTTAACAATTTGACACTATCAGCTGCTCTGTAGAAGATAGATGAAGCTTTCTGCTCTTGTAAAGATATACAGCCTCCAAAACCCTATACAGGAGGAAGTCCTGGTGTGGCACTGTGTGTTAATGCACCAGACTACAAAGCTGTTTGAAGTGCAAGGTCTGTGGTTCAAGCTCACTAGCTGCTCCTTGGAAACCCTATACAGGGCCGCTATGGATTGGAACCGACTCGATGGCACTTAACAACAACTGAGTCAGTCAAATCCATGACAGTGGGTTTGCTTTTGTTATTACCAAGAGAATTTGTCTGCAGCTGTCCACGGATCATAGAGCTGTGTTTAAACTCATTTTGTTAGGAATAACTCTGCATATATGAGCTATAACTCTAGTAGCACTACTTTTTGATTTATTCTTGTATTCACACACACATATGCAGGAGAAAGATGAGGCTTTCTGCTTCTGCAAAGATTTAAAGCCTCAGAAATCCTATGCCGAGGTCACTGTGAGTTGGAATTGACTCAGCGGCACTTAACAACAACACACATATGCATATAACTGAAATGTGATTGCCCATGTACAGAGCAATTACTCTAGAAGGTGAGGAAATCTTATACTGGGGGTCAGCAAACTTTTGTTTTAAAGGACTAGGTAATAAATATTTTAGGTTTTGGGGCCAGGAAGCAAAATTAAAAAAAAAAAAAAAACATATTGCAGGAAAGAATAGACTTCTATAGAATTTTTTATTGATGTTAATTAAAAATAATTGGTCACAGTCTAATAAGAGAAATGAAATTATTTCTTGGGGAAAGCATTTTGCTTAGTTGGGGCTCACTGTTTCATGTAATCAAAATCAATTGTAGTTGATCATGTTTTAATGCTAATATGACATGAAATTTACTTATTTCATATTTGAAAGTGCCTTTAAGCACAGCTCTGTACTCATTTCATATGTTATGATTTTAATTGAGCAAATTCAACTCTTAGAAGGCATTTACAGAATTCTATGAAGTTCTTGTTTTGCATTTTACTTTTAGCATTAATCATTTACAGTTGAAGAGCTTAGATGGTAGTGCCTCAATTGTACTACCAAATGGATGTTGAAATGGAAAATTTCCTTTGAACTTGCATTAAGAGCTGAAAAATTGCTGTTGGAACGTTAGTTTGAGCTTAAAAAGTATATTCACTGCAAATTTGTGCAGAAATAGAGATTTGGGTTCTTGTTTTAACACTCGACAACATGGGAAATTTATAAAGTGACTTTACATTGCTTGTGGTTCAAATGATATAGCTGTTGTTGATTTTAACACAATATATTTCACATGTAAATGTTTTGCCTTATAATTTTTGGTTGAATTCACTAAGAAACCTAGCAAAAACTATTTTCCAAAATCACTCATTATTTGAGAATGATGGTTAGATAATGTCATTCAAAAAAATTGCTCAAAAAATTGCAATAAAACTATCTGCTCAGGTTAGACAAGTCAGGATATTTAGCTTCTGTCAGAACTATTTCTAAAAAAATTTAACAGAACTGATTATGGCTAAGTTTTTAAGAGTGAATAATATTCACCATTGATACTACTACTATTAGGTCAATGACATGATAGATAAAAATATTTTCCACAGAGTAGGATCAGCACCAGACTGTGAACCACAAGATCAGTGGTTCAGAACTACCAGCTGCTTCTCAAAAACCCTATTCAGGGTTGCTGTGAGTCGGAACTGACTCAACAGCACTTAACAGCAACAACCAGCTGTTGCATTGTTGTTGTTGTTGTCAGGTGCCATTGAGTCGGAACCGACTCATAGTGTCCCCATGTGCAGCAGAAAGAAACAATGTCCGATCCTGGGCCAACCTCACTACCGCTGCCACACTTGATGCCATCAGTGATGCCACCTGGCCAATCCATCTCGTTAGGGGTCTTCCTCTTTTTCTCTGATCCTCCACCTTACCCAGCATGACATCCTTCTCCAGCGACTGTTTCCTCCAGACAATATGTCCAAAGTATGAGAGACGAAGCTTAGCCATCCTGGCCTCCAAGGAGCACTCTGGCTGCACTTCTTCCAAAACAGATCTATTGGTTCTTTTGGCAGTCCATGGCACTTTTAGTATTCTCCTCCAACACCACAACTCAAAGGCATCAATGCTTCTACGATCTTCCTTTTTCACTGTCCAGCTTTCGCATCCATATGAGGTTATTGAAAACACCATGGCCTGGGTCAGGTGCACCTCAGTCCTCAAGCTGACATCTCTGCTCTTCAATACTTTAAAAAGTTCCTGTGCAGCAGATTTGCCCAATGCAATATGTCGTCTGATCTGTTGACTGCTGCTTCCGTGAGTGTTGATAGTTGATCCAAGAAGAATGAAGTCCTTGACAGCTTCAATCTTTTCTCCATTGATAAGAATGTTGTTTATTGGTCCAGTGGTGAGGATTTTTGTTTTCTTGACATTGAGATGTAATCCATATCGAACGAAGGCTGTGCTCTGTGATCTTCATAAGTAAATGTTTCAAGTCCTCTTCACTTTCAGCAAGCAAGCTGTTGCATAAGACAACAAATAACCATAGCCTTAAAATACCTCATAGTTTTATAACCTTTGTGAATTGATTTAACTGATCTTTTTTATTAGCTTCACATGAGAGTAATCAAAAAGCATTGCTAGAAAATCTTACAAGCCGTCATTAAAATATTAAAATGTGAAGCTATTATTTCTTGGCATATCTCCACCTAGGCCTGTACATTTCTGAAGACATTATTTCCATCTCTGTAACCCTTCCCTGAAGAACTCTGTGCTCTTGAATTTTCAGTTGCATCAAAATGACAAATTTGGCATCTCCAACAAATTCAAAACCGTGTTCCTTTGAAATATTTTTAGTGACGGGAACAAAAGAAGTCTAAAGGGGCATTATCAGGGTTGCAGGGTGGATGGGATATGGTTTCCCAACAAAATTGTCATAGGACAGTCTTTGCCACCCTCAAAGAATCAGCAAGTGCATTGTCTTTATGGGGAAAAAATTCCCCTGGTGCATCTCTCCTGGTCTTATTCTGACAAGTACAGTTTTCTATTTCCTTTTTTTTTTTAAGGTTTTTATTGTGGATTGAGTGAAAGTTTACAGGGCACATCATCAGTTTCACATTCAACCATTCGTGTAGCTTGTTTCATTACATTGATTATAATCCCCTCCATACATCATCAGTCAACAGTGTTTCTTTCTGTCCTCTTTAGCTTTTTTCTTTTTTTTTGTGTGGGGGGGGAAACTTTGCCTTTTTGGAATTTACAGTCTCGG
>NW_006408532.1:34182258-34199780 GCF_000296735.1 Chrysochloris asiatica | reverse complement strand
ATTACTAACAAGCATAACTGAATAATCAGATGAGGGACAGTTTGCTATGTCTGCTAGGTGGCTAAAGTCTGATCCTCAGGACCTATGGTTTGGATGGTCTGCAACGCTTGGGCCCACAGGGCCTTGAACTCCTGACCGGGTCTGCACGGTCTACATCCGTTTCCACTTATTTATTATTTGTTTAGCGGACACTTGCCTGTCTTAGGCGGGTCAGTGTGAATTCCTCCGTCTTACCTGTCATCGAAACTCATTGCAGCATGGCAATGGCTCTGTCTTAGGTTGCCGAGGTTCCATGTGATCCTTACCCATCTCTGGCCACACGTCCAGCATAAACAGCTGCCATCCGAAGAAGGCAGGGAGGGAGGAGACTGGCTTCGAACCCCAAGTTTTCTATTCTCTTGAATCTTCTTTTTGATAAACCTTGTGTCATTGAGAAAATCTATCAAGATTACCCTTTTAGAGATCCCAAGAAAGTCACCATATTCTTGAGCTGACTTCTCTGCCTTGAATTTGACAGGCCTAGCAGATCTCCTTGAAAACAACGGGGGTTTTTTGATCTAGATCATATTGGTAAATTCAAAACTTTTCCTTGGTTCAATTTATTTAAAATAAAATCTTCATAAACTGCGGTTTAAAAAAAAAGATGGATGGAAAGATTGGCTTTGACCTGCCTGATCTTCTGCAACACTTTTGTTATGTATCCTTTTATTTGAAGGTGCCCTAATGACACTAATACCCTGGACTGCAGAGTCAGTTTGAACTCCTCAGAAATCCTATACAGGGTCAGAACCAACTCAATGGTACTTGACAACAACAACAGTAAAACTAAGACATACGTACTGTTAAGAGAACTTGTCTGCAACCATCCACTGATGCTTGTTTAAACATGTTTTCTTTGGAATAAACTCATGCAATAACAGTACTTTCAAACTTACTCTCATATTACCACCGAGTCAGTTCCAACTCATAGCAGTCATTGAGGACAGAGTTGAACTATCCCATGGGTTCCCAAGGCTGTAAATCTATATGGATATAGACTGCTACAACTCTGGTAGGTTCGATCCACTGACCCTCTGGTTAACAGCCAAGCACATAACCACTACGTTGTCGGCTCCTTTTCAGTGAGGCTTTTGTTGTTGTTAAGTGCCATCAAGTCAGTTCTGACTCATAATGACCCTACATAGGGTTTTGGAAGAGTGGCTGGTGAACTTGTACCACCAACCTTGCTGTTCAAACCAACCTTGCTGTCCAGTGCATTAACCTACAGCACCACACCAGGACTCCTACAAACTAATGAGTTTAGTTTACATAATGAGTTTTTAGCATATCTAGCCATCAGTTGAAAATTTGAGTGTAAGTTGAACAAAGTAAGTAGTTCTTAAAGAAAGGTTGCTTAAATATATATGTAGTGATGAAATGAATTTTACAATACTCTCCTCAGGAAAAATGATAAGGAAAGTGAAAATAGCAAGTTCTTTGCACATTAACTAATTTAATGGTCATAATAATGCTATGAAATTGGCACTATTTTTTCCATTTGAGGAAACTGAAGTGTGAAATTTTTGTGTGAACATAGTATGATTTTGATTAAGTGATCTTTTGCAAAACTGAAGAAAAAATGGTCTCATTATTGGATGATTTTAATAGTACTTACTGTGTCTAATTTTTGCCTTAAATTGACTTTAGAGCTTATCTCTTCTGTAAGATGTGATTTTATTGTAAATGCAACTAGAACATTTAAAATTATAAATCATCCTTTACTAGTATATGTGCTTTAAATGGAGATCATAATTTTAAGTTTGTTCTTGATGTAGTGGTATTTAATATGTATACTCAACTGCAGTTCCTGAAATTATGTATAATGTATGTTGTATTTTAAAACATTAACTTTTCCTTAATATGTCTTTATTTTAATTAAAGTTTCATCTAGTATGTTCAATACGCCAGGAATGCAGAGTTTGTTGCAACAAATAACTGAAAACCCACAACTCATGCAGAACATGTTGTCTGCCCCCTACATGAGAAGCATGATGCAGTCACTAAGCCAGAACCCCGATCTTGCTGCACAGGTGAGTTGTGATGATTTCCCAAAGAACTATGTAGTTTAAATTGAAGTAACCTAATCAAATAATTGTTATACCGGCTCATTTGTTGTATATTTGTCCCAATCTTAATATATTAGAAATGTAGGTAAGCTACCTCTCCAGGTTTTTGGACAGTTTGTGTTATTCTAATAAGTTAATAATACATAAATAATTGTCCCTGTCATTCACTGGTTAGAAATGCCTATGGGTATACTTTTTGTTTGCAATTGATGAGGTTAGAAGTTAAATACAAAAGATTTGGATTGTTCTTCCTTTTGAAGATACATTCTTCAGTGAAATTGAAGTCTTAAAAGTCTTTACAAACTGTTGATGCATTTAAAATGCATTTATTTATTAGGTTACTCAGAATCTGAGGTATAGTCATGCTCAAAATGGCAGTTACAAGAAGCAGAGATGTAATTTCTACTTTTTTTCCCTTTGAAGTTTAGTAAACTGGTCCTTTAAGTTTTTTAATTTTTGTTTCCTAGGAGCCCATAAATGAGTAAATTTAGCTGATCTCAATTTACATTACAATCACTTGGGGAATTTAAAAAATAATACAGATGCATGGCCTCATCATCAGAGAGCCCCCACACTCCTCTTCTAGTTTCCAACTGTACTTCTCATTGACCTGAGATATTTTGAAGTAATTGCATTGGTCCCTGCACCACGCTTTGGAGAAATGTAGAGAATGCGAAAGAACCATGAAGAATGTGAAATATGCCTGGATCATCTGTAACTTGTATTTACTGTATATTAAAAGTACTTCTTCTCAGGTGTTAGCAATCTGAAATACCTTCCCTCTGAGATTTTGCAAGCATTTAAAATTTATCTTTTTTCTTCATTGTGTTAAGTGGTATTTTCTTTTCTAAACTCTGGAACCATATTGACTCAGGAATACAGCAGATGTCTTTGAGAGGCATTCTTTAAGTACACTAATTTATCTCAAAATTTGTGGAGTTAGAAAAAACATTAAAATTTAAAAAAAGTTTCATAGTCTTTTAATGTTGCATGTTTTAGGTAGGTTTTATTAGCATTACATGCTTCAACTAATTGTGAGCTGATTTTGACAGTGAAATCAGTATGTATGTAGAGTGATCCTATTTGTTTTTAAATGTATATTTTGCTAATTAATAATTAGTATTGAAGTTAATGCGCCAGACTGCAAAACCATTTGAATTGTAAGGTTGGCCGGTTAAAGCTCACCAGCTGTTCTTCGGAAACCCTGTGCAGGGTCTCTATGGGTCTGAACCGACTTGATGGCTCTTAAAAACAACAACAAATTGAAAGTATATGTTGACTTTACAAGTTGTCTTTAACAAGCACATCCCCAACCATTTTTAGTAATTACAATAACTATGAAGTTAAGTTGATCAGTTTCGTAGTTTTTTTTATTGTAAAGCAAAATATTGAAGGCTAGAATGAAGTCTTTTATTATTGATAATTTAGAAACTTTTATCTATAGATGGATAGCAGCATGTTAACAGATTAAAGTTTGTAATTTCTATATTGTATTGATTTTTCAATAAAAATAAATGAGAATAAAAGCTAATAATTATATAAACAGTGACAGGTAAGTTAGGATTGAAGATTGAATAAATGTGAGACAAAGTGCTTTTTTTCTAGGTTGTGATTATATGAACTAAATCCTGAAAGATAAATGTGAGAATATTATTAATATACTCATAATTAATAAGTATTTGACTGCTGGAGCCAGTAAAAAGCAGATTTGTTGTCCCTAAGCGTAGTTATTCTTTTATTTACCCTGAACTTACTGGCTACTATAAATCTGTTGTCTTGATGTTTTCCTGCTTTAGTAATTATACTGAATTTAGATGATCGACTTCTCAACAGTAGATGAACTAAAACAAAGGAAGGGAAACCACTCTACTTCTGGTGCTTAGATGTGGTTAACTTCTCGAGGTCAAGTATACCACCACCAGAGCTTTGACTTTAGGCAGGTAGTTAGGCTATTAGTAAATCATTGTTAGTTGATTTTTCACTGTGTGGGGGAAATTATCTAACATTTTCCCTTTTCAAAGCTACTAACTAGAATTTACCTGTTTCTGGTTGATTGTGACTGTTTAAACTTAATGACTTACTGAAGGTTAGGAAACTTGACACTTTTCAGTGAGCTGAAATTCAGATGTTAATCTTGGTGTTCTCAAATGGATTTACATCTTCCAGGTCCTCAAACCCTTTCCCCAGAGATTTGTTGGTGCTACTCCTGGCTCATTTCTAGCTACCAACTCCATTTCTGTAGCAAGTTGGTTGTTGTCTTGTGGTGTTATTTTATGGATCTAGTATCTGTAGTAGGCAGGTAGATGTGGTGGTTCCACATAGGAATTTTCTCTGTGCTTCCATGTTGAGCCATGTGTAGTTTCATGCATTGCTGCTTATGTTTACTTTGCCAAATGTGGTGGGAAATGTATCCTTCTAAATGTCAGTCTCATTTGTCTTTAAAGGTAGATACTCATATTTGCTCAAAGAAAAGCCAAAGAACATAAACGCTTTTATGTATTTTATTTTAGGATATTGCATGCCTCCTTAACATAATCACCATTCTCACTGAGAGAGAAGTCTCAATTTTTTTTTTTCAAGATCCCACTTGTGGACAGTGCCTTCCCTTCTTTTTTTTATTAATGTTCTACCTTCCTCCTGTCTAAATGCCAACTTAGGCACTTGGGGGAAGATAGAATATTCAACAAGGTACATGACTTGTTTCAGATATTTCCAGTAAAATTGTTTGAACACTTGCCCCATAGATGATGCTGAATAATCCCCTATTTGCTGGAAACCCTCAGCTTCAAGAACAAATGAGACAACAACTCCCAACTTTTCTCCAACAAGTGAGTAAGAAAAGATGCTAGCTATCTTTGGTAATGATTTGCTTGAAAAAGTTTGATGGTTAACAGTGTCCTTACTTTTTTTTGGCTGATAGCAAAACAGAATAGAGACAGACAGATAAAGCCATCAATTCAAAGAGAAGCCAGCTTGATCTTAAAATGAGCCCATTTCACTGCTAATTTTTTGTTTATATTTCTTAAACATCAAATTTGAGGAAAGAACCATTTTGTCTTGATTTTGAGGACTTAGCAGTTTGAATGCTTTGTTAATTTCATTAACCATTTTCTTTTACTTTAAAGTGCTTCACTATGCCATGTTATGCTTTATTGTTTAACTAATCTCGAGTAACAGGAAAGAGCTACCCTATCCTATCTTACAAGTTTGGTTTCTTTGTAATGTTTTCATTTCATCCAAATCTAATACAAAGTTTGTTTTCCAAGGGGTAGATCTCATTACCTCAGACTCAGAATTAGCAAGACTAAAATTGTCTGTGTTGCCATAGAAGGAAGATAGTATTATAAAATGCATTTGGGATAGCCCTAGTACTTGATTATTTCAGTAGTGAAAAGATGAAAGACTTGTTGTTTTTGAAACTGGTAGTTCTAGAGCTTTGACATACTGTGCCAAGTGATGTTATAGACCATTACCCAAGGTTTAGTTAGTGTGTCTTTGAGATCTATTGTAATGATGTAAACCTATGTTTCTTGGTCAGGTAGGTGGTAAAATAGTCATGGTAACTCAGGATGTATTTACTTTCAAATTTGAAACTATTGTTTTATCAAGTGTAATTTCACTGGTAGAATTGTTATGTCAGTGACTTATATCACTTGGTTAGGAGAATTATGTGGCTTTCACCATATTACCATAATTATATGAATTGTGTATTTGGAATTGTCTATTAGGAAATAATACTTTTATCTTTTGTTGGAGAAGAGGAATAGTTTTGGCTTCCAGAGTAGCTCCTGATTGTCTTTGATTATAAACCTTGCTTTCATGTTCATGTAGTAGTTCTCTATACACTAGATTGTGTCAAAGAAGAGGTGCTTGTACTTACTTTGGGAAAGAAATTATAAATTGTCATTGTCTAGTAACAGGTTTTACATTTTCTCCAGAAACATAGCAAAGAAAAGACTTAGAGTAACCTTTCAGTGGTTCTACTTCTCTTGTAACCCTGGTTTTCTTTCTTCCTTAGATGCAGAACCCTGATACACTGTCAGCAATGTCAAACCCTAGAGCGATGCAGGCTTTGTTACAGATTCAACAGGGTTTACAGACATTAGCAACGGAAGCCCCCGGCCTTATTCCAGGGTAGGTTTAATTAGGAAAATTTATGAAAGTTCATAATGATACATTCTCTCCCTGGGAATTTCAGATTTCATAACTGCTCTGTCTCTGGTTTTTGAGATTGTTTTTAAGTGAGATTACTTAAAGCTAAAAAGGATTCTTTTAGGAAAACAGTTAATATTGTTATGTCTACATGTAACCAAGCTATCATCTGGTCAGGCCTCTTGTTTTATGGTGGTTGTTGTTAAGTGTTATCATGTCAGTTCTGACTCATAGTGACCCTGAATAGGGTTTCCAAGGAGAGATGGTTCAGTGCTTATCCTGCAGCACAAAACCAGAAATCAGTTTAGACTTATTGCTTATTTTTGCTTTCCCTAGGTTTTCTCCTGGCCTGGGGGCATTAGGAAGCACTGGAGGGTCCTCGGGAACCAATGGATCTAGTTCTGCACCTAGTGAAAACACAAGTCCCACAGCAGGAACCACCGAACCTGGACACCAGCAGTTTATTCAACAAATGCTGCAGGCTCTTGCTGGAGTAAATCCTCAGGTAATGATTCTTTTCTGTTCACATTTTACATTCCTTAATGTTAAAAATTAATATATTTAAAAATACATATAGGAAAGAAAGTGAAAATTTAGCTGTTCTATAGGGTTTGGTTTAAAATGAAAAGCAAAACCGTAAGGATATTGATTCTAAAACATGGCATTATAAAGATTTTGTTAACGTTGGTCTTATGTTATCCATTAAAGGACACATTTTTATAATTATAGAGAAGAAATGCTATAGCCTATTGTCTTTATTTTTCAGAATAGTTACCTTGAGAATACAGTATTTTCGAGTCCCTTTTGAATATTTGAAATGATGTGTTTTATTAAAGTTTGTCAGGGAATAGAGAAACTTGATTATCCCAAGCATCTTCAGGAGGTTTTTCCATATGAACTCTATTCCAGTTTTTGTGTTTTGACTCTGTGCCATGGTTCGTGTTGTTGTTAGGTGCCATTGAGTTGGTACTAACCCATAGCGACCTATGTACAGCAGAATGAAACACTGCCCGATCCTGGGCCAACCTCACTACTGTTGCCACGCTTGAGTCCGTCGATGCTGCCACTTGGCCAGTCCATCTCATTGGGGGTTTTCCTCTTTTTCTCTGACCTCCACCTTACCAAACATGATATCCTTCCCCAGCGACTGGTCCCTCCTGACAATATGTCTGAAGTATGAGAGATGAAGTTTGGCCATAGTGGCCTCCAGGAAGCACTCTGGCTGCACTTCTTCCAAAATATATCTATTGGTTCTTTTGGCAGCCCATGACACTTTCAATATTCTCCGCCAACACCATAACTCAAAGGCATCAATTCTTCTACGGTCTTCCTTATTCACTGCCCAGCTTTTGCATGCATTTGAGGTTATTGAAAATACCATGGCTTGGGTCAGGCACATCTTAGTCCTCAAGCTGACACATCTTTGCTCTTCAACACTTTAAAAAGGTCTTGTGCAGCTGATATGCCTAATGCAATATGTTGTTTGATTTCTTGACTGCTGCTTCCATGAGTGTTGATCATTGATCCAAGAAGAATGAAGTCCTTGACAACTTCAATCTTTTCTCTGTTGATAAGAATGCTGTTTATTGGTCCAGTGGTGAGGATTGTTGTTTTCTTTACATTGAAATGTAATCCATACTGAAGACTGTGCTCTTTGATCTTTATCAGTAAATGTTTTTTAAGTCCTCTTCACTTTCAGCAAGCAAAGTTATGTCTTCTGCATATCGCAGGTTGTTAATGAGTCTTCTTCCAATCCCGATGCCACATTTTTCTTCATAGAACCCAGATTCTCAGATTATTTGCTCAGCATACAGGTTGAATAAGTATGGTGAAAGAATATAACCTTTTCGGACACCTTTTTTAATTTTAAAACATTCAGTGTTCCCATGTTTTGTTCGAACAACAGCTTCTTGGTCCAGGTACAGACAGATTTCCTCATGAGCACAATTAAGTGTTCCGGAATACTCATACTTTGCAATGTTGTCCATAGCGTGTCATGATCCACACAATCAAAAACCTTTGCGTAGTCAATGAAGCACAGGTAAACATCTTTCTGATAGTCTCTGCTTTCAGCCAAGATCCATTGGACATCAGCAATGATATCCCTCGTTCCACAGCCTCTTCTGAATCTGGCTTGAACCTCTGGAAGTTCTCTGTCAATGTATGATTGTAGCCATTTCTGTATTTATTACCTTTAGCAAAACTTTACTCTCATGGGATATCAAAAAGATTGTCCGATGATTTCAACATTCCATTGTGTCACGTCTCTTGTAATGGGCACAAATAATGGATCTCTTCCAATCAGTCAGCCAGATAGTTGTCTTCCAAATTTCTTAGCAGAGATGAGTGAGTGCCTCCTGTGTTGAAAGATTTCAGTTTTTATCCCATCAAAATCTGGTGCCATGTTCTTTGCCAATTCCTTCAGTGCACCTTGGACTTCTACCTTCAGTATCATTGGCTCTTGATCATATGCTACCTCTTGAAATGGTTGAATATTAATCATTTCCTTTTGGTACAGAGCCTCTATGTATTCCTTCCATCTTTTCTTGATGCTTTCTGCATCATTCAATAATTTGCCCAGAGAATCTTTCAATAACAGTAGTTGAGGCTTGAATTTTTTTCTACAGTTCCCCCAGCTGGAGAAATGCTGAGTGTGTTTGTCCTTTTTGATTTTCTGATTCCAGATCTTTGCACATTTTGTTGTAAAATTTGGGTTTATGTTCGCAGCTGGTCTTTGAATTCTGTTCAGCTCTTGGACGTCCTCATTTCTTCCACTTGTTCTCCAGCATCTGTACGCTGGAGAGCAAGTTTCAGTGTCCTTTCTGACATCCATTTTGATCTTTTCCTTCTTTCTTATTTTCTCAATGACTTTTTGCTTTATTGATGTATGATGTTCTTGATGTCGTCCCACAACTCTTCTAGTTGTCAGGCTTAAGTGTCTAATGTATCAAATCTGTCCTTCAGATGATCTGTAAATTCAGGTTGGATATATTTAAGGTCATATTTTGGCTCTTGTGGACTTGTTTTCATTTTCTTCAGCTTTAGTTTGAATTTGCATGTGAGTAATTGATGGTCTGTTCCACTGTCTGCCCCTGGCCTTGTTTTGACAGATGATATGGAGCTTTTCCATCATCTCTTTCCGCACATGTAGTCAGTTTGATTTCTATGTATTCCTTCTGGTGAGGTCCATATGTATAGTCATTTTTTATGCTATCTAAAGAAGGTATTTGAAGTGAACAAAACATTGGTTTTTCAGAATTTTATCACGTGTTCTCCATCTTCATTTCTATCCCTAAGGCCATATTTTCCCATTACTGATCCTTCCTTTCTGCTCCCAACCTTTGCATTCCAATCACCAGTAATGATCAGTACATCTTGATTGCATGTTTGATCAATTTCAGATTGAAGAAGTTGGTAAAATTCTTCTATTTCATCCTCATTGGCTTTAGTGGTTGGTGTATAAATTTGAATAATAGTGGTATTAACTGGGCTTCCCTGTAGGCGCATGGATATTATCCTATCATCGACAACATTGTACCTCATGACTTACCTGAATATGTTCTTTTTGACAATGAGTGCAACACTATTCCTCTTCAATTTGTCATTTCCAACATAGTAAACCATGTGGTCGTCAGATTCAAAATGGCCAATACCAGTCCATTTCAGCTCACTAATGCCTAAGATACCAGTGTTTATGTGTCCTATTTCATTTTTGACAACTTCCAGTTTTCCCAGATTCATACTTCGTACATTCCATGTTCCGATTTTCAATGGATGTTTACAGCTGTTTCTCTTCATTTTGAGTTGTCCCCCATCAGCAAATGAATGTCCCATGGGCTTTTCTCCCATGGGCGCCATCAGGGTCTGCTCTACTTTTAGGAGGCAGCTCTTCCCCAGTCGCATTTTGAGTGCCTTCCAACCTGAGCGGCTCATTTTCTGACACTGTATCTGACAGTGTTTCTCTGCTATTTTCAGTGACTAAATACTTGGAAGTAGTTCGTCACTCTTTCTTCCTAGTCTGTCTTCGTCTGGAGGGTCAACTGAAACCTGCCCACCGTGGGTGACCCTGCTAGTATTTAAAATACCGGTGGCCTAGCTTTCAGAATCACAGCAACTCACAAGCCACCCCAGTATGACAAACTGACAGATGAGTGGTGGATTGTTCATGTATACAAAGATAATTGCTAGTATGGCAGTATACTTTGAGCAAATTTAAACCTATTTTAGTAGTTTGTCCCCACTTTTGGATGATAAAAATATATAAAAGGTCTGTTAGAATGCTTCCTGATTCCAAACTTTAATTAAACACAGTTAACAAAGAGAGCTCTATCTTCTACGTTCCATTCTTGACAACTAACAGGTAGTAGGTACTCAGTAAATGCTTATGGAATAAATAAGAAAAACTAGTATTGTGTTTGTCAGAATGGCCAGGATTGATGATTTATGTATTTTTGTCTTAACTCACTTCTGAACACAGATGGCTGAGTTGTTAGAAGTATAGTTTGTGGACTGGAAAGTAGAACTCTCTGAAAAACTGGACGGTGCAGCAATTGAATCCATGTTTTAAAACCTCTGTTGGAACTTTACACTGTCTTTTGTAGATACCCAGTTGTTAATGGTTGGTTTTCATCATGTTGTTTAAATTTAATAAATTAATTCTATCTTATTATGTACAGATGAACTTATAAGCTTTCCTGCATTTTCATTATATATCTAAGTTACTGTTTAAAAGTTATTAACCTTTTTGTTTTAAGCAGTTATATGATCTATTTGGTATGATTGTTAGTTATAAACTAGATGATGTAGAATTAAAAGTTGCCAATAGACTTAAATTTCTTGAATATATTTTATGAAAGAAGTGTTTTTAAAGCTTAGTAGATTAGCATACATTATTAAAAAGCAATTACAAATTCTAAAGTTACTTACATATGATATGGAATGATTTTCCTTAGAGTTTAATTTTTTTTCATTTTTCGTAGCTACAGAATCCAGAAGTCAGATTTCAGCAACAACTGGAACAGCTCAGTGCAATGGGATTTTTGAACCGTGAAGCAAATTTGCAAGCGCTAATAGCAACAGGAGGTGATATCAATGCGGCTATTGAGAGGTTACTGGGCTCCCAGCCTTCATAGCAGCATTTCTGTAACTTGGAAAAAAAATGTAATTTATTTTTGATAACGGCTCTTAAATCTTTAAAATACTGCTTTATTTCATTTTGACTCTTGGAATTTTGTGCTGTTGAAAACAAACCCAATATGATACATTTTAAGGTGGAAGTACAGTAAGATGTGTAGGTTTTTCTCTGTGTGTTTTTTTGTTTTGTTTTGTTTTTGACCAGTGGGAATCAATGCTTTTTCATTTAAGGCTATTGCATGTATCAAACATTTCTGCATTTATTGTAATTTTTTAAAACACTGACAGATAAATCACCGTTTATAGTTGGGTGAACAGATTTTGTCCTGCATCTGTCCAATTTATTTGCTTTTTAAACATAGCCTATGGTAGTAATTTATGTAGAATAAAAGCGTTAAAAAGAAGCAAATCATTTGTGCTCTATAATTTGTGGTACACTATTGCTTATTGTGACTTTGGCATGTATTTTTGCTAACAAAGTGCTGTAAGATTTATACTATTGACAAGGTTGTATTGGTGTGTGTGTGGGTTTTTTGTTCACTTCTGTTTGTATACAATATAATGTTCACATTTGAGAATACCTTTCTAGAAACTTATTGCAATGGGTTAGCTGAGCAAAACACCTATAGCCAAAAGAAGATAAGGAAATACTCTTAAATTGAGTATTATCTAATTGTATAGAATCTTACAGCATCTTTGATAAACATCTCTCTGCAAAAGTGCCGATTAGTCAGATTTGTTGAAAATATAGTAGAAACGCTGATTCTGGTTATCTCTTTAAGGACATTTAATTGTACAGAAACCATAATGTAACATTATCTCAGCATTCACAGATTGACTGTAAATTATCCTCATTTTTGTGCAGACTGAAGGAACAGAGTAGTATACTCAAAAGTGCATTTGCCTAGGACTTTTGAACATCTCCCATAGATAGTTTAGCAGTCATTACAATTTGTAATACTGTTTTCACAGAAAATGTTGTGATGTTTCAGTTATTTTAACCACCATATAAATAATAGAACTATCTTTTGGGTGCATCAGTTTTTCATGTACAGGCAATACATGAGTTTAAAAACGAGTTGTGAGCCAATTGTTTCTGAAGTGTTTTGGTAGTTCTACTAAGAAGTAGTTAAATATAGTGATTTTTCAGAGCCTCTGAGAAAGGGATATTTTGGGGGCGGGGGGAATCTATACTGAATTGAGCCAGTGTAAATTGTACTGGCACCCAAGATTCTGTTAGGATTTCTGTGCATATAGTGTAGTAAAGAAGTATCATTCGGGATGAAACAGAGCCGTGTTAACAATGTTGAGTAACATTTGGCTGTCCTATATAATCTTTTACTCCTTTTCCAAAGAAGTTCTGTTTACCTAACTCTCAAACTGTTGGGGTGGTGCATTCCTTTAGGACCAATTAAAATGTAACCGTGGGGTCAGTAATATATTGGCTGACTCGGGTTCAGTATTCTCTTAGGTCATTATATTCTCTCATGTACAGTCACAGGACGTTGAAATGTTAATATGAGTTCAGATCATTAAAATCAAGGGATATACAAGTTTTGAATATCATTACTTCTGTATGTTGCTTGCTATTAAACAAAGGTCATGAGACCATGTTACCTACCAGTCCATGCACTGTTCTGACACTTTCCTTGGGAGGAAAGCATGTACAAAGGTCATTATCGAGGCATGACTAAAGTTGTTAAGGATGATGTTCACATATCTGTGCTCTTTTATGCCTTATGCCTCAATCTGGTTTAAAAACTTTTGTACTAGCAAATGGCGGTATACAGTGTGGGATAGTGTCATAACTAATTTGATGATTTATTAATCACAAAATAACAATAAATCTCTAGCTTTTACACTTGGTTTGTCTTGCCTCATTTGTAGAAAGAAAATGGTATCTTCAATTTTGTTCATCCATGGCTTTATTTAAAGGCTATTGGAATTGATTTACCCCAGATTTTATCACGTTTTTTATTATTCTTTATTTTCTGTCTCCACCGATTAAAATGTGCTCATACACTAAGATGTTTTGATGTGTGCTGTGTTAAAAAGTTGACTAACTGCAAAGTTAGATGACCTGGGTTTTGCTTGGTTACCTTTGTGTATGACTGGTTATTTGACTTTGGCTAAGGCATCCCAATTTCTTACTGTGAAAAATGCTGGTGAGACTTAACGGGGCACATGGGACTTGGTGATCTCTTAAGTACCATTCAGGTTCTGCAGAGTGTGATTTTATTATTGTTTGTTTCTAATATTTAGACCTAAATCACTCAAGTGTGGCAACAGTAGTGAGGCTGGCCCAGGATCGGGCAGTGTTTCGTTCTGCTGTGCATAAGGTTGCTATAAGTCTGTACCGACTTGATGGCATCTAACAACAAAAACAAATCTGCTGAAAGTTCAAAATACTAAAAAAATTTTAAGGCATTAAATAAACATTTAAAATACTTAGTACACTAAAGTTGCTTTTTAATATTGAGTTCTTTATTAGAACCTGAATAGAGAATGGAGTGGAGAATTTATTTTCCAAATGGAATATATTTGAATCCTTCTGCTGTGGGACTGTGGGTTAATGCACTGGACTGCAAGGTCGGTTTGAATTGCAAGGTCATCAGTTCAAGCTCAACAGCCACTCCTCAGAAACCCTATACAGGGTTGCTATGGGTTGGAACTGACTTGACGGTACTTAACAACAGCAAGTAAAGTGTGTAGCAAATAGTGAACAATCAGGTAGATGACAGGCTTTTTTTGTGTGTTTAGGATCTTGAATTTAGTGTAAAAAAAAAGCTGTTTGCATGGAGGCTTACAACATCCTTATATACAACAGAAATGAAATATCACTTGGTCACGCATTACCCCCAGGATTGCCAACATGTTTGAGTCTGTCGTTGTAGCTCCCATGCCATTTCATGTCTTCAAAGATGTCTTTTGCTCTTGCTGGCCTTCTTCACCAAACATGATGTCTTCCTTTTGCAATTGATACCTCTCGATGTGTCCAGAGTCAAGTAGTGTTCTTGGTGACCATAAGATCTCATCTCCATAGGATAATCACTGGACTTCTTACCACAAGGTTGGTGCTTCAAACCCACCAGCTGCTCCTTGAAAACCTTATACAGAGTTCCTATGAGTCAGAGCTGATTTGATGGCACTTAACAACAAAAAACAACTTTTTGAAAGTAAAGTGTCAGGTCATTCTTCCCAGTTTGTCTTTCTCTGGGAGTTCTGCTGGAACCTGTTACCATGGGTGACCCTTCTGTGTATGTCTCCCCATTGCCTTCTTGCCTGCATGGTTTCTACTGAGAGATCCGAGCTTAATCTGACTTGCTTGCCTTTGTGTGTAACGCTTCTCTTTTCCCTAACTGCTTTCAGGACTGTCTCCTTATCTTTGATTTTGGAGAGCTTGATTATGATATGTCTCGGTGATTTTCTTTTAGGATCTATCCTCCTGGGGTTCGTTGAGCTTCCTGAGTGTTTATCTTTTCACTTTTCAGGATGTTAGAGAAATTTTCTTCCAGCAGTTCTTCAGCTATTTCCTCTGTGGACTTGTGTGATTCTTCTTGTTCCAGAATGCCAATAATTCTTAAGTTATTCCTCTTAATATTGTCCAGCTTGAATCTTAGACCTTCTTCAGATTTTTTAAATCCTTTTTTCTGCTTACTCTTCTATTATCTTAGTGATATTAAGAGATTTGTCTTCCAATTCGCTCATTCTGCCTTCCATCTCTTCTGTTCTACTCCTTTTCCCTTTCCGTGTGTTGTCTTATTTCTGATATTCTATTACTGATCATTTGGATCTCTTTTTATAGGTTTTAAATTGTTTCCAATGCTGTATTGATCTTATTTGATTGTTCCTGTAGAGCTTTCCTGACTTCTTCCTTGTTTTTCTCAACTCCATTGTAAAGTGTTTTGAAATATTTTATAATCATTTTTCTGAATTCCTTCTCAGGCATATCCAAGGCCTGCCCTCCTTCCAGAATGGAGTCCAGGTCTACCTCTAGGTCATTTGTCTCCAACATTTTTTCTTGTTTTGACACATGCTGATACGGTCATCTGCTTTTGCTTCTTGGACATGTTTAGTGTTTTATCTGTGGCCTTAATACTTAATTGAGTGTGTGGTGTGTTTTTTTTTTTTTTTTTTTTTAATGTTTCTAATTGCCTCCAGGTGGAGGTAGTCAAGATGTGGGCTTCCCTTTTCACTCTTCATATTGCTCAACTCAGAGTAACTTTCACAAGTGTTGTCTGCCTCCCTGGTGTATGGCAGTTGGTATTGGTTCTTGCCTGGATTGTAGTTTTATAGGATGTGATTGTAGCTTAACTATATGGCAGCAGTTGCTGTCTCTTCTTGGGTAATATAGGGAGAGAAAGAGTCCTCCAAAGGTGAAAGGGGAAATAAAAACAACAAAACAGCAAAAAGAGAGGAAAAAAAACACACCAAAAAACACCAACAATAATAAAAACTAGATTGGATATTGTAGTCTATAATTGCAGAAAAGGGAGAGGAGAGAGAGAAGAAAAAGAAAAATCTGTAGCCCATTATGAGTATGATTTTATATCCTTTTTCAGCTTCTTGCCTTCAAGGCCGCCTGATAAATTTTAATATGCCACTCACTGTTGGTTGTTATGCTGTATCTCAGGATTTAATTTTCAGCCTGTTTTGTTTTAAACTCCCTCTCCACATCACTAGTTCTGGCCTTTTCCCTATTAATAAACAGTTCAGGGCTGGTTGCTGAGCTGCCTGTTTATGCAAATATTGAGAGTATCTGTGTGCATGTATGGTAGAAGAACCCACTTGTGGGAGGAGTGGGGGCGTCCACTTGCTCAAGCACTCCCTCTAGTCACCAGAATGGAGGTGCACAAACAGTAGGGAGCCAGTGAACAGATACCAAAAAAATTCAGAACAAAGCAAAACCGACTAAGTATTTTGTCTGCCTTTGTGCCGAGGTTCCCGTGGCATTATTTCGTGGTGGATCTGCTTGCTCCCCTGCTTGGTCTTGCCATTTGGTCTCACCCAAGTTGCTGGCTCCAGGCTGCCGAGCCTGGCAGATTCTAAGTTTGAAATTTCTTACTTCTGCTACAAGTTCCAGTAACTATAAGCCTTCAAACTTTTTAAATATTCCTAGATAGGTGGTTCAGAGTTTTGGAGCTCTGCTCTGAATCCACTTTTTCTGTATTCTGTGGTATTGCTGAGGAGAACTTTACCTCTACCCTCTCCGCCATCAAGCCCTGCCTCCATGGGTGACCCTTCTAGTCCTTGAAACACTAGTGGTCCAGCTTCCAGAAAGAGCAACTTGTATATACCATAGTATATAACAAACTCAATTTAATTAGAAAACCATGACAAAATAGAACAGGATTGGTAAAAATTAATAGGTTAGAGACAAGTTGTTCTTTTTCCAATTTCTCTAAAGACAAGCCACGTGTCTGTGTGTAAATATATATATAAGGGGGCTTCCAAAAGTTGATAGAAAAGTGGAATTAAGAAATAATGGAGTTTTTCCATGAACCTTTTACAGCCCTCTCATATAACATGGTTATGGTAGAGAAATACTGCGTATCATACATGTTATGTTTGTTAGGGAGTCCTGGTGTGGCGCTGCGAGTTAATGGAAGTCGGTTTGAACTACCAGATTGGCAGTTCAAGCTCACCAACTACTCCTTGGAAACCCAATACAGGGTCTCTATGGATCGGAACCAACTCAGTGGCACTTAACTCTTGTTAGAGTCCTGGTGAGATGCTGTAGGCTAAGCACTGAACTGATGGTTCAAACCCATATCCAGAGTCACCATGAGTTGGAACTGCTCGACAGCACTTAACAACAACATACTTCGTATAGGTGGGCAAGTTCTACATCAAGAGAAGTTCTACATTAAAGCATGTTTTAACCACCATTTTCCATTTGATTACATGTTCTATTTTCAAGATAGTGCTACATCAGATGAACATCGTGGGAAAGTTGTACTTAGCAAATCTCCATTAGTTTCAGATGTTTTTTTCTCTCTACCTAGAATTTATCATCTTTGGCTTAAATTGCTATTGTCGTTAAGTGCTGTTGAGTCAGTTCCGACCCATGGCGACCCTGTATAGGGTTTTGGAGGAGCTTGAAATGCTGACCTTGCAGTTCAAATGGCTATG